>NC_073338.2:17750000-18068333 GCF_027580225.2 Misgurnus anguillicaudatus
TTAAAATGCAAATGAGCGGATAAAGTGCAAACACTGATCACAATGATGGTGGTTTGTTGTAATTCAAACTCAATTGTGCTGTCAAGTCCTTCTTTTCTCTCTCTTTCAGAGTTCAGATTAAGGAGGCGGTATTATTCTAATAAGATATCCTTATGACATCATAATGAAAGCCAAATTTCAATGACCTGTTTTTGCTCACACCTACAAAGTGGCAATGCTGACATTTTCATCATATGACCCCTTTAAGGCAGGCCCAGCTGGACAATGCCTAAGACCCATCTTCAAAGCAAGCACTGCCTGCTCCCTACAATATAAAACAAAGTGTTAAAAGTGACATTAAAGCAGTGTTGAAGTAAATTATATAATTAAGTAATTAATTTAGTGATGATTTAGACTTCTGTTGTTTTACGGGAATGTTCATTTAAAATCACCATTATGGTAATCAGTGTTCTCTTTACTTGGGCACTTCACACTTAACTTGATTACTTGTTTTTCATCAATGATAACAACGTTTCGTACAAACACTTGATGATTAGTGAACTGGAGTTAATTGGAGAATTTAATGTTTAAAGTGTGTTTGGCAATACAAATGTAGTACCACTAATGTAAATATACAGTACACATACTGCTAATATATGGTGATTTACTGCAAAAAATTGTCCAGTGTTCTGTTAAATGTTTTTAGAAATACTTTTTTTTACAATCTGTAATAGTGTTTTGTAAACCGTAAATAAAATAATACTTTACTGCCCGTTAATTACTGCAAATTTACCATGAAAAGTTTCACACTGTGCATTATTACTACTACCTTCTTTTTATATAAGTTTCAAATATAAAATATTTTTCCCAGTTATTAGATAAAGTCTGTCAGCTGTGGGAGGAGCTTATTTAGAAAGTTGAGACACTGATAGAGTGAAACGTTTTATAATGATAGTCTTGCCATACAGCTCTGAAGACATCATGCTTCTCTTTACCTGGGCATTAATACAACTCTGCATTGGTAAGATATATTAATTTAAGCAATATTCTAGTTAAAATAAAAACAAATACATATTAACTTATTGCTTGATTAATTGAAGTTCTTTTCTTTTATGCACAGGATCTTCATTTGCTGACACAATAGAGCCATTGTCTTCCGATAAAAATGGTTTTGAGGGTACAAGTGTGAATCTCTCTTGTAAATACAGTATTACTAGTGGTGTTACTGTTAACTCTCTTCAGTGGTATCAACAGTATATCGGATCAACACCAAAGTTTCTGCTGTCAGTCACTGAATATTCAGACGCATCTGAGCCTGCTCTTCGTCTTTACTCAAAAGCTGAAAAACAACTCAAACAAGTGTATCTGGAGATCTCATCTGTTAAATTCACAGACTCTGCTCTGTATTACTGTGCCATGGTGCCCACAGTGACAGGAAACACAATAACACTGTACAAAAACCTGACACACAACATTGCTTGCTCATAATACACAAATGAACCCCACAGTGCAGTACACAAATGAAACAGTGCATTTCAGAGTACAGGCTTGTCATTTTATTTAAATGTAAATTGAATATTTAAGTATTGATCCTGTATTACATTATTTACATTGGATCTGAAGTGATCTGGATTATATTAAAGGGGACATATTATGAGATTTTTTTTAAGATATAAACTAAGTCTAAAATAGGTCTGAGCAAAAGTGTGCCGTTTTGGGTGTGTCATTTAAAATGCAAATGACCGGATGAAGTGCAACCACTGATCACAATGATGGTGGTTTGTTGCAATTGAAACTCAATTGTGCTGTGAAATATTTTATCTCTCTCTTTCTTTCCATACTAAATGGTTGTGCTGTGGTTGGATAGTGCAGATAAAGGGGGCGGTATTACCTTATTCTGACATCACAATAAGGGCCAAATTACAATGACCTATTTTTTCACATGCTTGCAGAAAATGGTTTACCAAAACTAAGTTATTGGGTTGATCTTTTTAACATTTTCTAGGTTGATAGAAGCACTGGGGACACAATTATAGCACTTAAACATGGAAAAAGTCAGATTTTCATAATATGTCCCCTTTAAATTTCAAATTCAATCACAAAATAAGGAAAAATAACATTTTAAAGGGATTTGACAAAAATTAGTTGACAAACATTCTATAACAAACAACTGAATTCAATATTATTTATAGCTTTGTGTTGTTTAAACCCATTTTTGGCTTTCCTTGTTTTTTTTGTGTTTGATTCTGAAACCCACTTTGATTGAAACTATTCAATTTAACCTCCATATCATCCTGAGGTCCAAAATACCACAGTGTTTAAAAAAAATTCACACACCATCCACAAGATGTCAGCATTGATCTCTCTATATATGACATAAGGACAGGTCATATGATATGCCACATGTTACCTATAAACCTTTAGAGGTGGTTTGCCAAAAAGGGGTTAAGCCTAGTCCCAGACTAAAATAAATGTTTGAACTGCACTGTAAAAAGTTTATTGTCAAATTAACAGTAACTTACTGGCAACAATTATCCAGTAGATACTGTTTTTTAAACAACAGTAAAATTACTGTAGCAGGAATGACAGCAGTTTTTAAGCATACTGCAAAATTAAGTACAATATTATACTGTAATGTCTAAGATCTGACATACAGTATTTTACTGTTATACTGGAAATTTTACTGTTATTTTTTTACAGTATAAAATATATACTACTGTATTTTTTACAATTAAATTACATACTGTTATTTTATCGGTTGATATTAAATATAAAGACAACAACTTTATATTTAAAAGCAGGAAATGTATTGTGCAGTTTGTTATTTGTAACAATATCAAAAATATCAAAAAAAAATTTTATACCAAAAGTTAAAGGGGACATATTATGAGATTATTTTAAAGATGTAAACTAAATGTTAATCTAGGTCTGAGCAAAAGTGTGCCGTTTTGGGTGTGTAATTTAAAATGCAAATGAGCGGATGAAGTGCAACCACTGATCACAATGATGGTGGTTTGTTGCAATTGAAACTCAATTGTGCTGTGAATTATTTTATCTCTCTCTTTCTCTCCATACTAAATGGTTGTGCTGTGGTTGGATAGTGCAGATAAAGGGGGCGGTATTACCTTATTCTGACATCACAATAAGGGCCAAATTACAATGACCTATTTTTTCACATGCTTGCAGAAAATGGTTTACCAAAACTAAATTATTGGGTTGATCTTTTTAACATTTTCTAGGTTGATAGAAGCACTGGGGACACAATTATAGCACTTAAACATGGAAAAAGTCAGATTTTCATAATATGTCCCCTTTAATATAAAATATTCCTTTAATTTTTCATGGTCTGTCATGGACCCAGTACCACATATGAGATACTGTTTGAAAGATTAGACTCTCTACTTTCTGCAGATATGCATCACTTTGAGATATGTTTTACTGTAAGAAAGTTATTTACACCTAATTTACACTATCACCCCCCCACACACAATTTTTAATATGATTTAATATTCACATATTTCATATTTTTCAAGTATGACAAACATGGGCAAGTCTCAGAGGTGGGTAGAGTACCCAAAATCTGTACTCAAGTAAAAGTACAAGTACTTATACAAAAATGTACTCAAGTAAAAGTAAAAGTATCAATCTAATTATTTACTTGAGTAAGAGTAAAAAAGTATTAGATGAAAAACTACTCAAGTAGTTAGTTACTCGTTACTTCCGATCTGATAGAGAAGTAGCGCAAAAGCACTGAATTTCAGACTACTTGGAGTGTTTTCACAAACCTCTCCTTAAAAGTCTCATTGTTCTGCTTATATACAAGTAGGGATGCATATCAATTAATCGCGATTAATCTATAGCAGAATAAAAGTTTTTGTTTACATCATATATGTGTGTGAACTGTGTATAATAATTATGTATATATAAATATGCACACATGCATGTATAATTTTAAGAAAAAAATATATTTATATATTAAGTATTTATATTTATATATAATATAAATTATACATAAATATACAAATGTATATACACATGTAAACATTGCTTAAATATATACATGCATGTGTGTGCATTTAACTATACAAAGTTATTATATACAGTACACACACATATATGATGTAAACAAAAACTTTTATTCTGCTATAGATTAATCGCGATTAATTGATATGCATCCCTATATACAAGTAAAGCAGCCTATCTCAGTCCTGCAATGGGTACATAAACATCACATAACGTGTCATTTGAGAAAAAATCTCAAACAAACAAACAGATGTTTTTCTGACAGTTAACTCTGTATTTATTTTCATGTTCACAACACAAACTTGTCAGCATCTGCCTTTAAACATGCAAACAGTAAACAAAAAAGAACGTGTGTGTCTGTTTGTTATCATGTTTTTATATGAATAGGTTATTTTCATTGCCATCAAAGTGCAATTACTGAACATAAACAGGAGCTTAATAAAAATGATCATTTTAGAATTTCATATGGAACTTATCTGTTTGTGCAAATCAACTCTACATATTATAATATATAAGACATGTTTCTTTAAAATCAAACTTTATTCTTTTATATTTATTCATTCATTCTTTAGGAAGGATTTAAATAAAGTACAATCCCGTTTGAATTTTCTACACATTAGTGAGGTGTCCGGATTTGTGTATAAATGCAAGACGTCGTTACATTATGCTGTTCAGTTTGTTTAGTTGTGGGGAAATGATATGGAAATGTGAACGTGCTGTTTGTATGGTTTAACTTATACTAGGTTTTGTCATCGCTTGCACAAGACTGCATATGGCAAAAAAACTCGGTGACGGAGAGTGTGTGAAATGACCATTAATAGTGTTCAAATAGACATGTGACACTTACTTCAGGTTGGATCTTGAATTCCTGTACGCTGAGATGTCAGCTCGTTTATTGAACAAAGCATGCATCGCATTATGAAACTATTCTTTTTGACCTCTTGGAGTGAAAACATAGACCGAATTTGAAGCCACGCAGGATCTGCCTCCGATATCTCGCACAACGCACACGCGTTGATCTGCTTCTCCTATCATCTACGCGTGGTCGTGGTCGCTGTCGCGCGCGCTAGGGGTGACCGCGCGGTCGCACGCTAAGGGTGACGCAGCCTGCCTCGCGAAACTTTCGAACACGCCCTATATAATCTTTTAAAAAAATATATTCATTAATTATTACCATTTGACAGTAGCGCAGTAACGCCGCCAAATGTAGCGAAGTAAAAGTACAGTTTTTCACTAGAAATGTACTTGAGTAAGAGTAAAAGTACCCATCCTTAAATTTACTCTAAAAGTACTAGTTACCCAAAAAATGTACTCAAGTAAATGTAACGAAGTAAATGTAATTCGTTACTACCCACCTCTGGCAAGTCTTTTATCAAATGAAAGCTCTCACTACAACATTATTTTTGTTCTATTGTCATCATATATTCAATAATCGTTGAATGAATAATGAGGTAAAAAAATTGTCTTTTGTAAACATATGAGAAACTTGAGTGTGAACTGCCTCAGATAGCACAGATAGCCACAAATGATACACCATCTTTTCTCTTAGGTCCTACTCTAAAAAATGAGTCCATTCACAGCATTTTCTTTGGTTGTGTGCATAATTAATCCCTTGCTATTTATTATATGTGCAAAACAAAAAATTTATATTTATATGAAAAATGTATTTTCACACCCTTCAGTAAAATAAGAATAACTTTTGAATGCGACATGCTAAAGAGATCATTCTTTTTTGGGGTGTTTACTGTCTGCTGCTGGTAACAACGAGAACTGTCTGCAGTCTGCTAGAGCACCCAGAACCAGAGATATACACTATCAAAGACAGTATTTACAACATAAAAACAGAAAATTTGGTGTTTTATCATATGAAAAACAACATAAATAACACTATTTGTCACAAACAGCAGCTTTTTATGTAACTTCAAAGGGTTTTCTGCAAAATTATATAAAGATATTGCATTTATTCCACTGTGTGTGGTTATGGGAGCACCTCAAATATGTTTAGGCTCAAATTAAATACAAAAAGGGTATTATTCCTCCCATCAGTTGGAGTAAAATAACTTTTGCATTTATAATGATAGAGAAAAAAATCCTTTTTACTCTGTAAGCTGGCTATTGCTGGAATCACACAAAACTGTCTGCAGGTTTAGTTACCACTCAGGGCCAGAGTTATGCACTTTTAAATACAGACTTTAGAAAAAAAAAAAAACATCAAAAAGCGCCTATTTATTTTTGTGTTTATTAGAGGACTGACAACACATACAACCATGTTTAGCACTTTCAACAGTGTTTTATGTAATTTCAAAGGGCTTCCTGTAAAATGATACCAAACTTTTGTATGTGCACCTCTGCATGTGGGTATGGGAAGCTAAAGGTAAGCCAAATCCAGGCGGAAATCCCCAAAATAGCCTCAGACTGGATTCTTCATTGAATTCAGTTCCTCTGATAATTCAGGATCTTCATGGGGAAAACAGACAAAGTATATATAGGCGAGCTGATGAGCTTAGCTGACAGGTGAGGAGGATTGCAGACAAGGGACAGGTAAGGAAGCATAAAGGATGATGGGAAAGGAAATTCAAATGGATAATAAACAGGAAACATGGAGAAACAGGAAGGCAGACAGACTGGGACTGGGACAATAATACTGAGTGTGTGCAGTATTGCATTTACATACCCAATGTGAAATATATCATGTTCTCTGTATGCTCTGTAACATATTTAGATGGTAAAGCTGTGTTGCACCTCAGCAAAAGTTCATTAGTATTTCTTGTTTGGATAATTGCACTATACCATGTACTAAGAGCATGTGCAGACAAGTTGGGGTTTTCACAGAAATTTGAACCACACCTGCTTAATTTGTGCTGACTTTCTCACATGACACTCTGTTTGCATAACAACTGCACCACTCATAATGTCATTGATTTCACATTACACACTGCTCTCTCTCTCTCTCTCTCTCTCTCTCTCTCTCTCTCTCTCTCTCTCTCTCTCTCTCTCTCTCTCTCTCTCACACACACATTTAGACAACAACAACACTTATGTGAGATTAGTATTTGTGGACTACAGCTTGGTGCTGGGTAAGCTTGATGTGAAGCTTAAGGGTGTCAGGTGGTCAAAATAGACACAATATCTCCTCTCTACTGACCCCCAAAACTGGAGCTCCGAATGCCTGCGTTCTTAGCTCACTCCTGTATTCCTGTACTTACTCCAGTATTATTGTTAAATGCACTGATTACACAATGGTGCTAGAGCTGAAAACTGACAAGTTGAGACGGCTTACAAAGATGAGGTGTGCACTTTGACACACTGGTGTCAGGAGAAACACCCACTTAATATTAGTAAGACCAAGAAGCAGGTGGTTGGTTTTAGAAAACAGAAAAGGGACTACACCCACATTAACCCAATCATCACTCACAGTATCGACCCACAGCACCCCTGCAACTGCATTATGTGTACATTTATTGTGCATATCTTCTGGGCATATTGTGGATTTATTTTGTGTACATTGTGTATTTATTGTGTATAATGTATATTGTTATTTACATTATTGTATTCTTTACTGAGCACTCAAAACTTTTACTCACCACCGTGCTGTTAGTGATGTGACAATAAAAGTAATTTGATTTGATTTTAAATAAAAGATAACATTTATGCCAAAAGATAAAGAAAAACTTGATTTTGTAACCCCTTTAAGAAGCGCCAATGTGTTTCATATGCATGTGTTATGTTACCTGTAGTTTTTTTTGACTGTTTTAAACCAATAAAGCACATTTGAACTAAATGAAGAGTTTGGTTCCAAACGCAATGTGATGGCTAAGGCCACACTATTCAGTTTATTTTTGTTTTTCTTTGACAATTGTTTTATTTTGTAGAGTGTTTTGTGTTGGCATTAATTTGTTTTATTTAAAATGATGCTGTGTATTTATTAGGTTTATTGTGACCCTTAATACTTATAAATTGTTTAATTCTCTTGCTAGAGTGCACGCTAGTAAATGAAGAAAATAATAAGTTGAGATTTGGGTCTTATTTTCATGTTTATTTCATATATTTATTTTTATTTATTTTTGGGTTGTGCCACGGGTCATGACTGCAGCGTGAGTCGGAGGTCGGTAATTTAAAAGGTTTTCTTTTAATGTTTGAGTTGTAGTTTTTCAATAATTTGTATTTCTTTTTATAAATAATTATATTCCTTTATTTTTATTTTCATTTGATGAATTTGCCGTTGATATTTTCTTAGTTTTTGGAATTTTGTGTTCAACCTAATTCCAGAATGGTTTGGTCCGCCAATTAGTGAATGCATAAGCTGCCGATCATTAGGAGATTGTTTGTGAGATCCTGGAAGAGCAATGCACCCAGGGTCTAAGTGTGGCTAGATTTCCCTGTTTCCCGAATTTATGGGAGTCTTTTTGATAAAAGAAAGATTAATAAATTGAAGTCCAAACGACATTGATGATAAGCAGTGGCTCCTGTGGTTTTTGGGCGAGAATCCTCACAAATATGGTGTCAGAAGTGGGATTGCCTGATCAGGAAAAGGCCACTGGTGAAGAAATCTAAGGAAATTGATGGACATGGCGCCTAAAAAAGTGCGTGCTGTTGTACCTACTGATACGGAGCCCGTTTCGGATGATGGCGAGGTCCGCTCAGGGGCGACAGGTGCAGCTGGGCCGACGGCCGAAGGAGAAGCGGAAAGTGATGTGGTGGAGCTTAAGCGGATGTTTCAAAGGTTCCTGTCGGATCGGCGTGACCGGGATGCCTGGCAGGCACAAGAGGCGAATCGACAGGATTCTAGATGGAAGACGCTCCAGCATCAGTTCCGTTTGCTGCAGGAGGAGGTGAATCAACGTACCCCGGCGGCGGATTCGCGGGATGTCGTGGAGCCGGTGGGTCCACGGGGAGCTTCTTTGGGCTCCGCAAATATTAACTTTGGACATGTGTTGAAAGAGCCGAAGCTGCAACAGTTGTGTGAAGCGGATGATATTGAACATTATCTAACTACGTTTGAACGCATTGCTGAGGTGTGTAAATGGCCGAGAGAGGAGTGGGCCATCAGACTTATTCCATTATTGACTGGGAAGGCGCGTAGCGCATATGTGGCTATGGATGTAATAGCTGCCAGTGACTATAGCCAAGTAAAGGAGGCGATCTTGAGGAAGTATTCTATCAACCACGAAACGTATCGACAAAGGTTCCGTTCGTTGGAGGTAATGGAAGAAGAGACTCCTAAAGAGTTGTATGTTCGATTAAAGGACTTGTTTCATACGTGGGTGTCACCGGACGAGAAAACTACGGAGGACATTGCTGAGGTAATTGTCCTAGAACAATTTCTGCGAATGCTTAGCCCAGAGCTGCAAACGTGGATAAAAGAACATGATCCGCCTTCTGCTGAGGAGGCTGCGCGATTGGCTGATGTCTTTGTAGCTGCGCGACGGAGAACTGAGCCATGGAGTCTCAATCGCTGGAAAACGGTGCGGGACAAGTCTTCTCGTCGACTGCCGTCGACACCTCAAGGTAGCAGAGCTGCAAGTGAGTCAAGTTTTAAACGAACTGAGAACTCTGTCTCTGTGTCAGAGATTAAGTGTTATAAGTGTGGACAATTGGGGCATAAAAAACCGATGTGTCCGCAATTAATGAAAACATTTACAAATATGTGTTATGTTCCACAAGTCTCTGTACCTGAACCTACTAACATTACTGTACCCGATCAAATGTTAAGAACTGTAGAATTGAATGGGGAAAAAGTCACTGCTTTACTAGATACAGGTTGTACACAAACCCTTGTGGAAAATGAACTTGTACCTGAAGTAAATATCTGTAGTGTCCCTCAGGTGATAGTGAAATGTGTACATGGGGAGGAGCGGCATTACCCGATCGCCAATGTGAATGTGGGAATAGAGGGACATTCCTATTTGATGAAAGTAGGACTTGCACAGGGTTTACCTTACCAAGTGATTTTAGGTCATGATTTCCCCGCTTTAGCGGACTTGTTAGCTGTAAAAAACACATGTAATGTAGTTTTGACTCGAGCGCAAAAATTACGAAATGAATGTGATGATACAGATAACCCTTTGATGTGTATGCCATTTTTTAATGCAGAGTTGACGGTGAATCCGTCAAAAGAAAAAAAATCAAGAAGGGAAAGGAAGAGGGAAAAGTTTAAAGGAACTACAGTACAGGGTACGGAATTAAACGAACCTGAGAAATTGTTGGATATTGAGCAAGCTTTAATCCCTGGAAATTTAAGACAGCTGCAGAAAAATGATGCTGAGGTTTCAAAAATTCTTTGCATGGTGATAGAAGCAGCACAAAAAGGGTTAAATGAGTGTGTGATACAAGGGATGTCTTTTTGTGTACAAGATGATTTACTGTATCGCAAAACGGGTGAAAAATTGCAACTGGTCGTACCATTTCAGGTACGTAATACAGTCATGACGCTGGGGCATTCCATTCCTTGGGCGGGACATTTGGGGAGGCGCCGAACTCACTCTAGAATTAGCAAACATTTTTACTGGCTGGGTATGAGTAGAGATATTGCTGAATTTTGTAAAATCTGTCCTGAGTGTCAACGTAGCGCCTTGCGCAAACCCCCTAAAGTACCGTTAATACCCTTACCTGTTATCGATGTTCCTTTCCAGCGGCTAGGGATGGATATTGTAGGGCCACTCGAGAGAAGTAAAACTGGCAATAAGTTTATGTTGGTCATTTGCGACTATGCGACGAGGTTTCCAGAAGTTTTCCCGTTAAGAAACATTAAGGCTAAAACTATTGCTTTCTGTCTAATTCAGTTCTTCTCTCGAGTGGGCATCCCGAAGGAAATACTCACCGACAGAGGGACGAATTTTACGTCTCTGCTTTTACAGCAGGTGTATCAGCTGTTGGGGATTAAAGGGTTAAAAACTACTCCTTATCACCCCGAGACAGACGGTCTAGTAGAAAGGTTTAATCAGACCTTAGTGCAAATGCTTCGCAAATTCGTGAACGAGGTGGGAAACGACTGGGATCAGTGGTTACCATATGTTTTGTTCGCTTATAGGGAAGTTCCCCAGTCATCAACCGGGTTTTCACCTTTCCAGTTGATGTACGGGCATGAGGTGAAGGGACCGTTGTCACTTATAAGAGAATTGTGGGAAGGGGACACGATGACTCGAGACAAACCGAATGTAATTGATTATGTGTTAGCCATGAGACAAAAATTGCAACGAATGACTGAACTGGCTACCACCCATTTGAGCGAAGCGCAGAAAAGGCAAAAGACGTGGTATGATAGAAAGACTGAGAGGCGATCCTTTGAACCAGGTCAAAAGGTTCTCGTAATGCTTCCTACGTGTGAAAACAAACTTTTGGGTAAATGGAGGGGACCCTATGATGTGATAAAAAGGATAGGCGCCACCTCATATGAGATCGCTATCCCGGGACAAGCACGCTCGCATAGGGTGTTACATGTTAATCTTTTGAAAAGGTGGTACCCGCAAAAGGAGAGCGCAGTGGCTAATTTAATCAGATTGGTGGAGAGTGAAGAAGAGATCGAAGAGCAATATTTGCCTGAGAGTCAAACATTGCCTTCTGTTGATTTAAGTCACCTTTCTGATGAGCAGCGAATTCAAGTTCAGCGGTTGTGCGATCCAAATCTATTTAAAAATCAGCCAGGACATACCACGCTTAAAAAGCATAAAATTGTGCTAAAAGAAGGTGCATGCCCAAAACGAATGAGCTATCGTATACCTGAGCGACTGATGACTGCGTTTGAGGATGAGGTAGAATTGATGCAGAAAATGCGCATCATAGAGCCATCGAACAGCGAATGGTGTAATCCGGTGGTATTGGTGCCGAAGAAAGATAATAGTCTGAGATTTTGCATTGATTTTCGCTATTTGAATTCTGTATCGAAATTTGATTCATATCCCTTGCCTCGTATTGAGGACTTGACTGAAAAACTTGGTAAAGCTACCTTTATTAGTACTATCGATCTAAGTAAAGGCTATTGGCAAGTTCCATTAGATCCAGATTCGCGAGAGTTCACAGCCTTTCGTACCCCGAAAGGACTGATGCATTTCCGGGTGCTACCTTTCGGTTTGCACGGGGCTCCGGCAACGTTTCAACGATTAATGGATTCTGTGTTAAATGGTGTAGGGGAATTTGCCGCCGCTTACTTAGACGATGTTGTAATATTTAGTACATCATGGGAAGATCACCTTCAACATCTTAAGGTAGTTTTTCAGCGAATCAAAGATGCTGGATTAACTATTAACCCCGCAAAATGCGCGTTGGTTAAAAGGGAGACGGAGTACTTGGGCTATGTGTTAGGAAGAGGGGAGATTAAACCTCAAATACAGAAATTAAGGGCTATTCAATCTTGTCCGCTACCAGCCACAAAAAAAACAAATAAGATCATTTCTAGGCTTAGTTGGCTGGTATCGGAAATTTATTCCCCATTTTTCTACCATAGCAGCCCCGTTGACAGACCTTATCAAAAAGGTAAAGCCCAACCAAGTACAATGGACAGCACCTGCCGAAGAGGCTTTTACGCAGTTAAAAGCTGCGTTGAGTACTGAACCAGTTCTGCGCAGCCCGGATTTTGGGAAACCTTTTATTTTACAGACAGATGCGTCTGAATTAGGTTTAGGGGCTGTTTTATTGCAGGAACAAAATGGAATAAGGCATCCAGTACTCTATCTAAGTCGGAAATTGTTTCCTCGTGAGACAAGGTATTCGGTAGTGGAGAAAGAGTGTTTAGCGTTGAAATGGGCGCTGGATTCCTTAAAATATTATTTGCTTGGCCGAGATTTCCTGATTGAGTCAGACCATAAAGCATTGAAATGGTTACATGAGATGAAGGACACAAATTCTCGACTGACACGATGGTTTTTGTCTATTCAACCCTTTCGCTTTATAGTAAAGTACTGTCCAGGGTCTGAAAATAAAGCGGCTGATTTTCTTTCTCGCTCCCCGTGCGAGAATACTTAGGTGGGGGGAAATGTGATGGCTAAGGCCACACTATTCAGTTTATTTTTGTTTTTCTTTGATAATTGTTTTATTTTGTAGAGTGTTTTGTGTTGGCATTAATTTGTTTTATTTAAAATGATGCTGTGTATTTATTAGGTTTATTGTGACCCTTAATACTTATAAATTGTTTAATTCTCTTGCTAGAGTGCACGCTAGTAAATGAAGAAAATAATAAGTTGAGATTTGGGTCTTATTTTCATGTTTATTTCATATATTTATTTTTATTTATTTTTGGGTTGTGCCACGGGTCATGACTGCAGCGTGAGTCGGAGGTCGGTAATTTAAAAGGTTTTCTTTTAATGTTTGAGTTGTAGTTTTTCAATAATTTGTATTTCTTTTTATAAATAATTATATTCCTTTATTTTTATTTTCATTTGATGAATTTGCCGTTGATATTTTCTTAGTTTTTGGAATTTTGTGTTCAACCTAATTCCAGAATGGTTTGGTCCGCCAATTAGTGAATGCATAAGCTGCCGATCATTAGGAGATTGTTTGTGAGATCCTGGAAGAGCAATGCACCCAGGGTCTAAGTGTGGCTAGATTTCCCTGTTTCCCGAATTTATGGGAGTCTTTTTGATAAAAGAAAGATTAATAAATTGAAGTCCAAACGACATTGATGATAAGCAGTGGCTCCTGTGGTTTTTGGGCGAGAATCCTCACACGCAATAAACACCATTTTTGAAAAAAAAAATGAGTTACTGCCAAAATCAGTATTACATCAGGTCAGTGTTTTAAAGTAAATTCTTAATTTTACGCAAAATCCAATAGCCGGCGTGTATTCTGTCATCTTTTCTCCCTTTTTTCCCAAAACGCAATAAACGCCACCTCTTCCTTTTCTACAGAATGCAATAAATCCGCTCCACAAATCACAGTGCACCATTCCACACAATGTAAACAAACAATGGCGGCGCGTTGAGAACACAGAGTCTTAGTTTTCCTCATCTACTTTGTACTGTAAGCCATCAACATCTAATAATTTACGCGAGAGGCACTCGGGAGACGATTGCTTGTTCTCCCGACATCAACGAGAATCACATCTGATCGCTGTGAAAAATGTTAAGCGACGACGTCAAGTATAACCGCGCAGCAATGACAGTGTTCCTAATATGACAAAGTAAGTGTTTTGATTAATGCCATTAATGTTTATTTTTTTAATCAGTGTGTACAACTGTTCAACTAAATGAATATACAATGGCAAAATGAATGCACATTTATACATTGATTGAATAGATTTATAGCATTTTGAAAAAAAACTTTGGATTTATTGCATTTTAGGGAAAAAATAATTAACTTTTATAATAAATCTTTGAAAATCAAGTTATGGATTTGAATTTTTTATGTTTTTATAACCTAAAGATGCTATGTGAAAGTTTGTAACAGAAAATAGTGGTTTTCATCTTTTTTTTTCTTGGTATAGAAAACACGTTTTTACCGAAAATTGTCAAAATGGATTTATTGCGTTTCGGAGCTAAACTCTTCAAATATTTCTAAAGGGATAAAGCACACTTCACTGTATTTTTTGACAGGAGTATAAAATGTGTACTGTGACTTTAAATGTTGCTCGTCTCTTTTTGACTCCCACTCAGGTCACAGGTAAAAGTGAAACTGTTAAATCGGGATAATCTTTGCGATTACAGCAAAAAAGTAGATTACGGAAGCAGAAAAATAAATAATACTATGCGAGGTACATAAAACAGAGAAAGTGAAGATCATCTTTACACAGGTGAGTAATGAACTGTCGTAAAACAATGAGATCAAATTTAACTTAAAAACCAAAGCTCAAAAGACAAAATAAGACTTCAAATATCAGTTAGTATGAAATAGTTTGCACAGATGCATTTAAAAAATAGCATTTCTATGTGGTGTGTTTATGAGCACATTAACACCAAAACCACAGCAGAACAAATACGGCAACATTTGCTGCTTTTATCTGTGTGTGCGTGCGTGTGTGTGTACCTGGTAATTATCATGTTGTGGGGACCAATTATCCCCACAAAGATAGGAATACCAGTATTTTTGTGACCTTGTGGGGACATTTTGATGTCCCCATGAGGAAAGAAGCTTATAAATCAAACAGAATGATGTTTCTTGAAAATGTGAAGTAGCAGAAGGGTTTCTGTGATGGTTTGGGTTAGAGAATGGGGTAGGTAACGGGGATAAAATATACAGTTTGTATGGTATAAAATGCATTACGTCTATGTAATGTCCCCACAAAACCAGAATGTGTGTGTGTGTGTGTGTGTGTGTGTGTGTGTGTGTGTGTGTGTGTGTGTGTGTGTGTGTGTGTGTGTGTGTGTGTGTGTGTGTGTGTGTGTGTGTGTGTGTGTGTGTGTGTGTGTGTGTGTGTTCAGTGTATTTCTAGGTATAAAATTAACATTTAAGCTGCTGCCACGTCCTTTAAAAAGAGTCTCTCCGGAGAAAGTGAAACAAACACAATGAACAGGTGAGAAAGTTTTAAGAGTTTGTTTAATATTACGCAAAAGTAAATGAACTTTAATGAGTTGTGTAATCTGATGTGCAGTACAGATTTTATTCTTGGTTTATGTTTCATTTTTACATATGTTTATACTTTTTATGTTTCAGTTATATTAAATTATTCATAACATTTATTTATAAATGAATAAAGCTTTAAATTGTTCATAGAGACCAAAGTTTTGTTTTATTTGTTTTCCTCAATTGCTGTAAGAAAAGATTTAGCATTGGCGTTGAGAACATCATATTGTAGTTTTAATTGTTGCTGTGTTTTAGTGTAACCCATGGAACATTTCCTGAACCCAGCTGTGTGTATATGAATAGTGATCAGTCATTGCCCTATCTAATTAACTTCCGTTCAGGAGAGACTGGTGCAGATGTGAGGTGAGGATCAGTGATGGTTTAGAGGAGTAAATCCCATCATCAGTCTTTATTCACCTGCACACTCAGTGTGCTTTACTTTACACTACTGACACATACACACATTTATACATGTTCACTTTTGTTTATTAAATGCTTGAATTTCCTTAAACTGTATGTAAACAAACAATTAATGTTTTGTTAAAGGACTTTAAAATAACTTTTACATTTTGCTAAAACATTACATGTGTACTTTGGGGAACATTATTGTGACATTGCCCCTTTAACATTGTTTCAATGGTTGCATGCTATCTGTGAAGGCTCTTTTCAACCCATTTTTAGGTTGAAGTTGCAGGTGATGTTTATAGCACATGTTGAACAAGTACTGATGTAAATGAGGAGCCCTTCAAGATTCAGTATGAACTTACACTGTTAAAAATGTCTGTAAACTGATAAATTGATACCATACAAATGATACAGAATCAGACTGTATTTCACAAAACATGTGATAATCGTAGGATTCACTGTGAAATACTGTAATTCTCTTTACAGACTAAGACCTTAAATTTAAAAGTTTGTTGTTACCAATATACTGACCCAGCTAGAAATAAAAAGTTCTAAGAACGTTCCCTGAAAGTTCCCGAATGTTCCCAAAAACATTCTGCCAACGTTAAAAGCGGCTAGTTTTTTTTAAGTTCTAGGAACGTTTCTGTTGTCTGAACGTTAGAGTAATGTTACATTTTACCATTTTAAACGTTATGACAATGTCATGTTTTAATGTTCAAACAATGTTTAAAACAACAGCTGTTTATTATATTGACTTGTTTAATTGTTATGTAAATGATAGAGAAACATTGCATTTTATTATTTTATAAAACATTATTTCTGTATGCAGTAAACATATTGCTGTAGAAAACTCAATTCACCTACCAGGTTCAGATGCCGATGTTTGTTTCACTCTAAGTCACCCTTATTGTGATTCGTGTTTGTTTTAGTTGGGCTCTTGACACTTGACTTTTTGCTTGCTAGTTTTTTCCTGGTTGTGTTAACTTTGTGTTAATGCACCACATTTGTTATGAACATGCCAAGTTAATAGTGTTATTCTGTGGTTGTTGGCACACAATGGCAAAGATCATCACCTAATTCATTTACTAATCAAAAGTTTATTTTCTGTCAAAAATGTAAATGAGATCCAGCTCTTTCACAGCAGTTTGTCATTAAGGAGTTTTAGAAACTTTGGACAAAAAATATCTGCTGTATAACTGGGATGCACAAACATCAAGAATCAGACTATGAATCTCAATCATGGTGACAATTAAATGAAAAACTTAATGCTGCAATGCATGCTGGGTATTAACAAATTACAAACCTCATTCAGGACTCCCAGCATGCACTGCAGCATGGATAAATAAGGATTTTTTAAACAATTTTAATTGTCACCATGGTTGAGACTCACAGCCCGACTCTTGATGCCTGGGCATCCCAACCACACAGCGGACACCTTCCGTCCAAAGTTTCCAAAACTCCCCAATGACAAACTGCTGTGAAAGAGCTGGATCCAATATACAATATCGGCAGAAAATAAACTCCTGATTAGCAAATGAACTAGGTGATGATCCCCACCATTATGTACCAACAACCACAGAAACACACTAACAACTTTTCACAACAAATGTGGTGCATTACCACAAAGTTAACACAACCAGGAAAAAAATAGTATGCAAAAAGTCAAGTGTCAAGAGACCAACTAAAACAAACACGAATCACAATAAGGGTGACTTAAAATGAAACATCAACATCTAAACCTAGTAAGTGAATTGAGTTTTCTACAGCAATATATTTACTGAACATTCAGAAATAATGTTTTACAAAATAACAAAATGCAATCATTCTCTATCATTTACATAACAATCAAACAAGTCAATATAATAAACAGTTGTTGTTTTAAACATTGTGTGAACATTAAAACATGACATTGTCATAACGTTTAAAAATGGTAAAATGTAACATTACTCTAACGTTCAGGCAACAGAAACGTTCCTAGAACTTAAAAAAAACTAGCCGCTTTTAACGTTGGCAGAATGTTTTTGGGAACATTCGGGAACTTTCAGGGAACGTTCTTAGAACTTTTTATTTCTAGCTGGGGAACCATCTGTTTATATTTTACTAAATCCTTGTTGATAGAGTTTAAAATTAGAATAATTTCAGTCTGCACTTTAGTGGTCATCATGCAGGCATTTGCCATCAATTTCCTACTTTTATCACACTAAAATTACTTTTTAGCCTACAATTACAGTTATTTTCTAAACATGGATGATACATTTAAATCCTAAACAACTGCTGTCAAAATACAAGTGCTCAACTATTCCAGCATCCACACACGTGATTTAGAGACAAATCTTCTTTCTGACATGATGTAATCACAAGTCAAATGGATATTTTCCACCAAATTTATCCCATTAAATCTCCAGTTTGTGTTTGTTTCAGATTCATTTGAAGTCACCATTATTGTGATTAGTGTGTTTGTCCTTGTGACCTTCACTGACCTAACTCTCCTCTTTTAGCAATTGCAAAAGAGTTGTATTAAGACCACTTGTTCATTTTTTGAAACTATCACGTAATCTATTGATTGTGTCACAGGTCGGGGCGGACCACAGATTGTAACAAGCCGCGCCCCTTCCTAGTTTCCACCTCAAGGAGGTCCCAAAGCCACCCCAATGACCAGACAGACAGAGTATAAGTATAATTTAAAATGAAACTTTATTAAATTATTTAAAATGATGTGGGAAAGGGAAAGGGGGCAGTAAAACAATAACTCCTTCGAGCCTCCAGGCGAAGCTTCCACGGGGACAGGGGGACGGGCTCCTTTGGGTTTGGTTCCTTGAACCTGTGGCGCGCTCCTCTTCTCCTCGAGGCAAGATCACAAGAGAAAGGTACTTAATATGCTGTCTACCAATCTTACTCTGTGCCGGGGGGTACTCCAATGGCTGATATCAACATGGTGACTAATCCTCTGCTCCCTCCCTTTCTCGCTCTCAGGCTCTTGGTTGAGGGTCTAATGGATGCTTTCCAGCAGGTGGAGGTGAGTATTACACAAAGCAGGGACTTTTACTTCCTTCCTCAGGTTCGTACTGTAAGCAGAGGTAAGTAATACACAAGACTGGGACTTTACCTTCTTCTTCGGGTTTGTGCTGTAAGCAAAGGTAAGTGTTACACAAGACTGGGACTTTACTTCCTTCTTCAGGTTCGTGCTGTAAGCAGAGGTAAGTAATACACAAGACTGGGACTTTACTTCCTTCTTCAGGTTCATGCTGTAAGCAGAGGTAAGTGTTACACAAGACTGGGACTTTACTTCCTTCTTCAGGTTTGTGCTGTAAGCAGAGGTAAGTAATACACAAGACTGAGACTTTACTTTCTTCTTAATTCCTCTCAACACAACGGTCTCTCCATATAAACTTTACTCTGGGGCAGTGGACTTAACAAGGTGGGGGTTTAACACAATCCCAGATAGCAAAATTGCTGTGGCCCAGATCTGGTTCACATCTGACACCTTCATCTGGCCCACCTTTGGCTTGGAATGATGGCACTTGAGCGGTCCACCTCTTTTTTTCTATATCTTTACCACATGCAAACCATAGAAACGCCACATGTCAGCAAACACAAAGCAAATAATGCAGATCTGGCCCAAATCTGGATAATAGTTAATTTAAATTTTGGCCCAGATTCAGCCCAGACCCAACACCATTCACTGGCCCACACCTGGCATGGATTGATGGCACTTGTGTGGACCACTCCTGTATGACACGTCTCGCCCACGAGCAAGCCAGAGTGATGCCACAAACAGAGTATGAATCTCAACCATGGTGACAATTAAATGAAAAACTTCATGCTGCAATGCATGCTGGGTATTAACAAATTACAAATCTCATCCAGGACTCCCAGCATGCACTGCGACATGGCTAAATAATGAACTTTTTACAATTTTCTTTGTCACCATGGTTGAGATTCATAGTCTGATTCTTGATGTTTGTACATCCCAAATGTACAACGGTTATTTTTTGCCAAAATCTCTAAAACTCCTTAATGACCAACTGCTGTGAAAGTGCTGTATCTCATATACAACATTGACAGAAAATAAACTTTTGATGAGTAAATCCTTTTTTTAGATGATGATGTTTAACATTATATACTAACCACCACAGAATTGCACTATTAACTTAACATTGCCATAACAAATGTGTTTTATACATGCAAAGTAAGGCAACCAAGAAAAATTGGTAAAGAAGTCAAGGGTCCAACTAAAACAAACATTAATCACAATAATGGTGACTTAAAATTAAACAAAACATCAACAACTAAACCTAATAAGTGAATTGTGTTTTCTACAGAAATATATTTACTGAACATTCAGAAATAATGTTCTATAACATAATAAAATGCAATGTTTCTCTATCATTTACATAACAATCAAACAAGTCAATATAATAAACAGTGGTTGTTTTAAACATTGTGTGAACATTAAAACAGGACATTGTCATAACGTTTAAAAATGGTAAAATGTAACATTCCTCTAACGTTCAGACAACACAGAAATGTTCTTAGAACGTCAAGAAAACTGGACACTTTTTATGTTGGCAGAAAGTTTTTGGCAATGTTGGGAACTTTCAGGGAACGTATTTAGAACTTTTCTCTGTTAGATGGGTAAATGGATCACTTCAGACTCACACACACATGAGTCGGTGCTTATGTGCCATATGTTTGCCAAAACCGGGCCGGATATGTTTTAAAAGAACTGGGCCACATTTGCTGCAACATATGTGGGCCACTTTAGACACAAACCCACATGAGCCAGTTCTTACCGTGCCATATCTTTGCCAAAACTGGCCCAGACACGTTTGTAAAGAGCTGGGCCACATTTGCTGCAACATGTGAGGGCCACATTTGGTTTATTCCAAGATTAGGCCATGTCTGTTGTGCAGCATTTTTGCCAAAGGTGGCCCATATTTGTTGTTTGATATTTGGGCCATATTCACTATTTGTCAGATGGGCCACTTTTGGTTCATATTCAGATGACATGTTGCCGTGGGCACCACATCTTTGCCTTAATAGGCCCACATGTGATTTGATATATGTGGCCCATTTTTGCTATTTTACATGTGAGCCACTTTAGGTTCACATCCCTTTTATTCGGGCCATAAGAAGACCAGCAGTGCCGCATCTTTGCCTGAAGTGGCCCACATGTGCTTGCTATCTGGGGAAGAACTGATAAGAATAAACTAACTCTATTATTCAGTCTTATGTCATTTTAGTAATAAAAGCACACAATGAAAAAGAGAGAAAAACATTTATAAATACTGAAAAAAAAACAAATTTGTCATGTTCTCAAAATATCTATTATAAAAGTAAAAAAATTTATATGGTGAGGGCGAAGTCAAGATTCATCCTGGCACATATAGTTTAATATGAACTTGAACAGGAACAGAATCACAGGACAGTGTTAATCCGAAAACAAGATTTCAAACTGCTTATGAAGGGGAAACTGTAAAAAATAAATTGTACATATGAAACTTCAGTCTCCCCGACCGTCTTCTGGTACCTGCAAACAGTGAATGGATTTCCTCAATATATACTAAACAGAGTCGGTTCATTTGGCAGTGAAGAGGAAAAATTCAAGGAAAGATTTAAGGCCAATCTGGACACATCTTTAAAGGGGACATATTATGAGATTTTTTTAAGATGTAGGGCTCTATCTTACACCCGGCGCAATGCAGCGCAATGCGCGACGCAAGTGTCTTTCGCTAGTTTCCACCCTAATTTTCACGTTTAGCGCCGCGTTGTTTAAATAGCAAATGCATTGGCGCCCCCTGTGCGCCCATGGGCGTTCTGGTCTGAAAAACGAGGTGTGTTCATGCGCATTGTTGGCGCGTTGCTATTTTGAGGCAACTAAAATAGACTACGCCATTGACCAACAAAAACCTGGTCTAAAGTCTAAAGTCAATGGCGCAATATGTTTTATGTTATTTAAAGAGCGCATTAGTAATATGCGCCTATAAACGGGAGGACAACGCGGGTTTGCTTATCACAAATAAATGCGCAGCAGCACAAAAATGCTTTTAAATATGAAAGATTAAAGGATTGAATTTAAGAGATTATTATTGAGTCTCTTGGACATATTTATAAATGAGGACTGATTATGAGACGTTAGAAGGCGCAAAGAGCTGCATGCTTTACCTGCAGCCTGGTAAGTAAATAAATGCTTTGCTTTAAACAAATGCGTCTGTTTTTAAATGTTTTTTTTAATGCTACCTCACGGATTTATTGTATATGATGTACCTGTGGATATGGCGAGATGAGAAACATTTGTAAGTAATGCTTAAAAAAACTCTTTGCTAAAAAAACCGCTGTCCAAAGTGCTGAAACGTGAGGAGAGCCGTTTGTAATTTTTAGAGTACAAACCTTATCTTACATACTTGTAAATTATTTTTTGATGATATTGGATAGCCATACATTTAAAGCAATTACAAGCCTGCTTTTTACTTCCATGACTAAAAGAAAACGGGTTTTAAAGGTTTTAATAAAAAAATAACAATTTAAATATAAGGGAAAAACAACACAATTATTTAACATTAATCTTAAACTGGGGATCTTCTACCTCCGTTTAGTTTTTCAGTTTACAAAGTCCGTCATCTAAATAGGGATTAGACATAGCGCCAGCGCAACTTGCTTTTAAAGGGAATGAGAGCTGTGACTCTCATTGGTTTACTGCACGTTACGCCCAAAATACTCCCATTACAATAGGACCTACCCTTTTCGACCATGCGCTCGGCGCAAAAACGATTTTTCCCGTCGTTAAATTAGCAAAAGTGGATTCGGACACGCCCATTTAGACGTTGCGCTGTGCGCTTTAGACAATGCGCTTAGATCGTTAAAATAGGGCCCGTAAACTTAATCTAAATCTAGGGTCTGAGCAAAAGTGTGCCGTTTTGGGTGTGTCATTTAAAATGCAAATGAGCGGATGAAGTGCAACCACTGATCACAATGATGGTGGTTTGTTGCAATTGAAACTCTATTGTGCTGTGAATTATTCTCTCTCTCTCTGTCTCTCTGTACTAAATAGCTGTGCTGTGGTATAGTGCAGATAAAGGGGCCAGTATTACCTTATTCTGACATCACAATAAGGGCCAAATTACAATGACCTATTTTTTCACATGCTTGCAGAGAATGGTTTATCAAAACTAAGTTACTGGGTTGATCTTTTTCACATTTTCTATGTTGATAGAAGCACTGGGGACACAATTATAGCAATTAAACATGGAAAAGTCAGATTTTCATAATATGTCCCCTTTAAAATCAGTTCCTCTGATCATTCAGGATCTTCATGTGTCTGACTCTGCTGTGTATTACTGTGCTATGAGGCCCACTGTGACCAAAAAACATTCAACACTCATACAATAACTCACAATATGATAAGAATCAGATGTTTCTTTTACTGTTCTGCGTAATATTCTGATGTTTGTCTGATCTTTTACCTCTTCCAGTAATGGATGAATATGCATAGATGAATATGTTTAAATATTTGTATCCATTCAATATTCTTTTAGTTAATTATTTGGTCTCTTATGGTGCATTTACACCAACCGCGCTAGAGGCGTGAAGCGCGAGTGCTTTCAATGTTAAGTCAATGTGCAGACGCGTTGACGCGCGTCAGGAGGTCCCGCGGCGCGGAAGAGGCGTTCGGCGCGGAGCGGAAGACGCGTTTCCGCCTCATTCGCGCGTGAAGCTCGCGCGAAAGGCGCGAATTGAGCGTTGTGCGCGGTACGCGCGAATGGTGCTATTGTGCATTTGGCGTTTCACGCGAATTTGCGGCTGACGCCCGAGTTGAAAAATTTGAACTTTGGCGGAATTTCGCGCCGCGTTAACCAATCAGGAGCCTGCCTGCTGCTGTGGTGGCAGCCCCGCCCGGAGTCACTCACTCAAGCAGTCACTCGGAGCTATATGACACAAGTTGTTATTTCTATTAGGAGACAGGAATAAAAAGGACCTCGCTTGGAAGAGTGTCAGTAAGGACTTTTGGCAACCTGGTACGTTGTAATACACACTTCACTTTTGAGTCAAGTGACGTTTATTCGACCCGCGCCGTTTATTTACCCCCTATAGTAAGGTTACCCAATACAAACTGGTAACTCTCTTGATAACTGCACAATCAACATCAATCATCTTGCAAACAGACACTCACACAGCAGTTGCCCCTCCCACAAGAAGCGGATTTTGCCTCGGACGCGCGTCAAATGCTTGCTTTTTCCGCGCGTCTTTTCCGCTCTACACACGCGAATGCATTCAAAGTGTTCAAGCGGCAAACTAGGCGCGGTAGACGCGATTTTGACGCCCAAAACGCGTTTGGTGTAAACCCTGCATTAGACAGCAAAATCCCCAGAGCTAAAGGGGACACACCATGAAAATCTGACTTTTTCCATGTTTAAGTGCTATAATTGTGTCCCCAGTGCTTCTATCAACCTAGAAAATGTTAAAAAGATCAACCCAATAACTTAGTTTTGGTAAACCATTTTCTGCAAGCATGTGAAAAAATAGGTCATTGTAATTTGGCCCTTATTGTGATGTCAGAATAAGGTAATACCGCCCCCTTTATCTGCACTATCCAACCACAGCACAAGCATTTAGTAGGGAGTGAAAGAGAGAGATAAAATATTTCACAGCACAATTGAGTTTCAATTGCAACAAACCACCATCATTGTGATCAGTGGTTGCACTTCATCCGCTCATTTGCATTTTAAATGACACACCCAAAACGGCACACTTTTGCTCAGACCTATTTTAGACTTAGTTTACATCTTAAAAAAAATCTCATAATATGTCCCCTTTAAATGAACTCTGCTGGTTGTACATATTGTCCCAATCTTACAGCGAGTTAAAAGTAACTCTGAAGTTGAGTTAAAAGCTGCAATCAGTCATTTTAGCCTTTCTATCAGTCATTTTATTCTCCTTGTCGCTTGGGATTGGGGTTAGAACAACTTTCTGTTACATAAA
The DNA here is from genome assembly GCF_027580225.2 of Misgurnus anguillicaudatus. Classification (NCBI taxonomy): domain Eukaryota; kingdom Metazoa; phylum Chordata; class Actinopteri; order Cypriniformes; family Cobitidae; genus Misgurnus; species Misgurnus anguillicaudatus. The sequence continues at coordinate 17,774,880 of NC_073338.2, forward strand.
ATTACATCCTAACCCAAACCCAACTCTAACCCCAAAATCAAGTGAAAACAGTTTAAATTTCTGACAAATAAACATATAAACCAATGCCATTCTAACCCAAACCCAACTTCATCCTCACGCAAAAACAGTTCAAAAGTAAACAACACAAATCTTTCAATGGTTTGAAAAAAAGGAAAAATAATTGAGTAACCAACACATGAAACTGGCACAAAAATGAAAGTTGTGCCACAGACATGTGAAAACATGGAAACATGTATCTTAAACGCTTGAAACATTTTGAGCTGAATTCAAAACCAGTCACATTCCTATCTAACCATCTGCGCTACTCACCTGACCAATGGTGAGCTCGAACTGCTTCACTGCAGAAGCTACCTTGAAGGCTCCGGTTGAGGAATTTCATTGGTCATCATTTTTGGGGAAAAAAATCAAGCGTTTGGCACCTAAAATTGCATTTACGTCTTACTTGTAGAGTTATTTTCTTAGGTTTAGATGTTTGCTGTTTTATTTAAAGTCACCATTATTGTGATCAGTGGTTATTTTAGTAGGACTTGACTCTTAGTTGCTATTATTTTGTTTGTTTAAAACATGTTATGTTATAGCAAAGAAAAAAATACTGCAACTCCATAGTGATTTTTAGTACATAAATTCTAAACACTGTCAGCATTTAGAAAGCTTATGTGCAGGTGTAGTGTTTGCACAGGTGTTGTATTTTATACTACAGTCTCACACAATTAATGGAAAAGGATACTTCTGAAAAGTGTGCAAACACTACACGTGCGAAAAAGTTTTCTACACTGCAAAAAACAACCTATAGAATTTACTCAAAAAAATTGTTGTAACAATTTGCACTCACTTTGTTTGAGTAAATTATATCCTATATATTTGATTAAAGAGTACCTAAATTTAATTACTATGATAAACTAAAAAAAAATAGGTAATGTCTACCTATTTTTTTCATAACTAATTACTTGTAAAAAATGAATAACATTAACCCTATTGGTATTAAGCCACAGATCTATTAAATTATTATTAATAATGATAAGCCATTAAGAAACATTTCATATTACTTATTCAGAGAGGGTTGAATAAGAAAATAGTCATACACAAGATTGCATAAATTGCTTGCTTTATTGACCTAATAACATTCTGTAAACATTTAAAACTAATTAATGGAAGTACAAAATAACCCCAATACGTGAAATACAACATATCATTGTTTTACATAAAGCTTCTTGAACATATTATTTCATAAAAAAATAAACCAAAGTCTTCATGAGATGTTAAAAAACCATTAAAAGCAAGATTCCTATATACTGTTCTTCACGTTATCATTAGAAAATGAAAGAAGACAATAATATGAGAGGAAAAACTGATCTCATTTACCTCAGACTAGCATACTATATCGATACAAACAAACATTTCAACTTCATTTAAAACTTATTAAGTGCAAAAATACAACGTCATATTATGCTATAACTCACAGTACACGTGCATAAAACATTTAACACTAACAAGAACATACTTACATTCAATTTTAAGTGATTCAACTACATATACAAGTCACATATATAACATATGAACTCAGAAATACTTTTTTGAACAGACATTAAAAAGCGAAAGGCAACGTTAAGTATATCCGTAAATGATAATAATAATAATAATAATAATAATAAAATGGCTTCATAAATGGATCCCTTCTAAAACAAAACTCAATATAGTAACAGATAAATGCAAGAAAACTTTTACAGTAATTATCTCAACCACTCATATTAAGCAGCTCCGCAGTTCACGAGATTCAGACATGTAAATAATAATAATGGAAGTTAATATTTTAATCATAAATATGGATTTTTATTCGTATTCGCAGATGCAAGAACTGGGCGATGTTTCATTCAAAGCTAACCTGACTGACATATTCTAACCTACATGGGCGTAGATTTAGGGTGGGACGCTAGGGACATGTCCTTACCAATATTCAGGGAAGACTGAATTGTCTCTAGCAATAATTTCGACCAAAATGTATCTGTATTTATACCACTGATGTCCGTCTTATTCTTGTGTTTTCTATTTTTTACTTATTATATTATTTTCATGAATCATTTAAATGAGATTAGAAATCTTTTGCAATCCCGTTCTGTAAAAATAACGCTCCCCACTGAGCAAAGCGTCTTAAAAAGACGTCATTTCGACGTCCCATGAGGAGCCAGAATGAAAGTTTTTATGACGTCTTTTTATGACCTGTTCTGAACATCCAAGATTGATGTTAAGGGGACCTCCACACAAAGTAAAACTATTTAAAATGTGGCCTTTTTAAACATTATATGTGTATATATAATCTTTATATATGAATAAATGTTAAAATTTTTTGCTTATAGATAATTCCCAAATATACCAGTTCCACCTTAACTGTCTGCGTCTGCAATCTTGCTCTCTCTTTCTCTCTCTCTCTCTCTCTCTCTCTCTCTCTCGCGTTCTCTCTCTCTCTATCGTTCAATAATTGAAGTGAAGTGACGTGAACTTCACTCTCCCTCCCACAATTGCTCTCGCTGGATAATTGTTACATGTACATTCTCTAAAACAATGTCATCACCATTACAAAAAGTTGTTTTAACAAAGCATTGTTTTGAAGTAGGACCATACTGACTAAACATTTCTACCTGCTCGTTTTTGGAATTTACAAGATTCTGATGTTTTATTGAACATGTTTTGTCACCATCATGGTGATCAGTGTTTCCTTTAGTTGGGTAGTTTGACTCTTTGTTTTTATATTGTAGTGTGTGTGCTTGATGATGGTGTTTTTTAAAACACATTATTATTGCACCAAGTGTTAGTTACCAATGCTTGTGGCTTCACATTAATTACATTGATGGTCAGAAGTGATGGTATAATATAACATAACTGAACTAACAACACAGATAAGGCATCATAAATTTAGTTTAGAAGTAAACCTCTATCTCAGTTTTGTTTGGAGCTGCAATGAACATACTTCGGTGCATACTGCTGCCTACTGTAACTGAAAATGAAACCTCGTGGCTGTAATCAAAAATCTAAAGTCTAGATTTTTTTGACACGGATGCAGACATCAAGAATCAGCTCATGAATCACAACGATGGTGAGTTTTCTAAATGTTGCAATGCATTGCACCAGCGTATTATAAAAACTTATGAGTCCAGAGAGTGTCACCACTGTTGTGATTCATGGGCTGATTCTTGATGTCTGCATATGTGACAATGAAATCTGGACTTTTAATTGTATATAAGCGCTTCCCAGTGGTGGTATGAACCTAACTATTAAGTTGGATGTGACACCTCAAATCAACTGCGAAATTGAGACAATACTACAGGGTTTACAAAATGAATTTACAGACTTTACATATGTGGTATTACTCTTGGTAAACTTTGAATGAAGTTGTAAAATCCACATGTGAGTTTTGTTTATAACAAATTTTTTTATATTTTTTAAATAACATGCTTTAGCAAACACTCTTACGAAGACCAAACACTACTTTGAAAAGTCAAAGAGTCTAACTACCCAACTAAAGGAATCACTGATCGTCATTATGGTGACAAAAGATTTTCAATAAAACGTAAGCATATACATCTCTGTTAATGAAAGAGAGGGAGAGAGAGAGAGAGAGAGAGAGAGAGAGAGAGAGAGAGAGAGAGAGAGAGAGAGAGACAGCATTTAAGGTGGAATTTTATCTATGAGCAGTGCTATGTTTTTGAACACTCATTCATATATAAATATTTTATCAGCTTAACAAAATTTTTCTACAAAAATACACGTGATGTTTATGTTTTTTGACTCAGAACTCATAGACCACATTTGTATAAAATGTTTTTGTATTGATTTCCTGAACCCCTTTTGGACGTCTACCTGACGTCCAAGAGGGGTCATAGTCAGACGTCCAGATACTGTACCAGATCTGCACATTGTATAGACATACAGATAAGGGCCTGGACCAACCGACCTAATATAGACATGATCTGCACGTCGGGGAGACGTCTCATGTTTGGTGGGTCTATGTGGTACAGAAACGGTTTAACAGCTTTCGTTCTCTGCAATGCCCGCCTCCGTAACTCACATCGCTAATATGATTGGATTAGCATTTCTTTAGTCCCGCCTCTCTAACTCACATTGCTAATATGATTGGATTAGCATTTCTTGAGTCCTGCCTCTCTAACTCTCATCATTTTATGATAGGCTTTTTTTACTCGCTAAGTGTGATAGGATGGTTTCACTTTGTACAACGCGCCAAAGTTCACTCAACAAGACGCACGTGATTATTCGGGCTACAGGTAAATGAGGAAGAAAGTATTATTATACCCACTGTAACTGTTTCATGCACAAAATACGGAACAAGTTGTGTCACATAATGATTCAAGGACAGTGTTTTCACCAATACACGACAATCCCATGTTAACCTGAGGAGTTGCAAACGCGTGTCAACCTTGTGGCAAGGTTATTTAGGGGGTCCCTAATCCATGAAAGAAAATAACCCCAACATGGTAAAAACATTAATTCATGTCATGATTGCTGAATACTTTACATTACTGCACTGTGGTCATTACTTGCACAGATGTAGACATAATGTAGACATAAGGTTGCATTTTAAACTATTTTTTTCACACTGATTAACTGTCTGTTAATGAAAAGAAGATTTAATGTGAACTACAGAAACGTTAATAAACGTTGTTCAGGAAACAGCATGATACATACCTACTTCAACACTGGGATTTTTTTTTTTGGCAAAATTAAATTAAGAATTAAATATTAATTGCATATCCTTCAATGTTATAAAGTAAATATGGATTCATATATGTTACAAAGTGATTTTCTTTTTTTTTTACAAAGACTTTAACAGTTACTGTTTGTTAATCTCTAGGACATTCAGATGTCACTGAGTAACGTGCATACTGAGTTGTCTGTTGTTTATGTCAAGTAAACGGTGATAAACAGTTTTTGCAATGCGACCATTTTATTTATGTCCCCACCAATGCCAGGAGCAAACCTACGCCCTTGCTAACCTATCAATCTGTCAACAACAGAGACAGAGAAGCACGCAAATGACTAAACTTCTGGTAGATTTTACAGTTAACCAACTTATAATTTCCATTCATGATGATATCAACAAGTTAAATAAAAACTTACCTGTCAACAAACCGCAGTTCTCCCACCGATATGATATGAAAAATATTGACTCGAGTCCCGCCTGGATGTTGATTCATGCGCACTTTGCGGTGCTAAGGCCAATATTTTGGGGTATATGTTACTTATTTTTTTAGTATTGCAGTTATTACTGTTAAAAATTGGATAGTGAAGGTAGAATTTACCCATTATTTTTTATTTTACTTGCTAGCTTATATACTTAATTAAATTATAACTAATTTTCATGGGTTAAATTTAACACCCTTCAGAGTAATTTTTTACAGTGTAGAGGCTGATGATTTTTAGACTTTATGTACTAAACACCACGATGAAATTGTGTTTTTGTATTTTCTTTGCTATAACAAAACATGTTTTAAACAAACATAGTTACAGCAATTGGAAAAATGAGCAACTGAGAGTCAAGTCCTACTAAAACAACCACTGATCACAATAATGGTATGTTTAAATGAAACAGCCAACATCAGTTAAGAAAAAAAATTCTACAAGTTAGATGTAAATGCAATTTTAGGTTTCAAACACAGATGGTGATAGAGAGGATAAAGTTACAGATTGCAGCTTTTAACTCTGCTTCAGAGTTACTTTTAACTCTCTGTAAGATTGGGACAATATGTACACCCAGCAGAGTTGATTGAACTCTGGGGATTTTGCTGTGAGTTATTTACCATAGATGTAAAATGTGTTCAGAGTAACATTGTTCATTATTTACCATATCATTTTTTTTATCTCAATATTTCGTGACCACTCAAAACCCCCCTTCTCTTGTAAATAAACTGTACATTTAATCTGATAAACTGTAGATCTCATCAGTATGTGTACCCAGTATAAAACCAAAGGGTTATATACTAGGGTATCCATTGTTTTAACGCAGATGTCTCTGACCCTGGAGAGCTTCTGCCATGCAGAGTTTAACTCCAAAACCAATCAAATACAACTGAACCAACTAATCAAGTTATTCAGGGTTATCTGACAATCACAAGCAGATGTGTAGGAGCAGGTGTGGAACAGGAAAGTAGCTTTGTGGTTACATAGCTGGAGCCACTTGATTTTTAGCTAGATATTTTTCTAGGTTAAGTTACTCAAAAAAAAAAAAAAAGTTATCAGTTATGTAGTTATCTAGTATATAGTTAAAAATCAATTTGACCCTCATATCCAATAAGAGCAGAACAGGAAGTTGATGTTGAGTCTTTATGTGTGATCTTCAGTGACTCACGTGTCTGATACACAAACACAGAGATCTCAACAGAGAACTGAGTTCATCTTATTCAACATGGATGAATGCTGTTTACTCATTTTCATTCTGGCAACAGGTAAATCATAATCAAACCTCAAAATCTCAATTTTTTATTTAAGTAATTTATTTAAATTATTGTCTTTTGTCTTTGCAATATTATCACAGATAAACAGATTGTGTTTATTGCTTACAGGTTTGGTGACTGCGGACAAAATTTATCCAGATAAAGAGACTAAAATAATCTCAGAAGGAGAAAATGTCGAACTGAGCTGTTCATACAGTACAAGCCACAGTAATATTCAGCTTTACTGGTACAGAAAGTTTTCTCATGGGGAACTTTTATATGTAGCACATAAAGGTGCTCGATCATGGGGTGGTGAAGATTCATCCCATCAAAGGTTTAAAGTGACTACATCTCCTCGCTCAACAGAACTCATTATTAATGATGTGACTCTGTCAGATTCAAATCTGTATTACTGTGCACTGAAAGTACTGGCCCAGTGATACAAAACATGAAGCATGCCATACAAAAACCTGAACCCTTTCACTTAAATCCTGAAAACCACAATCACAAACCACAATCTTTTCAGCCCTGAAAGTGATAAATATGTGGCGACACCTGTGTGAGGCTGTAGTACTGATAATATTGATGAATACTTTAAAGGGCCCATGGCATACAGAGGTTAGCATTGCTACTTTGTAGGTGTGAGCAAAAGATGGGTCATTGAGCTCGTTTACATGCACACCAATAATGCGATTATAATGGTATTTTGTCAATACTGTGATTATACTTTACCTCATGTAAACGCAATAATTTGATAAAAATAATGCGATTAAGCTCATAATCGCAGTAAGTATAATCGCATTAAAAGAGGTGGCGTACGTCGTTTATAATCGCAGTATGCGTCCATGTAAAAGCTTTAATCGCATTTATACCGCACTAACTGAAGTGCGCGTGTGTTTTAGTCACACACCTTAACCACAAATTCGTTTTAAACTTGACATTACGAAGTTTTACATGAACTCTGCCAACACGACTCGCTGTCAGCAGTCTGCCTTCATTCAGAAACAGCTCAAATAACACGACGACAGCAGTGTATAAAACCTTTAACAATTAAGACCTTACTCGCATTATTGGAAATAATCGCATTATTGGTGTGCATGTAAACGAGCTGATTGAAATTTGGCCCTCTTTATGATGTCATAAAGAGCTCTTATTATAATAATACCGCCCCCTTAATGTGCACTATCCAACCACAGCACTGCCATTTAGTGCAGAGAGAAAGAGAGAGAGAGAGATAAAATAAGGACTTGACAGCACAATTGAGTTTCAATTACAACAAACCACCATCATTGTGATCAGTGTTTGCACTTCATCAGCTAATTTGCATTTTAAAGGACACACCCAAAACGGCACATTTTTGCTCATACCTACAAATTAGCAAATCTTCATGCCATGGGCCCATTAAATCCACTCACTTTAGATAAAAGCATCTTTCAAACTGCATAGAGACAGAGCGCAGCGCGTCACAACCTGAAAACCACGCCCACCGGGGGGGAAAGCAATCCAACAGTCTCCATTGACTTTGTATTGCAAAAGGCCGCCTCCTTGTCATTTCTGGCTTATAACAAAAAACTGAATAATGCCTAAAAGCTGCTTTGGGACAATATGTACAGCTAACAAGCCAAAGAACACAGAAATAAGTTTTTATAAGCTGTCGAGCCGTAAAACCCAGTCTTTAAGGAGAATAAAGTGGATCGCCGATTACGTTTCCCCCTATTGGACGCAGTTTTACTAATAGGAGTACTATGAAAAGTTGCCTGTTTCCATTTCTGTGTCTGAACGCTCGTTTTTTGAAGTCGACAGCTTATAAAAAATTATTATTTTTTTTTGGCGTGTTAGATGTACACCTTGTCACACAGCAGCTTTTAGGTATTATTCTGTTTTTAAGTTTAATCTGTAAATAAGTTTTTATAGGCTGTCGACCCCAGAGGACGAGCGTTTAAGGACACAAAAATGGATACAGGCAACTTTTCATAGTACTTCTATTAGTAGAACTGCGTCCACTAGGGGGAAACGTAGTCGGCGATCCACTTTATTCTCCTTAAACGTTGGGTTTTACGGCTCGACAGCTTATAAAAACTTATTTCTGGGTTCTTTGGCTTGTTTGCTGTACATATTGTCACACAGCAGCTTTTAGGCATTATTCAGTTTTTTGTTATAAGCCAGAAATGACAAGGAGGCGGCTTCTCGCAATACAAAGTCAATGGAGGCGGTTGGATTGATTTCCCCCCCGGTGGGCGTGGTTTTCAAATTTGCATAACGGCGCTCTGTCTCTATAAATGCAAATGAGACATATAAGTTTATCAGAAACACTTTAAAAAACACTAAAAACTTTTTTCCCATTAATGGAGAATTAATTTCAGTCCTGAAACAACAAACTTTACCACACATTGAAAAACAATCTATCATTGTTTTAACATATTGTTAGATAACAATAAAGATGAAGTTGAATCAAGTGAACATTGTTTAACAATTTACACAAACCCAACTGTCTTCTGTTTCCTGCAAAAAGTAATGGATTCCCTCCCAGTCAGCAATTTGATCTCTCACTGAAGTCACCATGAGCTCACAAGATCCTCATATTGTTGTCAAAATGTGTGGGTCACACCCAGCCAGCAGTGCTTGGTGGGGCAAATGTAGGCCCCATGTGGCCTTGCAATATGAGCCCCAAGCTGGTCTTGCACCCGGGTTTCATGCTGGCCCCATCTGACTTAGCCCACATGAACCTTCTGTAGAAACTAAAGCCAATGTGGACTAAACCAAAGTCAAGTATGGGTGTGGTTGGGTTGAAGAAGTGATGAAGTTAATTAGATAATGAAGAGATGAACGAAGTGATGATTGACCATTAATGATAAACACCTGCTGTTAATAAACAGAATCACTAAGAAAGATAAACAAGAAGAGAATAAAGACAAAAGCCAGCAGAACCACAACAACTACAAAAAATAAATAAACATTTCTTGGTGGAGCTAATGTAGACTGCAAAATCCCCAGAGTTAAATTAACATTAACACTGCTTAATGTTTATATAGATCCACACTACAGAGTGTTAAAAAAGTAACACTTGAAGCATTTTACATCTTAGATCTTACTTGTAGAGTTATTTATTAACTTAGGTTTAGATGTTTCATTTAAAGTCACCATAATTGTGATCAGTGGTTGGTTTAGTTGGACTCTTTACTCTTTGTTTGTTTTTTCTGCCTGCTATAACTTTGTGTGTTATATTTGTTATGGTAAAGAAAAGACCATGTTGCAATTTTGTTATGGTGGTTGATATGTAATGTTGAACATCTAGAAAATGTATTTATTCATTTGGTGTTTGCTCATTTAGCAGATGTATTGGTCTCTCTCAGTAATGTGATGCTACAGTATGATATCTGGCACTCTCAAAGCGATTTGTCATTCTGAAGATTTTGAAACAATGTGTAACCATGCTGTAACTTAAACACACGAACATCAAGTCTCACAGTATGAATCTCAACAATGGTGACAAAGAAAAATGCCAAAATGTTCATGATTTTTGTTCATGCCGCAGTGCATTCTGGGAGTTCTGGATAAGATTTGTTGATACCCAGAATGCATTGCAGCATGAAGCTTTTCATTTTATCGTAGGGCTGTCAAATTTTAATTCGAATTTCGAATATTCGTCGAATGTAAAAAAAATATGCATATTCGAACGTAAAACTTTGCATTCGAATTTTACCTGTGTCAGGAATCTCACGCAACGTTATGATGACGTAACTGACGCAGATTGTTATACAGAGCGTTAGCGGCTCAGCCAACTATGCGGAGCAAGCCAGCGTTATTCATTTGAAAAATAGCAAGAAAAGACAGTGGGGATTACGAGTCGGACAGAATACGTATTAAAAGGGCTGTGTGATGCTTCTTTGGTTTTTGGAGCATCAACTGGAATTCAACCGCAAAGTGAAACTAGCTGAGATGACAGAATTAGTGTCGTCTGGTTCTAAATGCAGTTTTAAAGTTTAAAATAACTGATCAACACGAAAGTGCCATAATACAGCTGCTTGTTTAGCAACATTAAAACCATATGTGCATCTACAGAGTCCACAACGCATATGAGAGAGTTGCAATGTAGCGCCACGGTGGCTTTATTTTTATGACTGACTGGAAACTTGACTTTCACCTGGACATTTGATATGCAAGTTTTTCATCAACATTATCTGCGTGAAATATAAACATGATGATCATCTGCCAACTCGACTGTTTCAGTACGTTTCTATTAATTACGGAGAGTCTGCTTTATTAACGGCTTCGCTCTGCACGTAAGTTAAACATTTCTGTTCTGTACTTTATTACTCGCTTATATTTCTACATATTTTCAACCAAGGAACACACAAAATATAACATAAGTTGTTGTGAATCGCGTTTAAGCTTGACAAAATTTAAATGACTAATAATCTTTCCCACTTATTTTGGCTTAAATAAAGGTTCATTCGTTTTCATACTTTATTAGAAACACGTACATTTATCTACTTATATATTATATAAAATGCCCTATATTAATATGCATTGTCTATGTATGGCATTCGTTTTGTACATTTACAGGTGCACAAATATACTGGTTAATTTTGATTTCATTAAGACACTGTTGTGTTCTGTATTAACTGAGGCTCTGTAAAAAAATGTTTTAATTTAATTAATGTACGGTACATAAAATAATTTGTAAATGTATACATGGATAGTTTCTTGACTATGTTTGTGTTAATATCCTACACACGCTGGCTGTTGAGGCATTTTGCACTTCCAGATATCTATGTGCACTTTTGTTCCTTTGCATATGAATTTAAGAAATTATCTTTAATTTATTAGTGTTTATAACATTCGTTTAAACCAAAAATATGCTGTGCATGATTTGTTTATATTATTGGGGCTTTGTGCTGCGCCCTCTTGTGGGCTTTTAGGAGTATTTTCTCCAAGATAAAGTAGCTCTTTATAATTCGAATATAATTCGAATTTTATTATTTTTCAAGGACGAATTTCGAATGTACTTGTTCAGCCATTTTGACAGCCCTATTTTATCGTCACCATTATTGAGATCCATACTCAGATTCTTTATATTTGGGTGTCTAAACTGGACAACAGTTAATTTTGAACTATACTGTATTTCAACTTTCTTTAAAATGATAAACTGATAAGAGAGTGCCAGATTTCATACTTCAGTATCACATTACTAACAGAAAAATATTTTCGGTAAGCAAACTAAAAGAGCATATCAGTTTTTTTACATGACAATCAACACTATATCCTTACCACCACCACCGCTGCCATAGAATCAAACTGGGCACTTTTGTCTCTTTCATTACCATAACAAACAGGTTTTAAACACACCAAGTTACAGCAACCAGAAAACAAAATGTCAAGAACAGAGTAAAGAGTCCAACTAAAACTACCACTGATCACAATGATGGTGACTTTTAATGAAACAGCCAGCATCTAGACCTAAGTTAATAAATAACTCTACAAGTAAGATGAAAATGCCTCAGTGTTACTTTTTTAACACCCTGTAATGCGGATCTAAACACTGAGCAGCATTAATTGAACACTGGGGATTTTGCAGTCTACATTAGCTCCACCAAGAAATGTTTATTTATTTTTTTTGTAGTTGTTGTGGTTCTGCTGGTATTTTGTCTATATTCTCTTCTTGTTCATCTTTCTTTAGTGATTCTGTTTATTAAGAGCAGGTGTTTATCATTAATGGTCAATCATCACTTCGTTCATCTCTTCATTATCTAATTAACTTCATCACTTCTTCAACCCAACCACACCCATACTTGACTTTGGTTTAGTCCACATTGGCTTTAGTTTCTACAGAAGGTTCATGTGGGCTAAGTCAGATGGGGCCAGCATGAAACCCGGGTGCAAGACCAGCTTGGGGCTCATATTGCAAGCCCATATGGGGCCTACATTAGCCCCACCGGGCACTGCTGGCTGGGCAGTGATCTAAAATTGTAACCACACTGCGCAGTCACTATGAGCTCATACTACCCATAAAGCACATGATGTACAAAATTCCAGATGTCACTCGGAGAGCTAATATAGGTGTGCTTAATATAGACGTCAGCATTTAATTGCAAATTATATCCAGCCAATAAAAGAAAAAGTGAGAGAGACATGATTGTCTTTGCATTAAAACCCATCCACTGAACAGTGAATCCATCCATTGCAAGTCATGAACACACACAAATGCACATGGAAACTATCACTGCAACACCCCAACAATCAATCACTTCCTGCCAGCTGTGGGAATCAAACCACCAACCTCTGGGTTACTGACTCTCTAAACACTAGGCCCAGGGGTGCTGTAAAGGGGGGGGTAAACAATGACGATTCTCGGGGCCCACGAGTAAGAGGGGGCCCAGATAAGCCCCCAAAATTGTGGTGCTAAAAAATATTTAATAGTAAAAATTATTAACTTTAAATTATTCTATTTGCTGTTTCCTGGTATCAAAATCTTTTATTTGTTTAGGAAACACAAACATCCGTGGGCCCCTTTCCCCCCTCTCAATTATCATAAAATGGTTCGGTCCTCCCAAATTGTACAATCCAGGCCTTTGTACATGAGGCCCAAAGTCTCTACGGTAGCATTTTTCGACAAGTAAGCATGTTTCGATAGAGCAGGGTACAGCGGGTGCACGGCTTTGCCTCACAGGCAGCCGTTGTCGGCATCTTTGTACGAGGCTCCGCTGGTCAGCACCCTGCTGCGGTCCACGCTGTTGCACCTGTCTTGCAAGCAGTCTAACTTCACGAACTCTGATAAAAATCCTCTGCCAGCTACTGTACAAACTACTATCTGCTGTTTGTGAGGTTTCAGTGCATCTCTTGAAGATGATATGGAGTTGTAATACTTTCACATTGTCTGATTCAGACCGAATCGGTAAAACTCAATTTAAACAGGGCAAAATGACTGTGTGTGGACGTTATAGATAGAAATTATTATATTTCTGTTTTTATTCACACAATATATATTTAAACTACACTGCAAAATCCCGGGAGTTAAATTAACACTGCTCAGTGTTTATATAGGTCCACTCTCCAGAGTGTTAAAAAAGTAACACCGGAGAGAGTTAAAAGCTGCAATCTGTGACTTTATCCTCTCTATCACCATCTCTGTTTGAAAACTGAAATTGCATTTTAGATCTTACTTGTATTTTTTTCTTATCTTGGAAGTAGATGTTGGCTGTTTCATTTAAAGTCACCATTATTGTGATCAGTGGTTGTTTTAATTGGACTTTGAGTCTTATGCAGGGTTTACACCAAACGCGTTTTGGGCGTCAAAATCGCGTCTACTGCGCCTAGTTTGCAGCTTGAACACTTTGAATGCATTCGCGCGTGTAGAGCGGAGTAGACGCGCGGAAAAAGCAGGCATTTGACGCGCGTCCGAGGCAAACTCCGCTTCTTGTGGGAGGGGCAACTGCTGTGCGAGTGTCTGTTTGCAAGATGACTGATGTTGATTGTGCATGATGTTGAGTTACCAGTTTGTATTGGGTAACCTTACTATAGGGGGAAAATAAACGTAACCTAACTCAAAAGTAAAGTGTGTATTACAACTTACCAGGTTGCCCAAAGTCCTTACTGACACTCTTCAAAGCGAGGTCCTTTTTATTCCTGTATCCTATAGAAATAAGAACTTGTGTCATATAGCTCCGAGTGACTGCTTGAATGAGTGACTCTGGGCGGGGCTGCCACCACAGCAGCAGGCAGGCTCCTGATTGGTTAACGCGGCGCGAAATTCCACCAAGGTTCAGATATTTCAACTCGGGCGTCAGCCGCAAATTTGCAAAATGCACAAAAGCACCATTCGCATGTACCGCGCACAACGCTCAATTCGCGCCTTTCGCGCGAGCTTCACGCGCGAATGAGGCGGAAACGCGTCTTATGCTCCGCGCCGAACGCCTATTCCGCGGCGCGGGACCTCCTGACGCGCGTCAACGCGTCTCCACATTGACTTAACATTGAAATCACTCGCGCTTCACGCCTCTAGCGCGGTTGGTGTAAATGCACCATTAGTCTCAACTTTTCAGCTTTTTTGGCTGTTATAATTACATGTGTTTAAAACATGTTTGTTGTGGCCAAAGAAGAAACACTAATGCATTTCTATGGTTGTTAGGATATACTTTCAAATAACACTCTCTTTAAAAATGGTTTCTTCAGTGATTTCTTACTAGAAGTGTTTATTTCTGTTAATAATATGATACTATAGTATGAAATCCAGCCATCTCAGCAGTCTTTCATTCTGAACCATTTTTAAACACTGACACTTACAAATTAACTGCTGCATAATGTAGACACACAAACATCAAGAATCAGAGTATAAATCACAATGATGGTGACAATAGAATGAAAAGCTTCATGCTGGAATGCATGCTGGGTATCAACAAATTACAAACCTCATCCAGGACTCCCAGAATGCACTGGGGCATGAATAAAGAATGAACTTTTTTACCATTTCCTTTGTTACCATCATTGTGATTCATACTCCGATTCTTGATGTCTTTATGTGCACACTATCAAAATCCTTCAGAATAACAAACTGCTGTGAGAGTTCTGGAGCTTAAACTGTAGTATTCCATTATTAACAGATAAAGACACTTTTGATGAGTGAGGAAATCTATATTAATAAATTTGTTCATTTAAATGTTTATGTTTGACATTATATATTAACCATCAATATTCAATTACACAATTGCTTTTTCTTTGCTATAACTTATGTGTTTTAAACACACTAAAATATACGTTTACACTTGGTGTTTAAATCCGTCTCTTTTTGTCCATTTTCGACAGCTTCTCTTCAGAGTCCCTCTCCTGTCATTTAATCATGAGCTAGAGTAATGACGGGTTTAAATGGACACGAACTAATATGTCAGAGTCCAATGCTTATGTTTAAGTAAACATTACATGTCTGTGTATATGTAAGAGCTTTCTCTGATATTGGTGAAATAAGATCGCTCAACTTTCACACGCTTGTAAAATGAAACGAAAGACGCGCAGATCAGACGCTTTTATCAATGAAAGGCTAAAAATAGCGCTGTACACCGTGTGTTTGTGTTAGAGGTCAGAAAAGATGAAAAACATTTATCTCAGTACCTCAGATTACATAAATGTGCGGAGAGACGGCGTGTGGCTGTTCCAAGACATTAAACCACATGCATGTTTACACTAACAAGTGTTACGCATACCCATGCTATAGTTAGTCAAGGAACTATAAAACTTCAAGTTTACAACATAAACTGTATAGATGTAAACGAATATGCTGAATTACCTGTGGTGAAGTAACCTAGCAACTTCATTGTCCAATGAGCCCCATCTTGGAAAACTAACTCCAATATTGACTTTGGTCTTGATGTTTTTCCTGTCGCGTTGTCGTTTAAAATCCCTGTTTCGCTTCCTTGGCGACTTGTTTTAATGTCCTCGAGAATAGTTCTTCAACAGGCTTTCAAATCCAAGCATTAGATCGCAGGTTTATCACGGCGTGCGGCCGAAGGATTCAGTCTAACGCAGGTCGCATATCCGGGCTGCATACGTCATCAAGCCTGGTTTATTTAAATTAACTGAGCATTACATTCGCAAGTCATAAGCATATTACATCAATTTACAATTAACTAAGAATAAATGTCAGCTTTATAATTGTTAATATTCTGAAATAAGACTGTCTTGATGACGTATACCGCCTACACATGCAACCTCCGTAGGCTTCAGCTCGCGGCCAGCTTGAGTGTACTCTGAAAGCGCGAAAGGTGGAGCTTGAATTTCAGGAATGTCCCTCGTCAGCGAATGTATTTCAAAGATGGAGGCACAACATGGATTCAGCCAGAGAGCGACTCGATCGTATGTATTTTAAATAGCAGATTCTACACTTACGAGAATACTTTGATTAGTGGGGTGGAAGGAATTACACATGAATGAGCACATACTTTTGGAAGAAAACATGGGTTTTTGCTAAGAATTAACTAAAAAAAGTACACACTGGAGCTTTAAATTTTAGGTTTCAAACAGAGATGGTGATAGAGAGGATAAAGTCACAGATTGTAGCCGGTGTTACTTTTTTAACACTCTGGAGAGTGGACCTATATAAACACCGAGCAGTGTTAATTTAACTCCTGGGATTTTGCAGTGTAGTTTTAATGAAAATTCGTGTAGTTTTAGAAAAAGTCGGGGAGCAGCAAGGCTTTATGATTTATTTAGACAAAGTTATTGACTGTGCAAATTTCAAAAGGGTTAAAATGACGCCTTGTTCGTTTTAGTGTTAAAGATAATTACCACACTGCAAAAAATGATTTTCAAGAAAAAAATCTTAGTATTTTTGTCTTGTTTTCAGTAAAAATATCTAAAATTTCTTGAATAAAGATGCTTTTTTCTTGATGAGCAAAACAACCCAAGAAAAAGTCTAGTTTTTAGACCAAAAATATCAAATTTAATCGATTTTGTGCATAAAACAAGAAAAAAATCTGCCAATGGGGTAAGCAAAAAATAATAATTAAACCCTAAATTCAAGAAAAATTCAAGAAAAATTTGCTTACCCCATTGGCTGATTTTTTTGCTTGTTTCATGCACAAAATCACTTAAATGTAATATTTAAGTCTTAAATTAAATATTTTTAGATATTTTTACTGAAAACAAGAAAAAAAATACTAAGAATTTATTTTCTTGAAAATCATTTTTTGCAATGCATAAGTTTAAATGTTGCTGTTTAAATGACTGCTGGTGCCCGTTCTAGTGTTAAAAGTGCATGATAAGGGAACTCAATTTTCTCCCCATGTTAGGTCAAGAAAACGCTGGAAAAAATAACAATACACAGTTTTAGTTAAACGTGCAACACTGCAAAAATGACTTTCTTTTCTATTTTTGTCTTGTTTTCAGTAGAAATATCAAAAAATTCTTAAATTAGGGTGCTTTTTCTTGGTGAGCAAAATGACCTAAGTAAATAAGTCTAGTTTTAAGACAAATTAATATACAATTTAAGTGAAATTGTCCTTAAAACAAGCAAAATGATCTGCCAATGGGGTAAACACTTAATTCAAGTAAAATTTTCTCACCCCATTGGTAGTCAAAATACCATAAAAGCGCATGATTTTATGTAAATTAATATGAAAAAAGTCTCAGCTGTGTTGGGGGCCCTGTCAAGATTCTTTTCATGGGGCCCAAAATCTTTAGCAGCGCCCCTGACTAGGCCAAAATGCTTGCACAAAGCAACTATGTGAATCTCTGTCACTTTAACCTTCAATCTGTGTGAGCTTTCTAAAACCTTATTTTGGCTTCTTGATGCCATAACGTTGTTGTTGACATTTTATATTGTACATACATTACACACTATGCATGGCTGCATAAAAAAGGATTACAGAGCTTTTAATTCTGCTTCAGTGTTAATTTTTAACACTCTGTAATATTGGGACAATATATACATCCAGCAGTTTTTATTTAACTCTGGGGATTTTTCTGTGTGAGGGCTTCCTAGGGGCTAAGTGAGGGCTGCCTGTTCAGGGCCAGCGCGAAGGGGCCAATGTTTTGCCAATGAGCAAACCTTGTGTGATCTCACGTGTTGACTGGGCTAAATACAAGCTGAACTGAACTGTATAATGTCACAGATTAAAGAGAGATTTAATGTAGTTAAAATTGTACTGCTGTGCTCATACTGTTAACTTAAACATAAGCATAGACTGTAGACTGACTGGACACTTTAATTTGTTTATTAACACTGCCAGTAATGAAAGCAGCTCGTATCCAATAAGAGCAGAACAGGAAGTTGATGTTGAGTCTTTATGTCTGATCTTCAGTGACTCACAGTGTCTGATACACAAACACAGAGATCTCAACAGAGAACTGAATTCATCTTATTTAACATGGATGAATGCTGCTTACTCATTTTCATCGTGGCAACAGGTACATTATTTATAGAATCAAAGATACCGAATGAATGAAAAAACTTTCTATTTTAATTGTTTCCACTGTAATATTTTTTTTTGTAGGTTTGGTGACTGGGGACAAAATTGAACCTGATAAAAAGACTGAAATCATTGCAAAAGAAACGGAAACTATAAAACTGAGTTGTTCATATAGTACAGACAGCAATGATGTTCGACTTTACTGGTACCGAAAGTTTTCTCATGGGGAACTTTTGTATTTATCATATAAAGGTGCTCGATCATTGAGTGCTGGAGATTCATCCGACCGTCGCTTTCAAGCAACTGCATCACACACATCCACTGAACTCAATATTAACAGTGTAACTTTCTCAGATTCAGCTTTATATTACTGTGCACTAAGAGTTGAAGCCCAGTGATACAAAACATGAAGCAGATCGTACAAAAACGTAAAAGTTATTTTCACTTTGAACCTGTATTGTGAAACCATAATCAAAACCACAATCAATTCAGCTCCAAATGTAATAAAATATGTGCTAACATCTGTGTGGGGCTTAATTTCTGTCTAAGTAAACAAGAAACATTTCACATTTATTATTTTACATGATTTTACATGAATAACAAATTCAATAAAATACATTTTTACTTCTGCCAAATTTCAAAGTTATCAAAGTTTCAAGTTATGCAATATCTGTATGGAGCCATTAGAGGGAGACAAGTATCATGTGCTGCATGTTTGTAGATAGGAGTTTTCCTTACTCAAACGCGTGATTTTTTGTCCCCAAACCAGTTCAGATAGGAGTTTTACTTAAACATGAGCTCAGGGGCAGAAAGAAATTTGACTGGTTCACAAAAATGACCAATGAAAGTCCTCAACCGGAGCCTTCAGGGCAGCTTCTGCAGTGAAGCAGTTCAAGCTCACCGTTGGTCAGGTGAGTAGCGAAGATGGTTAGATAGGAATGTGACTGGTTTTGAATTCAGCTTGAAATGTTTCAAGTGTTTAAGTATGTTTTTTTCCACGTTTTCATGAGTCTGTGGCATGATTTTCTTTTTCGTGCCAGTTTCATGTGTTTGTCACTCAATTGTTTTTTCTATTTTCTACCATTGTTGCTTGGGATTGAGGTTAGAACAACTTTCTGTTACATACAATGACGTCCAAACCCAACTCTAACCCCAACATCAAGTGAAAACAGTTTAAATTTCTGACAAATAAACGTATAAACCACTGCCATTCTAATCCAGACCCAACTTCATCCTCACACGAAAACAGTTTAAAATAAAAAAAAACACAAATCTAACCCCAACCCCAATCGACAATGGTTTGGAAAAAGGAAAAAAAATTGAGTAATCAACACAAATAATGCGTTTAATAAACACTGTTGCAACGGTGTCTTCAATAATCAAATAATCACTCAAGTGATTGCTTAAGTATCTTATTAAAGGGGTCACACGATGAAAATGCCAGCATTGCCACTTTGTAGGTGTGAGCAAAAACAGGTCATTGAAATTTGGCTTTCATTATGATGTCATAAGGATATCTTATTAGAATAATACCGCCTCCTTAATCTGAACTCTGAAAGAGAGAGAAAAGAAGGACTTGACAGCACAATTGAGTTTGAATTACAACAAACCACCATCATTGTGATCAGTGTTTGCACTTTATCCGCTCATTTGCATTTTAAAAAACACACCCAAAACGACACATTTTTGGACTTGACAGCACAATAGAGTTTCAATTACAATAAACCACCATCATTGTGATCAGTGTTTGCACTTCATCCGCTCATTTGCATTTTAAAAACACACCCAAAACGACACATTTTTGCTCAAACCTACAAAGTGGCAATGCTAACATTTTCATCATATGACCCCTTTAACTCTAACACTGCTTCAGTGTTACTTTTAACACCCTGCTGGTGGTACCCATATAAACACAGAGCCGGTGTTGATTTAGCACTGGGGATTTTGCTGTGTGGTAAGAGACATTAATTCAAACAATATTCTAGTTAAAACTATTTATATATATATATATATATATATATATATATATATATATATATATATATACACTGCAAAATCCCTGGTGTTAAATTAACACCGGCTCGGTGTTTATATGGGTACCACCAGCAGGGTGTTAAAAGTAACACCGAAGCAGTGTTAGAGTTAATTAGATAATTAAGCAATCATTTGAGTGATTATTTGATTATTGAAGACACCTGGTGATAATGAGCAGAACTACATCTACAACTTCCAGTCACTGCCTTAGATAAAATCAACTAAAAAGACATCTCTCTTATTACAAACCAGACTGACATTTGTCTACTTTGAAATTGTTTGGTCACCATTATGGTGATCTGTGGTTCCTTTGGTTGGGTGGGTTGACTCTTGTTTTCCTTTTGAGGTCTTTGCGGCAGTGTTTGCTGAGCACATTGTTTGTTGTGGGGGTTTTTAGGGCAAAGTTTATGAAGTTTTTGATGGCAGAGATTGTGGATTTAAGTAAATTGTTTAAACAGTCAAAAAATTCAGTATTCATGGAAAGTTAAATGTTGATCGCATATTCTCTACTGGTTTTAACTTACAGAGCTTTTCAAATTTTATTGTTAAAAATACTTGCCGGAATTTAATATTGTGCCTCGCGTGCAGATATCATGAATCACCCCATTAATCACAACAAGGGTGGCATAATTTGTGTTGCAGTGCATGATGGGATTCATGAGTTTTATACTATGGTGGATCCCGGCGTGCTTTGCAGCATTGTGTTTGTCGCCATGATTCCGATTAGTGGGGTGATTCATGATATCTGCACATGAGGCAAAAAAGTATTTCCAACAAGTATTTAACAATAAAATTTGAGAAGCTTGATCCGAGGAAAGTTGTGTTACTGAAGTCCAATAGAGAATAATATACATATGATCAACATCTGATTTTCTATTAGCGCTGAATTTTTTGACTGTGTGAACGGCTTGCTTGGATCTACAATCTCTGTTATAAAAACTATATAAACTTTGCTTTAACAACCCTTACAACAAACAACGTGTTCAGCAAACACTGCCGCAAAGACCCCAAAAGGAAAACAAGAGTCAACCCACCCAACCAAAGGAACCACAGATCACCACAATGGCGACCAAACAACCCCAACGCAGACAAAAGTCAGTCCGGTCTGCAACAAGAGAGATGTCTTCTCAGTTGATTTTATCTAAGGCAGTGACTGGAAGTTGTAGATGTAGTTCTGCTCATTATCACCAGGTGTCTTCAATAATCAAATAATCACTCAAATGATTGCTTAATTATCTAATTAACTCTAACACTGCTTCGGTGTTACTTTTAACACCCTGCTGGTGGTACCCATATAAACACCGAGCCGGTGTTAATTTAACACCAGGGATTTTGCAGTATATATATATATATATGAATCTCAACCATGGTGACAAATAAAATGGTTAAGAAAATCCTTGGCTGAATCCCAAACCGCCTACTTCCATACTATATAGTACGCAAAGTAGCACTTTTTACATACTATATAGTATGGAAGTAGGCGGTTTGGGATTCAGCCCTTGTTTATCCATGCTGCAGTGCATGTTGGGAATCCTGAATGAGATTTGTAATTTGTTAATACCCAGCATGCATTGCAGCATGAAGTTTTTCATTTGATTGTCGCCATGGTTCAGATTCGTGCTCTGGTTCTTGGTGTTTGTGCGTCCCAGTTGTGCAGCGGATGTTTTTTGTCCAACGTTTCTAAAACTCCTTAATGACAAACTGCTGTGAAAGAGCTGGATCTAATATAGATTACTGACAGAAAATAAATTTTTGATTAGTAAATTAATTAGGTGGTGATGTTTACCATTATGTACCAACAACCACAGAATTACACTATTATCTTTACATGTTCATAACAAATGTGGTGCATTAACACAAAGTTAACACAACTAGGGAAAAAAATAGCAAGCAAAAAGTCAAGTGTCAAGAGTCCAACTAAAACAAACACTAATCATAATAATGGCGACTTGAAACAAAACATCAACATCTAAACCTAATAAGTGAATTGTGTTTTCTACAGCAATATATTTACTGAACATTCAGAAATAATGTTTTATAAAATAATAAAATGAAATGTTTCTCTATCATTTACATAACAATTAAACAAGTCAATATAATAAACAGTTGTTGTTTTAAACATTGTGTGAACATTAAAACAAGGCATTGTCATAACGTTTAAAAATGGTAAAATGTAACATTCCTCTAACGTTCAGACAACCCAGAAACGTTCTTAGAACTTAAAGGAATAGTCAATTTTCTTAAAAGAAAAATCCAGATAATTTACCCACCACCATGTCATCCAAAATGTTGATGTCTTTCTTTGTTCAGTCGAGAAGAAATTATGTTTTTTTTTTGAGGAAAACACTGCAGGATTTCTCTAACTCCAATAGACTTTAATAGACACCAACAATTAACACTTAGCTCAACACTTAACAGTTTTTTCAACAGAGTTTCAAAAGACTTTAAACGATCCCAAACGAGGCATAAGGGTCTTATCTAGCGAAACTATTGTCATTTTTGACAAGAAAAATAACAAATATACACTTTTAAACCACAACTTCTCGTCTAGATCCGGTCGTGATGCGCCAGCGTGACCCCACGCAATACGTCATGACGTCAAGAGGTCACAGAGGACGAAAGCGAAACTCCGCCCCAGTGTTTACAAATGTGTTGAAAGAGGACCGTTCCTATGTTGTTGTATGTCAACTGATACTAATTAATGTCTTTGTGTCAGTTTATTGTTTACAATGGTCCGCAAATTTGCGTTTTATATATGTAACACGTGACCTCCCTACGTCACTACGCATTTACGTTAGGTCGCACTGGACCGGATCTAGACGAGAAGTTGTGGTTTAAAAGTGGATATTTTTTATTTTTCTATATTAAATCCTGCAATGTTTTCCTCAAAAAACATAATTTCTTCTCAACTGAACCAAGAAAGACATCAACATTTTGGATGACATGGTGGTGAGTAAATTATCTGGATTTTTCTTTTAAGAAAATGGAATATTCCTTTAAAGAAAACTAGACACTTTTTATGTTGGCAGAATGTTTTTGGGAACCTTGGGAACTTTCAGGGAACGTTCTTAGAACTTTTTTTCTGCTGGGTATTCACAGGATCTTTACACTCACTGTAAAAAAAAATATGCCTCTCCAACATAAAAATTTCTAGTGACCCGTTGCACCTCAAATTGTTAGTTGGCCCAATTTAAGTTGGGGAAACAAACTTTTTTGTGTTTTGCTGAACACCCCAGCATGTACACTGAACTTAAAATAGAGTGTTCTGTCAATTAAATATTGTCTCTTGATTAAACATAGCTAGTTGGGCCAAATTGAAATAAAATGTATTAATTAAATTTTCTTGTTGGCCAAAAAGAAAAAAAAAATGTCATGTCAGATAAGTTACACACTATGGTCTGATAAATATAATTTATTTATTCAAATCCATATGAACTTGCCTGTTATGCAAAACAAAACCACTACCAAAACAAGATCTGACAGTTCAAGTAAGCATTGAACCAGAGATTTTTTTGCTGTGAGGCAACAATGATACAGTGTTGTAAAAAATCCAACTTTAAAATGTTCATTCAACAAAGATAATTAAGTAACTTGAACAAATATTCTTTGTTGAAGGGCGTCAATTGATTATTTTGTGTTCACTGAATGAAAAGAGCTAACAAATATTATTTTGTTGACTGGACTTAGATATATAAGTTTATGTCCAATTCGTTCACCCAACTTACCCAACTGAGTAATCTGAACAAACAATTTAAAAAAAACAATGATCGGAATGGTTCCCAGCATGCATTGCGACATGTTCACTTCTTTGGTTAATATTTACTAAAAAAGATGACTGTTTTAATGTTTTCTGGATTTATTCGTGTTGTTATGTTGTTAATGTTAGTTATATTTTGTAGTTAGAGTTATTAGGGGTCAAGCACCGAAGGTGCTGTGACACCTATTGGAATTGTTAGTATTATTATTATTATTATTCTGCTTCCTCTTCTTAGCCATTGGTGTCTATGGCAGCCCTATGAACCGTACATAGGAAAATGATGAAATTTGGCACAGTTGTAGAGGTGGTCCTGAAAAGTCAAGTGACCAAAAATGGGGTCTCTAGCAGTAACTCTATAGCGCCACCATCAGCTCAAAAATTCAATGTTCAAATGGTTATAACTGCTGATCCGCTTGATCTATGAAAATTCTACTTAGTACACGTGATTGCTCTCCTCATGCTTATTGTTTTTAATACCTTACAGTAAAACTCCACCCATTACAGTAGCGGCCATTTTGAAACGTACAGTATTCCGTTTATTCGCTACTCCTCCTTCAAATGTGGTTCAATTCTTATGAGATTTGGCACAGATGATCTTTGGAGTGAGCCGCATAGAAATGACCAAACAGAATTTTGATTTTTATCATTGTTCAAAAGTAATAAATGCGCAAACTTAACGAGGTTGACGCAAAAATGGTTCTGAAGCTGTAGCTCAGTCATTCTTTGATCAATTGAAATGAAATTTGGTACACTTCATGTGGACCATGAACTTGGGGTCCATGCCAAATTTGGTGACAGCGCCACCTATGGGTCATGACATAATAAAATAGGCTATTTTTGCCCATAACTTCTGAACTGTTTGTCAGAAAATTATGATCTTGATGTCTATGGATTGCTTACCTCATGCCGCATCTGTCGATGTGTATTATGCCGGGTTTGACCGAACCGCCTGTCCGCCATTTTGAAATTTCACATAATTTGTTATATTGTTTTTAACTATTGGACATATCCGCGCAAAAATTAGTAAGGAGCTTCGACATGATGTCCTGAAGGTACCTGGGAAGTCAGAGTACAGCGCCACCTAGGGGTTATAAACTATAACAGTTCTTATGGAACTGCTTATAACTTCTGAATATTTTGTCTGATATTATATTTTTGCCATCTTTACTGTTGTTGCTCCGCACTGCAGTGGTTCTGCTCTGCATTTGCTTTGCTTCGGGTTCGGGCTCTGTATTGCGCGCTTTCTGCGCTTTGTGCATTTTCTGCGTCGTGCGGTTTTTGCTGTGCTTTGGGTGCTCATTGCGCTGAAGGTGCTTGACCCCGTATCGCTGCTTGCAGCTATATTTAGGGGTCAAGCACCGAAGGTGCTGAGACACCTATTGGAATTGTCAGTATTATTATTATTCTGCTGTTTCTTCTTCTTCTTAGCCATAGGCGTCTATGGCAGCCCTATGAACCGTACATAGGAAAATGATGAAATTTGGCACAGTTGTAGTGGTGGTCTTAAAAAGTCACTTGACCAAAAATGGGGTCTCTAGTACTAACTCTATAGCGCCACCAGCAGTGCAAAAATTCAATGTTCAAATGGTTATAACTGCTGATCCGCTTGATCCATGAAAATTCTACTTAGTACACGTGATTGCTCTCCTCATGCTTATTGTTTTTAATACCTTACATGAAAACTCCACCCATTACAGTAGCGGCCATTTTGAAATGTACAGTATTCCGTTTATTCGCTACTCCTCCTTCAAATTTGGTTAAATTGTTATGAAATTTGGCACAGGTGAACTTTGGAGTGAGCCGCACAGAAATGACTGAACAGAATTTTGATATTTATCTTTGTTCAAAAGTAATAAATGCGCAAACTTAACGAGGTTGACGCAAAAATGGTTCTGAAGCTGTATCTCGGTCATTCTTTGATCAATTGAAATTAAAATTTTGTACACTTCATGTGGACCATGAACTTGGGGTTCATGCAAAATTTGGTGACAGCGCCACCTATGGGTCATGAGATATGAAAATAGGCTATTTTTGCCCATAACTTCTGAACTGTTTGTCAGAAAATTATGATCTTGATGTCTATGGATTGCTTACCTCATGCCGCATCTGTCGATGTGTATTATGCCGGGTTTGACCACACCATCTGTCCGTCATTTTGAAATTTCACATAATTTGTTATATTTTTTGAACTATTGGACATATCCGCACAAAAATTAGTAAGGAGCTTCGACATTATGTCCTAAAGGTACCTGGGAAGTCAGAGTACAGCGCCACCTAGGGGTTATAAACTATAACAGTTCTTATGGAACTGCTTATAACTTCGGAATACTTTGTTTGATATGAATTTCTTTCTGAAATTGTATTCACTGGTTTATGCCGATTGCAACGATACCTCGTTTGTCATTTTCCAACATTCTGTTCATGTATTATTGTAAAGCATATGGTAGATGATTTTTTCGCTACTCCTTTTACAAATTTTGTTTATTTTATGCCAGGTTCTGCTCGTATAATGTTTGGAACAATCCGCACAGACGTGACTGAACAGATTTTTGATATTCTGTTCTCTTTCTTAGAAATACCACTCCAAAGTTGACCGTGCCTGTGACGTTGTCTATTTGTCATAATAAATTAATGTGACTGTATATTACATTGTATAGCATTACTATACAGAATGATGTTCTTGTCTTCAATCTCATTTGAGCTTTTTGATTCTCATATACATTGTATTTCTGTTAGTTCTGCTCTGCACTGTCAGTTCTGCCTCTGTGTTGATTGGCACATGTCAATCCTTGAAGCACCTCAGCTGTTTTTTGCTGCCCCTTGAGCTGTTTTAACTGAGTTGCGCATCAGGTTAATCACATGCCATGAGATTCTGAGGTCATGGGTTCGAATCCCATGTGCAGTGGTATTTTGGTTTGTGATTCTCATATTATACATTGTATTTCAGTTATTTGTGCTCTCTGTTGTCATTTCTACACTTTTGGTAATTGCTGGATATCAATGTTTATAACTGTAAAGCTGTATTCTATAGCTTGGACACACCAACTCTGTGGTTTAATCGTTTACTCAGTGGCGCATGCGGTTAGTGCTGTGCTTTGGGAACATGAGGTCATGGGTTCGAAACCCAGCTCTTACTTTCACTTATTGAGATTTCTTTTTGCGTTCCCTTTAACACGTTCTTCTCGACCTGTCTGGTTTTCCACACGTGTTATATTTTTGCCATCTTTTCTGTTGTTGCAGTGGTTCTGCTCTGCATTTGCTTTGCTTCGGGTTCGGGCTCTGTATTGCGCGCTTTCTGCGCTTTGCGCATTTGCTGCGTCGTGTGGTTTTTGCTGTGCTTTGGGTGCTCATTGCGCTGAAGGTGCTTGACCCCGCAATTGCTGCTTGCAGCTATATTTTTAAAAGAATAATGTTTGTTCATTGTTACCATGATTGAGAAGTGTGTGTTCAGTGTAGAGGACGGCACAATGGGTTAGCGCGCATCATTGTTGCCTCACAGCAAAAAGGTCTCTGGTTCAATGCTTACTTGAACTGTCAGATCTTGTTTTGGTAGTGGTTTTGTTTTGCATAACAGGCAAGTTCATATGGATTTAAATAAATAAATTATATTTATCAGAGCATAGTGTGTAACTTATCTGACATGACATTTTTTTTCTTAAATTTAAGAAAATTTAATTAATACATTTTATTTCAATTTGGCCCAACAAGCTATGTTTAATCAAGAGACAATATTTAATTGACAGAACACTCTATTTTAAGTTCAGTGTAAATGCTGGGGTGTTCAGCAAAACAAAAAAAGTTTGTTTCCCCAACTTAAATTGGGCCAACTAACAATTTGAGGTGCAACGGGTCACTAGAAATTTTTATGTTGGAGAGGCATATTTTTTTACAGTGTATTTGCTGATACAATAGAGTCATTGACTTCAGATAAACATGGTTTTGAGGGTACACATGTGACTCTCTCTTGTAAAATTGAAGTGATGTGAACTTCACTCTCCCTCCCTCGCTTGCTCTCGCTGGATTATTGTTATATGTACATTTTCTAGTCTAAAACAATGTCATAACAAAAAAGTTGTTTTGAAGTTTTGAAGTAGTACCATACTGACTAGACAAAAAGATTACGCTATTTTAACAGCTTAGCAAAATGTTTCACAAAAATGCACATGATGTTTATGGTTTTTGACTCATAGACCACATTTGCATAAAATGTTTTTGTATTGATTTCCTGAACCTCTTTTGGATGTCTACCTGACGTCCAAGAGGGGTCATTGTCAGACATCCAGATATTGTACCAGATTTGCATATTGTATAGTCATACAGATAAGGTCCTGGACCAACCGACCCAATAAAGACATGATCCGCACATCGGGCAGACGTCTCATGTTTGCTGGGATACTGTATATAACCACCTTTGCTGCTATATCATGCTATAATACTTAAAGTACTCAGTGAGCTTTGTATAAGGTATGTGTATATTTTGTTATCTTTGTTTTTTATGATAAACATGCATACGCATTAGCCAACTCATAAAATAGGTACAAATTCTTGAGATCAGACTGCACTGTAAAAAAACTTCTAAAATAAGTTATATTTTTAATCTGTATATAACTTTAAAAAAGTTAGTTAAATAGTTTCAACTCCAATTTATAAGTTATACCAACTATTTTTTAAGCAAAATCTTAAAAAAATTATGTTGAATTGGTAACTGTTTTAATTCCATGCTGATTTTTTCAGTATCAAGAAAACAACAAATTTATTTGGTTTTTTTTCAATTTGTTCAAGAAAAATATATACAAAAAAGAAAAGATTTTGGCTTCGTTTAATTTTTTTAAAAGCCCATTTACAAGAAAACATGTCAGGTGCACTTAGAGGGTTTTGCATCTCAGCTCATCTCAAGATTAATTTATTTTCTTCACACTTATAATTCAAGCTGTTTTACAAATTGTTCTACTTAACTAAACCACACATTAACTAATTAGACATAATATATTAATATAATAATACTTTTAGTTTAATGAAGGTGGCCTTTTCCTTTTATTTTAACTAATGTTTGACCAAAAAGTGATCCAAAAGAAATAATAATTTGCTTTTAGAACAAAACATGTTAAAAAGCATAAACAGTGATGTTAAGACCAGTGTAAAAACTTTTAAATAAACAACAGTCTTACACTTCTTCAGTGTAGTAGGAGGAGACAATCAAACTATCTGTATTCAGATGCAGTCTCACTCCTCCTCTAAATGTGACTGTGTTCAGTGTAACTTCAGCAGAGGGATATTAAAGCAACAGGATATTTAAACAGATATTTACAGTACATTAATTATAATGACACGCTGGCAAAAATATTTTATGTTCTTCATTACATATTTCTGGGGTAAGTCAATTTTTAAACATTTTGTTCAATTATAGAACAAATTAATGAGACAAATAAAAATAAAATTAGTCACTGTTTTTCTGTTTCAGGCTGTAAATCTCAGGATGCTGTAAACCAGAATACAAGACTTCAAACAGCTTTTGAAGGAGCAGCTGTAACAATCTCTTGTACATATAAAACCACTGATTCATCTCCAACTCTCTATTGGTACCAGCAAAAAGTCAATGGATTCCCAAACTACATGCTGAGCAGATTTAGTAATGATAACAAAGAGTTCAAGGAGAGATTTAATGCAAATATTGACACATCTTCAAAATCATTTCCATTGACTATTCAGGATGTTCATGTGTCTGACTCTGCTGTGTATTATTGTGCTCTGCAGCCCACAGTCACTAAAACACATTCAACACTCATACAAAAACGTTGAGCAGCTAAATATCTAAACACAACTGCACTAGCATTAGCCCAGCCAACAGGAAAAAGTTCCAAAAATGCTCCCTTCAAGTTTCCAATGTTCCCAAAAACGTTCTGCCAAAGTAAAAGTGTCCAGTTTTCTTGACGCTCTAAGAACGTTTCTGTGTTGTGTGGACGTTAGAGAAATGTTACATTATACAATTTTTAAACGTTATGACAACGTCATGTTTTAATGTTCACACAATGTTTAAAACAACAACTGTTTTTTATATTGACTTGTTTGCTTGTTAGGGAAACATTGCATTTTATTATTTTAGAACTGTTATAAAAGATTATTTCTGAATGTGCAGTAAAAATATTGCTGTAGAAAACACAATTCACTTAGTAGTTTTAGATGTTGATGATTTGTTTCATTTAAAGTTTTATAACAGTTTTAAAATAATAAAATGCAATGTAGCATTCCTCTAGAACAGTGGTTCTCAATCCGGGTCCTGGAGGCCCACTGCTCTGCACATTTTGTATGTCTCTCTTATCTGACAGACAATGAGATCTCTGCCAATGAGCTGATGATTTGAATCAGCTGTGTTAAACAAGGGAGACACACAAAATGCGCAGAGCAGCGGGCCACCATGCCAGGACTGAGAACCACTGCTCTAGAACATCAAGAAAACTGGACACTTTTTATGTTGGCAGACGTTTTTTGGGAATGTTCAAGGAACATTCTTAGAACTTTTCTCTGTTAGCTGGGAGTTAGCTTAACTAAACAGCTGAATGTCGCTCAACTGTCACCATTGAGATAAAACTGTGCCCACAATAGGCTTTTCATCTTAAAAAAGAACAAGAAATGAACAAGAAATGAACACAACGAACTGAGGGGTCTTTGTTTCTTTTCATGTGATAATGCGATCTACTTTAACATCAACTGTAAATACCACTCTTAACCTGAGGATGGCAATATCTACACATACATGACAAATCCTAAAACTGAAGCTCTGACTGTAAGAAACTCATCAGTTGTTAAACATTATATTGACATCAGTCAACATGACAAGCAGCAAACAATCTGTTTTCTAAAGCTGAGCACATACATGACATTTTTTGTCTTTTCCTTTCAGAGAAAATTAAAGATGACTTATAGACTGTTTATTTTATTCATTTTTATCTTTAATCTATATGGTAAACAATCAAAAGCTCCTTATGAAACTTTTTATTGTTGCATGTTTTTATCATTTTCATATGAATGTCATTGATTGTGTGACTGTGCTCTTTATCGTTACAGGATCTTTTGGCAAAGACGCTGTCAATCAACAAAAGGAGCCCAGAACTGCCATTGAAGGAGAGCAGATTACTCTGAACTGTGAATATGAATCACTTCAAGATGCTCCATATCTTTACTGGTACATTCAGCGCTTAAACAACCTCCCTGAATATATACTGATGAGATACAAGTTTGGATCAAGCAACAGTTCTGATTTTAAAGACAGATTTGATGCCAAACTGGAGCCAAAATCAGTTCCTCTGATAATTCAGGATCTTCATGTGTCTGACTCTGCTGTGTATTACTGTGCTCTGAGGCCCACAGTCACTAAAAAGACTGAAGCACTTAAACAAAAACCTGGGACCTCATTTATAAAATGATTCGTAGAAACCCCCCTACATTTGATCTTTCGATCATTTATCAAAAATGCGTACATGTGATTTACCCACTGCGCAAAGTGACGTTGGAATGACGTCTTTTTCATGTAATTTTTGGATGTCCGAATCCGGTCCATAAAAGGGGTTGTTTTGTAACGCCAGGCGACGTCTTTTTGTCGACGTCTTCTGCACGTCTAAAGGTTGACATCCGTAGGACTCCCGTGTAAGAAAAATAGACATGAAAAAAGCGAAAATAGATGATTGTCTCTGCAGTTCACCCATCCATTGCAACACCGAAACACTTTAGTCATTTCATGCCGGCTGCAGGATTCTAACTACCGATCTCTGGGTTACACGCAAGTCTCGCTAACCACTCGGCCATATCTTCACATTGTATATTAGGGACACTTATTGCATTCATACCATGAACTCAACATTATGAGAATATGTGACAATATTTTCATGTTAAATTGTTAGTATGATCATATACTTTAATATAACAAACTACACATTTAATTACAGATTTGTAATTGTACATTTAGATGAATTTGTATATAATTCAAGAAAGCAGAAAAAACAGTACTGTATAAATATATTCGTAAGTATTAATCATGTTGGTACAACAATTCTGATATTTGTAGATAAACACATTTTTATAGGCCTAATCATGTAATATAGACATAGGCCTGTCATAGACGTCCAAAGAATCACCCAGTTCAAACGATAAATGTTGCCTGTAAATATGACGTCCAAATGACGTCCAAAAAATTAACCAGTTCAAACGTCAAATGTTGCCGTAAATATGACGTCCATATGACGTCCAAAAAATTACCCAGTTCAAACGTCAAATGTTGCCATAAATATGACGTCCAAATGACGTCCAAAAAATGTCCCAGTTCAAACGTCAAATGTTGCCCGTAAATATGACGTCCAAAAAATTACCCAGTTCAAACGTCAAATGTTGCCCGTAAATATGACGTCCAAGCAGGGTCATGGTTGGGCGTCCAAATAGTGGACCTAGTTTGGACGTCAAATATATGTCCAGAATTGGTCATGGACCGACGGACCCAATATAGACATGATCTGCACGTCTATTCGACGTCCTGTGTTTAGTGGGTATAAACCGAACGTATGTGCAGAAAACGTGCATACCCCTTTCTTTCAGATGTGGAATTTATAAATCGCAAATGATTTTGAACTTGTGCGCAGCTGAGCAGTTTCAGGTCTCCGCCTTTAAACGATGCTTAAAGGGGACATATTATGAGAGGTAAACTAAATCTTAAAGGGGCCATGGCATGAAAATGTTAGCATTGCCACTTTGTAGGTGTGAGCAAAAATAGGTCATTGAAATTTGGCTTTCATTATGATGTCATAAGGATATCTTATTAGAATAATACCGCCCCCTTAATCTGCACTATCCAACCACTGCACTGCCATTTAGTGCAGAGAGAAAGAGAGAGAAAACAAGTACTTGACAGCACAATTGAGTTTGAATTACAACAAACCACCATCATTGTGATCAGTGTTTGCACTTCATCCGCTCATTTGCATTTTAAAAAATACACCCAAAACGACACATTTTTGCTCAAACCTACAAAGTGGCAATGCTAACATTTTCATGCCATGGCCCCTTTAATCTAGGTCTTAATCTTGGGTGTGTCATTTAAAATGCAAATGAGCGGATGAAGTGCAAACACTGATCACAATGATGGTGGTTTGTTGCAATTGAAACTCAATTGTACTGTGCATTATTTTCTCTCTCTCTTTCTCTCTGTACTATTTTTCACATGCTTGCAGAGAATGGTTTACCAAAACTAAGTTACTGGGATGATCTTTTTCACATTTTTTAGGTTGATAGAAGCACTGGGGCAGATGTGTAAAATCCATGTGCCATGAGTAAAAGTCCTCTCCAGTATTTTGTTCCAATCACCTGGATTTGCTGATTGGCACAGTTTTTCAGCAGGAGGTGACCTCCTGACTCGTTGGTGTTTTAAGCCCTCAACGAAGCCTTCAAGGCAGCACTGCCTGGAAGGTACTCCCCGTGCCCCGAGCAATTTAGCCAATCACAGCATTGGTGCTAGATATTGAGCCTTCCACCAGCTTCTGGCAGTTTGAGCTCAACGTTGGTCAGGTGTGTAGCGCAGATATGGTAAGATAGGAATGTGACTGTATTTCAATTCAGCTCGAAATGTTTCGAGCGTTTAAGGGACATATGACTGTGTTTTCACGTGTCTGTGGCACAAACTTTTTTGTGCCAGTTTCACGTATTGGTTGATCAATTGTTTTTCCTATTTTCTTATCATTGTTGCTTGGGATTTGGGTTAGAACTACTTTCTGTTACATAAAATGACATGCTCACCTTAACCCAAGTCCAAGTGAAAGCAGTTTAAAATTCTGACAAATTAACATATAAACCAATGCTTAAAATGACATCCGCATTTATGCCAAACGCAACTTTATCCTCGTGCAAAAACAGTAAAAAAATCTGACGAAAACCACAAGTCTAAGCCCCTATCGACAATGGTAAGAAAATAGAAAAAACCAATTGAGCATCCAACAGTGCCACAGACACGTGAAAATGTGGTAACGCGTCCCTTAAATGCTCTAAATATTTCGAGCCGAACTCAAATACAGTCGCATTCCTATCTTACCATATCTGCGCTACTCACTTTACGAACGGTGAGCTCAAGCTGCCAGAAGCTGGCGGAAGGTTTGATATCTAGCACCAGTGCCGTGATTGGCTGAAACACTCAGGGCACAGGGAGTGCCTTCCAGGCAGTGCTGCCTTGAAGGCTTCGTTGAGGGCTTAAAACACCAACGAGCCAGGAGGTCACCTCCTGCTGAAAAACTGTGCTAATTAGCAAATCCAGGTGATTGAAACAAAATACTGGGGAGGACTTTTACTCCTGGCACATGAATTTTACACCTCTGCACTGGAGACACATGCCCTGGGGCCTCATTTATAAAATGCTGTGTAAAAACCATCCTACATTTTATCTTAAGATCATTTAACAAAAACGCATACGTGTGATTCATAAACCGAACGTCTGCGCAGAAAACGCACGTACCCCTTTCAAATCTATAAATCGCAAATGAACTTGAACTTGTGCGCGCAGCCGAGCAGTTTCAGATCTCCACCTTGAAACGATGCGCAATTAATGTCAGACATATAAAAGAGCACTTATCAATATTTAAACCCAATTTCAAACTGCAAGAATGGCTTATATTTCCAAAAACCTGCAGCAAGCAGACAAGCAAAAGTGCGTACGTCTGCTCAGACCCTGACGTGGCGCTAAGCACTTTTCCACGTCAAAGACAGTTTTTATAAATATGGACTTTGCCGTGGATTTTTGCCTAAGCACACTTTACGATCAAATCTGTGCGTACGCATGCTTTATAAATGAGGCCCCTGATGTTCGTCAGTGCTTCCTACATAACAATTTTGTTCTGGCCCAGCCTCGGGCCCACACAACCAGTTTTCCTCGGCCCACATACAACGAAGAATGACAGCCCTACAGTGGCCTAGTTCTGGATTACAGACAATAGCCGGCCCAGAACAGGCCCTGCAAACAAGCCTACAATGGCCCTTTTTCTGGGCATAGCCTTAGGGCACCATGCAGGTTTGCTCACTGGCGAAACGTTGGCCCCTTAGCGCTGGCCCTGCATCCTCAGGAAGCCCTCATGCGCAAAACCCCCAGACTTAAATGAACACTGCTGGATGTAAATATTGTCCCAATCTGTGTGTGTTAAAAAGTAACACTGAAGCAGAATTAAAGGCTCTGTTATCCTCTCTCTCACCATCTCTGTCTGAAACCTAAATTGCATTTTTATCTTACTTGTAGAGTCATTTTCTTACTTTAGGTTTAGATTTTGTTTCATTTAAAGTCACCATTAGTGTGATCAGTGTTTGTTTTAGTTGGACTCTTGACCCTTTTGTGTGTTTGCTTTGCCTTGGTTGTGCCTCATGTTGTGATGCACTTTGATTCTTTCTTTATTTTATCCTTTGTTATTTGTTTATCAATATATGTTTGTGATTTTACAAGAAAACACCTTCCCTAGAATACAGCAATTGAAAATGTATACTTGTTTACGTAACACCATGTTTTAATGGATCTAAATAAAAATGAGAAATGTTTACTACTAATTCTTATATCAGTATCAGGTAATTCAGGCATTTTAAAGGGGACATATTATGAGATTTTTTTTAAGATGTAAACTAAGTCTAAAATAGGTCTGAGAAAAAGTGTGCCGTTTTGGGTGTGTCATTTAAAATGCAAATGAGCGGATGAAGTGCAACCACTGATCACAATGGTGGTGGTTTGTTGCAATTGAAACTCAATTGTGCTGTGAAATATTTTATCTCTCTCTTTCTCTCCATACTAAATGGTTGTGCTGTGGTTGGATAGTGCAGATAAAGGGGGCGGTATTACCTTATTCTGACATCACAATAAGGGCCAAATTACAATGATCTATTTTTTCACATGCTTGCAGAAAATGGTTTACCAAAACTAAGTTATTGGGTTGATCTTTTTAACATTTTCTAGGTTGATAGAATCACTGGGGACGCAATTATAGCACTTAAACATGGAAAAAGTCAGATTTTCATAATATGTCCCCTTTAAACAACTCACAAATACATTTGTTATAAACATTATACAGTGCATTGCATTAACAAGTATACATTTTAAATATTTTGCATAGTGGTTTTGAATTTTTTTGTCTTTTTTGGTGTCCAGTGTTATTCTTTATTATTGTGCTGTTAGAGTCAGAGTACACAAGCATATATCCACTAGTACAAACAGCTCACCAACATTTATTCTTACTAAATATTAATTTGGTAAAGAAACAACTGAGGAAGATTTTAAGAAGAGATTTTCAGCAACACTGGATTTTACATCTCGCAAGACACTCACTTAAAGACACACTATGCAGTTATTTTACCTTAATATAACAGCTTCAAAGTTTGGTGGTAAACAAAGTCATAGTAGGGCGAATCATCCTCCTGTTGAAGCTCGGGGAGGACGTCGCTAGCAAAACCAGCAATGCAAGCTTGAGAGAACCGCCCCTGACAAATCTCGCGAGAATCACGACTTGCTTTACGGCAACAACGTCACACACGTTAGGCTTGTTCGACTTCGTGTGGCGCTGCAAGAACCGACCGCCGGATGAAGTCAAAGTACCTCGAGAATGATCCGAGACGGCACTTTGACGTCGTCCAGCTGTCGGTTCTTGCAGCGCTGCATGAAGTCGATCAAGCCTATAACAACAACTCACAGCAAAATCTCCGGTGTTAAATTAACACCGGCTTGGTGTTTATATGGGTACCACCAGCAGGGTGTTAAAAGTAACACTGAAGCAGTGTTAGAGTTAATTAGATAATTAAGCAATCATTTGAGTGATTATTTGATTATTGAAGACACCTGGTGATAATGAGATGAACTATAACTACAACTTCCAGTCACTGCCTTAGATAAAATCAACTGAAAAGACATCACTCTTATTACAAACCAGACTGACTTTTGTCTACTTTGAAATTGTTTGGTCACCATTATGGCGATCAATGGTTCCTTTAGTTGGGTGGTTTGACTCTATGTTCTGCCTTTGAGGGCTTTGCATCAGTGTTTATTGAACACATTATTTGTTTCAAAGGTTGTTTAAACAAAGTTTATATAGTTTTCATAACAGAGTTCATAGATTTAAGTAATCAAAAAATTCTGTATTCATATGAAATTAGATGTTGATCAAATATGTATATCATTCTCTATTGGATTTCACTAACATAGCTCCTAAGATCAAGCGTTTTAAATTTTATTGTTAAATACTTGCTGGAAAACTTCTTTGCCTCATGTGCAGATATCATGAATCACCCCATTAATCGGAACCATGGTGACAAACATAATGTTGCAATCAATGCTGGGATCCACCATAGTATAAAACTCATGACTCCCATCATGCATTGCAATATGAATTATGTCACCATTGTTGTGATTATTGGGGCGATTCATGATATCTGCACATGAGGCAAAATATTTAAAATTTTGTTTAAAAGTATTTAACAATAAAATCTGAAAAGCTTGATCTGAGGAAAGCTCTGTTAGTGAAATCCAATAGAGAAAAATATATTTAATGAACATTTTATTTTCTATGAGTACTGAATTTTTTGAAATTGTAAACAATTTACTTAAATCTATAATCTCTGTTATAAACACTTTTTAAACGTTGTTTTAATAACCTTTGCAATAAATAACGTGTTTAATAAACACTGTTGCAAAGACCTCAAATGGACAACAAGAGTCAAACTGCCCAACTAAAGGAACCACTGATCAATGAATGGTGACCAAACAATTTCAAAGTAGACAAAAGTCAGTCTGGTTTGTGATAAGAGAGATGTCTTTTCAGTTGATTTTATCTAAGGCAGTGACTGGAAGTTGTAGATGTAGTTCTGCTCATTATCATCAGGTGTCTTCAATAATCAAATAATCACTCAAATGATTGCTTAAGTATCTTATTAACTCTAACACTGCTTCAGTGTTACTTTTAACACCCTGCTGGTGGTACCCATATAAACACCGAGCGGGTGTTAATTTAACACCGGGGATTTTGCTGTGGTGCGCACGAATTTGAGACGTGAGGCTTAACGATTTAAAAGTTAAGAAAGCGCGTTCGGAAGAGAATAGGAAAAGGAAAAGAGAGTCTGACTGCGTTAGGAACCGGACAAGAGTCCCACTCGGTCAGGTTTTACTCGTTGGCGTGAGCTAAAAGACAGCACTTGGATGGGATGCTGATCTGGCGAACTTGTCGCTGGACTAGTAAGTAAATCTCTTATTTGTAAACTTGTTTGCGGTCTATGTTGTTGCGCTTGCTTGTAGTAAGTCAGGGGTTACTTAACACGTTACTTAAACGCTCAAAACAGTTCAAACTGAATTCAAAATAGTCACATTCCTATCTATCCATCTGCGCTACTCACCTGACCAACAGTGAGCTCGAACTGCTTCACTGCAGAAGCTGCCTTGAAGGCTCCGGTTGAGGACTTAAAACACCAACGAGCACTTTCATTGGTCATTTTTGTGAACCAATCATATTTCTTTCTGCCCCTGAGCTCATGTTTAAGTAAAACTCCTATCTGAACTGGTTTGGGAAAAAAATCAAGCATACTAGGCCTAGTCCACATGGACACGGGTATATTTATAAACAGAGTTTTTCCTTAAAAAAAATCCCGTCCACACATGCTCGGTTTAAATTAAATATCCATCCACACGATAAAGCAAAAGCACGCTATCAAGCGCTGTCAAGAGCATGCCACGCCAGCAGGCGGGGATATAATCCAAATCGTGTTCCACAATATAGTGAGATAACTGAGCATCTATCTGTATACATGTTAGAAGCCCTGTTAGCACAGTTATTATTAGCAAGATACGTCCGCCATTGCACAGAATCATCAACAAAGCAGTCAGCCATCTTGACCTCAAACACAGTGGATAACGGCGCACACTCTGACGTCGCAAGGCAAAACGCTTAGGTTACTCACGTAACCCCGGTTCCCTGAAATAACGGGAACGAAGCATTGCGTCAGTTAGCTGACGCTATTGGGGGGGGGGAAACTCCTGTTTACTCCGTGACTGAAGCCTATTGGTTAACGTCTGTACAAAGTACAGACCAATGACGTTTGAACCCGCGCGCGGGAAGTACACGTCCTTATATAAGCGCGGTTCAAGCGTCAGGAGCTCATTATTATTCGACTGAAGCGCGCAGCCGAATACACTCGCTGCGTAGACGTTTGTAGCACGGCAAGTGACGCAATGCTTCGTTCCCGTTATTTCAGGGAACCGGGGTTACGTGAGTAACCTAAGCGTTCCCTTTCAATACGGTTCACTTCGCATTGCGTCAGTTAGCTGACGCTATGGGGGAACGTAATCCCATCACGCCGCGCATACACAACGTACAGAAGTGCCTTACCGGAGAGACACTGCGTGTGGCCCTATACCCGGCATATTCACAGCTTTAAGCAATGTGTAAGCACCATATAAAATGTTGACGCGCACACGGTGGGGTTTTAAACGCACCGGGGGCACATAACATAGCACAAGACGGCGAGATACCGAGCGCGCCGCGGGTGTGCGAGATAAGTAAATTCAGAGTCACGTTGGTGAGCTCGCTGAGCGCACCGTGGTGTACACATAAAACGCATGAGCGTGCATGATTGAGCCGAGAGAACCTGCGCTTGTAGGGCAGGGACGTCTAAGCTGTACAATCTGACAACGTAGACGGCGAAGACCAGCCGGCCGTGTAGCAGATATCAAATAGATACCCCTGTAGACCAAGTCCATGAAAAAGCCAAACGCTCACAGAGTGGGCTCTATATAGGACATAGCTCATAGAGGGGCGTGAGCCAGTGCGATGGTTCCAACGATCCATCTAAATAACCACTGTAAGCAACAGACATACATAGTGAGTGATCTGCGAAGCTCACGAACGGCCGATTTGACTGTAATATGCGGCAGAACGGTTCGTAGCGTGGGATTATACAGATACCACAATAGTGTGAACCCAGGTGCGCCCTCGAGCGCATCGGGATGCATATAGGTAGTATTATAGTGCACAGATCGGTGAGCTGTCCAAGCGCGCCGTAAATGTGTATTGACTATAAATTGCACGGGCACAGGTGAACACTTGAATACATCGTGAATGCATATAGATGAATCAGAGTGTTATAATGCACAGGCCGGCAAGATTCTCAAGCGCGCCGTCATGTGTTCCGATAATAAGTTGTGCGCACACGGGTGAACCCTTCAGTGCACCGTGAATGCGTATAGATAAATCAATGCACAGAACGCGCCGTGAATGTGTACAGATATGATTGATGAACGTACGGTGGGCACTCAACGCACCGTGAACGTACACAGATGAACAACAATGTATGTATGTGTCACAGCCGTGTATACAGATTAGCTTTTCCGAGCGCATCTTTAGTGTATACCGAAATGTTGTAGCGTGCATATGTGAGCTTCTCTAAGCGCACGGTGGACGCATATAATTAAAACCCATATCGTGCATACAGGTGAGCTTATGCGGCGCACCTTTAATGCAACAAACCTCACTAGTGCGCGAAGCAGGGATGTCGAAGCTGTAAACTGACAACGTGGACGGCGGGGACCAGCCGGCCGTGTCACAAATGTCAAATGAGAAACTTCTAAGACCATGCCCGAGGATCTAATCCATACATGGAGTAGACTTCATTGTCACGGGAGGTGATAACGTCAACGATCCATAAATAACCTGTATTGACAGGTGCGCTAGTGAGTGATCTGTGACGCCGATGAACAGCTGATCGTCTGATGTACGTCAGACGTATCTGTCATACAGGACCTTGGACAGTTCCAGAGCGCTACGCCTCGGGCACCGTCCGCATCTGAGAAATGACAGACTTATGAATAAAGTGGATGGTCGGTCATAAAAGCGTGGTTCGCTGTTATCACCGCCACATATATATATATACGCAGGGGGAGAAAGCCGCCGTGCACGAGCCTCTGTAGTGAGGAGAAAGCTGTTCCACCTACAATTCGCGGGGGGAAGACTCTCGCTGTCACTAGACAGAATAGATCAGACTTTGCATAAGGACGCCTCGCGAAAGGGGTCCTAGCAGCTCGTGTCAACGTGTTATAAGGCACGTAATGTAGGTCGTGTCCCACGGATGCAATCTCTGCACGCCCATCGTAACGGGTTAATATGTCTGCATCTTGGTAGTTAAGCACGAGATGCGTATCACTCTGATTGAACATAGCTTATAAAGCGATGCAATGAGTTTATAAAGGAGATGACTCGCCAGCTTGTACAGGGGGCGAGATCTCAGTCTGGTTCGGTAAATAATGAAACCACCGTAGTTTGCCCGACCGCATTATCACAATAACATGGTCGAGAGTGCTGCAGTGCTAAAATCATCCCCTTAATGGACCGTATGTACAGTACAAGGTGATTGATATGAGACAAACGGGCGTTCCACGCGCCGAAGGCTGATTGCCGTCGTAAAGCGTGTTCAACCCACAGCAGATGCTGGCGATCTCGTAATGGTAGCACTTCATGCAGCTGTGTGTAACTTAAGCATGAGCTTCCCGGCCGTCAGCTCGGGGCGGGACTTTTGCTTAGTCAAACTGAAGTGGACTTATGAACAGAATGCCACGATATTCAGTTTTCTGAGGCTCGTTAGAGGGGTACGTGAGCCCGTCTTAAACGAGATGCCGCGCGTCTGTCTGTGCGCGCGCTTTGAGTTTTGAAACTTATTGTGGCGGGTAGCAAGCTCACGTCAGGTTGATATTACCCTTAATATCTCCGAGTATTGGAGCGGAGGTGTGAGCGTCTTCGGATCCGCTGATATAAATCAGCTGTATGGCCGAAAAACGTCATAAACCGCTTGGCTGTAAGCCTTTGAGTAGCCGTCCGAAGAGGGCGCGATTCAAATGCTTGGAGCCATGCAAAAGTCTGAGGCTGCGTCTCTCTAGGAAGAGAGAATGACAGCCGTAAGACCGTGCTCGTTTGCGCCGTCAGCATCGTAGCGGAGAAACTGAGGTGGGCTGCGAGCGAATTTGGCAGAAAAGTGTTAGAGACACCGTACAGCCGTGGGGTGTCAATACACAGTATATGGCCAAACCGGGTTTTTTTCGGCAAGCGTCGATAGAATTATGGACAGCGGGCCGTGTGTGCGTATTACCGATTGCTTGTCAGTAAGGCGAGAAAGTGTTTAGAGACACCGTACAACCGTGGGGTGTCAATACACAGTATAGTAAGCACGGAAATTACTCTTTTTAGAGGAATTCAATGCCGTTCGCCACTATAGTGAGGTCGCATAACCAACAGTATTACACAGTATGTTTTGGATAAACAGCACACAGAAAACATTTCAGGGCAGTCCAGCCGAGGCGCGACTTAACCCCTCTTCAGACAGTTCTATGTCGACGCAGCTGTGCTGCGAAGACCAGAGCTCGGCCGTTCGGGTGCACGAGCCTCAGTAGTGACGGTGACCCGAACGGCTCACGGAGCAGAGCAGTATGTCTAGGTGGTTTAATGTCAGACTGAACCCATCGCAGAGAGGAAGTCTGCCGTGAGGCCCGCGGTTTTGCCGTTTATTAAAAAGGGCAGAAAAACCGGGTATATAAGAATGTACCAATATTCAGCGCACTGATATAGGACGGGACTGAATAAAGGGAGGTATTCGGGCCTCAGTATGTAAAACAAATTCGTTCTGCCTCTGATTCCGTCTAAACCAGAGAGAAATGACCGGGCAGACTAGTAGTGAGCTTTCCGAAGTGAGATAGACTCAGGCCGGTTAAGCTCTATAATAAGTGTTTTAGCGCTCAGATAGAGGCGTGTCCGCCTTATCGAGCAGACGAATGAAATCGCGCCGCTCCAGGGGGGAGGGGCATGAAGCTCTGTATAGACGAATAGTGAGCCGGTTAGCTCTTATAATGAGTGTTCTTGATGCTCCAATAGCGGCGAATCCGCCCTATCGAGCAGACGAATGAGATCGCGCCGCTCCAGGAGGGGAGGGGCATGAAGCTCTGTAATCGTTGAACACTAGACAGCTGCATTTAGAGGCAGCGAGCCGTAAGACTGCGTGCTAACTACGCCGTTAAGAGACCTCACCACTGCGGGGAAAGGAGCGAGGGACTCCGCGAGCGTGGAGCACGAGTGGCTGTGCTATGACAGGAAACAGGGGCAGATCCGCCCGTGTTTGCTTGTCGTATGCATCTTTCTAGTTTTACGGTTCCCCCGCTTGTTCATCTCAACAAGAGAGGAACGGCAGAGGGGAGCAGCAACACAGACAGAACAGCCATGCGTCATATAAACGGTATCACCCGATGCACTCGGGGGATTCATATGTGTCAGAGATCTCGCCACTGAATGTGAGAGGAGCGAAGGGACTCTGTAAGCATGAACGGTTGCGATGTGACAGAACACAGGGGGGGTTAGTCCGTGTGTGCAGGTCTATGCATCCATCTAGTCTCATGGCTCGCCGTGTGTTCATCCCGGGGAGAGAGGAACAGCAGGGGGAGCACGAAACATGGATAAAACAACCGAAGCATATAAGCGCGGTCCCGGCGTGGGAGGTGCCAGACCGGTGACGCGCTCGGGGAAATTCATAGCAGGGAGGCTCACTCAAGCCGTTGTGCTGGACGCTATTACAACAGCGCCTGCTCTTTTAGCTTACAGCTTTATATTAAAAATATTGATCTTACCGGGCGGCCGCATTGGAGACCTCGTCAGGCATGTGTCCGCTGCACAGGGCTCGTACCACGGCAAGCGAAGGCTATCTTCGGTTCTCGGCCGGAAAGCGGCAGGGGAAGACGCTAGACCTGGATTCTGCTGTCTTCGGTTCTCAGCCGGAAAGGGCAGGGAAGACGCTAGGCCTGGACTCCACTGCAGGGCTTTTGTCGACGGCGAGGTAAGGCTTCTTCTTCT
Organism: Misgurnus anguillicaudatus; assembly: GCF_027580225.2. Lineage (NCBI taxonomy): Eukaryota > Metazoa > Chordata > Actinopteri > Cypriniformes > Cobitidae > Misgurnus > Misgurnus anguillicaudatus. The sequence goes on from NC_073338.2 coordinate 17,818,909, forward strand.
TCGGAGCAGCGAGAGGTTCGCGCTGAAGGAGAAATTAATGAGCTCCTGACGCTTGAACCGCGCTTATATAAGGACGTGTACTTCCCGCGCGCGGGTTCAAACGTCATTGGTCTGTACTTTGTACAGACGTTAACCAATAGGCTTCAGTCACGGAGTAAACAGGAGTTCCCCCCCCCCCCCCAATAGCGTCAGCTAACTGACGCAATGCGAAGTGAACCGTATTGAAAGGGAACCCCCGGTTTTACTCTCTACACAACACCACTGTAACTGGGGTTTCTTAATAAGCTCACCCTGGCCGGGGTTTTCAAATATGCTCAGTTTCAGTGCCCTGATACTGCGGTTTCGTGTGGATGAACGGCCGAACCGCGTGAAAAAACTCACGGTTATAAAAATACCCATGTCCGTGTGGACTAGGCCCTAGAGTGGGATATATAGGGAAATTACGACAGTTGCAAGTATTCTCCAGCGACTCTAGGGGTCGCTGTTTGACAAAAACGCCGGAAATGCATAGAGCGGCTTTAATAGTAAACTCTAAATAAACACGAGATTAAGCGAGTATCTGGCAAACGCAAGCATCACTTTTATTAAAAACCCTTCAGACGCATGTGCAGCAGGCACTTATTTTGATATGACACATGATGCATATGGTTCACATGAAGCACCAAACACATATTTTGAAATGACAAACCACACATATGATGGGCTACATACATGTTGTGATGAGCTGCTGTGTATTACTCTGCTCTGAAGACCACTGTGACTAAAACACATTCAACACTCAATAACCTCTTTCACTGAATTTTTATTTTAGAGGATTTACTTCAAAAAAGCTACATGTTTTTCACTAAAAAATGTTGGTAAACTTTAAAGGAATTGTCAAGTAAAAATTAAATGTAATTATCAGTAGCTTTAATTACAAATTCTTAAGGACATTTTCAAGTAAATTCTGCTCACTCTTGATTGAATGATATAAAGATATAATGTTGATATCAAGCTTCAGATTTCTGTAGATTATTCATGCTCTTCAAAACTGTAGGTATTAAAAGATTTCCACCACAAGGAGGCATTGTCCCTTAAATTCTTATAAAGGTCTGTGTGAGATGAGGATCTGACAACACAAAGAAAAACTAAAGATACAAAGACTCACAAGAAGTAAAGAGTAAGCAACAATGGCAAAAATAGTTATTACTATACTCATCTTCACAGCACATGATTTTGGTAAGGATGTTGTTTTATTACTTACACTATTTATTACTTACTGTTTGAGATTTTCAATATAAGCAAATTATTAATGGATAAATATATTTTTTTCCAGTATGTTTGGGAAAGGACAGTGTTGAACAGAGTTCAAGAGAAATTACTTCAAATGAAGGAGGTCAAGTTACTCTACCATGCAAATTTTCGACCACTGTTACAAATGCATATCTTTTCTGGTACAAACAGCTGACAAACAGATCACCAATGTTCATTTTGAGTGAATTTACTATTGGTAGAGGAACGACTGAACCCGAATATCAGAAGAGATTTCATGCCAAAATGAACTCAACATTGAAATCAGTTCCTCTGATAATTCAGGATCTTCATGTGTCTGACTCTGCTGTGTATTACTGTGCTCTGCAGCCCACTGTGACTTAAACACATTCAACACTCATACAAAAACCTTGTCTGAACTTTCAGGATGTCTGAAATCCTTTAATTTCTCACATTAAACATGTAATGCCTTTTACAAACCACAGAATGACAGCCATTATTTGCTTGTAATTTACTAATTTAAATTTGTTTAAATTCATTTTCAAAATATTTTTATAATCAGTTTGAAAATATTGACTAAATATTACATCTACATTTAAATAATCTATAGCAGTGTTTCCCAACCAGGGGGGCAGGGCCCACAGGGGGGCCTCAGAAGATTTCCAAGGTGGCCTCAAATTACTGAAACAAGCAAATATCAAGATGTTTCTTATTTTTTTGGACCTTTTAGTAGCGAATATACATCTGTCTAGTCCTTCCAAGCTCTAGTAATTTATTTGGAAAAATATGAGTGAGTGAAGACCCTTCAAATATTGTTGTGAGCAACTAGGGGGCCTTGAAGTGAAAAAGGTTGGGAACCACTGTTCTATAGTGTTAACAACTTTTGTGGTTTTCAATACTAAATATAGTTAATGACTTTTTAGGTTTCAAATTAACTCAAGAAAATTTCAGCACATACAACATCTGCACCACTAGGGGGAAACATTGCTTGAATTTAAAGGTGAAGCTGTGATGTTGCTGAGAATATCAAGAAAAAGTAATTACACAGAGACTCACATCAGATCACAAACTCACTTCATCTCACTGCAGTAATGGCAAAGTGGATGATTATTGCTCTTTTCCTTACAGCTCATGAATCTGGTAAGGACATTCATCATGTAATTTGTTTTAGTGTCTTTAAGTTGCATCTGTGGTAAATAAAATGCATTCTCGCATAAAACATATCCTCAATGTTGTTTTACATTTAATTTCAGGAGAGTGTTGACCAGAGTAAAAGATTTCAAACAGCTTTTGAAGGAGAAACTGTAAATATCACATGTACATTTGAAACCACATATACATCACCAGAACTCTTCTGGTACCAGCAAAGAGTAAATGAATTCCCAAAGTACATGTTGAACAGATTTGATACTGATAAAGAGTTCAAAGAGAGATTTCATGGACATTTCAGCACATCTTCAAAATCATTTCCATTGATAATTCAGGATCTTCACGTGTCTGACTCTGCTGTGTATTACTGTGCTCTGCGGCCCACAGTCACTAAAACACATTCAACACTCATACAATAACCTTTAACAGTTTAATTTATAAATAAAGTAGAATTTTAAAATTAATAAATACTTTATGCTGTTTACAGTTACTGTTGCTAAAAGCCTTCTTGAATCTGTGAATTTGACATTACACTTAATCAGCAGTTATTGCCTACACTGTCAAGGTGAAGACTTGTAATCTTAGCCGAATGTAATCTTAGCATCTTTTGTATTGCCACTTACCCAAAATGTGCACTTTTCTTTTCAATAAAAGTCAGTAACTGCATTCAGCTGAACCTTAAAGGGGCCATGGCATGAAAATCTGACTTTTTCCATAATTAAGTGCTATGATTGGGTCCCTAGTGCTGTTATCAACCTAGAAAACGTGAAAAAGATCAACCCAGTAACTTAGTTTTGGTAAACCATTCTCTACAAGCACATGAAAAAATAGGTCGTTGAAATTTGGCTCTCCTTATGATGTCATAAGGAGCTCTTATTATAATAATACCACCCCTTAATCCAACCACAGCACTGACATTTAGTGCAGAGAAAAAAATAATTTACAAAACAATTGAGTTTCAATTTCAACAAACCACCATCATTGAGATCACTTCATCCGCTCATGTGCATTTTAAAGGACACACCCAAAACGGCACATTTTTGCACACACCTACAAAGTGGCAATTTTAACATGCTATAATAAATTATTTATATGGTATTTTGAGCTAAAACTTCACATATGTGCTCTGGGGACACCAAAAATTCCTGTGACATGGCCCCTTTAAAATGAAGTTAATGTAATATCAAAGTCACTTTCTAATTACTTTTGCACTGGTTTAAAACTAGATTATTGATGGCTATTTATTTCTTTTTAGTGATATGATCCTCTACTACATATTACAGTTTTTTACGATTGCTTTCACACAAAAAAAATTCATGTCACATGATTTTTGAAACCTTTCACTCAAAGTGCAAAACTACATGCCAAATCTTCAAAACCATAAGCTATTTCTCAGCCTTTGACTCAAAACTTTTTCAAAACACTACACACAATTCTCTACCTAAAACACAAAGATCTATGAGGAAGTGACTTGCTTTCCTTTTCCAAACACAACCAATCAAAATGCTACACTTATTCACCAGGTCACACAGACACACTTCTCACATGTGCAAACACTAAATGCTTAACTGATTACTAACCAATCACTGATTTACAGTAGTATAGATAGGCCTATAAATAGGTCAAAGATCAGATTACCTGTTTTGGCAATCTGCACCCCACCCCCCCAGCCAATTTCTGGACTGGGACACCACACACAATTTACTGTATTCTACTGTAAAGAATATACTTTTGTTTTACATGTTTATAGTTTTGTTGTATGCTAATGTTTCTACATTGCATTGGCGTTTTCAGTGTACTTTTTACCCCTCTCAGCAGATTACTTTCACTGTAGAACATTGTATTGAAATGTAGATATAAGCCTATGAAAGACAAAAGAGCTTTAGAACTGCAGCTTTTACATGGTATATCCAAAAAATGTATTATTATGAAATAAGTGTTTGCCATTTGATGCAAATGCTTCATTCTTACATGTGTTTGTGGCATTACGAATGCAGTGTTGCATTTTGAAGGAGATGTGACCCAGATAGTAATTTTGTTCCGGCCCAGCTCTGGCCCACACAACCAGTTTTCCTCAGCACAGATACAACGAAGAATGACGGCCCTACAGTGGCCCAGTTCTGGATTACAGACAATAGCCCATAACTGGGCCAGAACAGGCCCTACAAACAAGCCTACGATGGCCCTTGCATGAATGAAAAACTGCTGCAATGCATGCTGGGTATCAACAAATTAAAAATCTCATCCAGGACTCCCATCATACACTGCAACATGAATAAATAATGAACTTCTTACTATTTTCTTTGTCACCATGGTTGAGATTCATACTCTGATTCTTGATGTTTGTGTGTCTACATTACACAGTGGTTTATTTTAAGTGTCAGTGTTTCAAAATTCTTCAGAATAACAACCAGCTATGAAAGAGTGGGATCTCATACTGTAGTATCACATTATTGTCAGAGAAAGATGCTTCTGATAAGTGTTCAAACGTTAAATTAATACATACGTTTTCTAGTTGATGATGTTTAGACTTTATTACCAGTGCTATCACCACCAAAGAATTGCTCTATTATCTTTTCCCTGCTGTAAACAACTTGTCTTAACAACACAAAGTTAAAGCAGTCAAAAAACTAAGTAAGGGAAGAGTCAAGAGTCAAGTTCAACTAAAACAAACACTGATCACAATAAGGGTGACTTTAAAGGGGACATATTATGAGATTTTTTTTAAGATGTAAACTAAGTCTAAAATAGGTCTGAGCAAAAGTGTGCCATTTTGGGTGTGTGATTTAAAATGCAAATGAGCGGATGAAGTGCAACCACTGATCACAATGATGGTGGTTTGTTGCAATTGAAACTCAATTGTGCTGTGAAATATTTTATCTCTCTCTTTCTCTCCATACTAAATGGTTGTGCTGTGGTTGGATAGTGCAGATAAAGGGGGCGGTATTACCTTATTCTGACATCACAATAAGGGCCAAATTACAATGACCTATTTTTTCACATGCTTGCAGAAAATAGTTTACCAAAACTAAGTTATTGGGTTGATCTTTTTAACATTTTCTAGGTTGATAGAAGCACTGGGGACACAATTATAGCACTTAAACATGGAAAAAGTCAGATTTTCATAATATGTTCCCTTTAAATGAAACAAAATCTAAACCTAAAGGAAGAAAATAAGTCTACAAGTAAGATGTAAAATGCAATTTTAGGTTTTAGACAGAGATGGCGAGAGAGAGGACAACAAAGCTTTTAATTCTGCTTCATTGTTACTTTTTAATACTCTGTAAGATTGGGACAATATTTACATTCAGCAGTGTTAATTTCACTCTGGGGGTTGTGCTGCATGAGGGCTTCCTGGGGGCTAAGTCAGGCCTGCCCATGCAAGGGCCATCGTAGGCTTGTTTGTAGGGCCTGTTCTGGCCCAGTTATGGGCTATTGTCTGTAATTCAGAACTTGGCCACTGTAGGGCCGTCATTCTTCGTTGTACAACCCCAAAACAGAAAAAGTTGGGACACAGTAGAAATTGTGAGTAAAAAAGGAATGGACTAATTTACAAATCTCATAAACTTATATTTTATTCACAGTAGAATATAGATAACATATCAAATGTTGAAAGTAAGATATTTTGAAATGTCATGCCAAATATTGGCTCATTTTGGATTTCATTAGAGCTACACATTTCAAAAAAAGTTGGGACAGGTAGCAATAAGAGGCCAGAAAATTTGAATGTACATGTAAGGAACAGTTGAAAGACCAATTTGCAGCTTATTAGGTCAATTGGCAACATGATTGGATATAAAAAGAGCCTCTCAGAGTGGCAGTGTCTCTCAGAGGTCAAGATGGGCAGAGAATCACCAATTCCCCAAATGCTGCAGCGAAAAAGTTTTCTGAGTTTCTCAGAGAAAAATTGCAATGAGATTGAAGTTATCATCATCTACAGTGCATAATGCCATTCAAAGATTCAGAGAATCTGGAACAATCTCTGTGCGTAAGGGTCAAGGCCGGAAAACCATACCGGTTGCCCGTGATCTTCGGGCTCTTAGACGGCACTGCATCACATACAAGAATGCTACTGTAATGGAAATCACAACATGGACTCAGGAATACTTCCAGAAAACATTGTCAGTGAACACAATCCACCGTGTCATTCGCTGTTGCCAGCTAAAACTCTATAGGTCAAAAAAGAAGCCATATCTAAACATGATCCAGAAGCACAGGCGTTTTCCCTGGGCAAGGATCATTTAAAATGGACCGTGGCAAAGTGAAAAACTGTTCTGTGGTCCAACGAATTAAAATTTGAAGTTCTTTTTGAAAAACTGGGATGCCATTTCATACGGACTAAAGAGGACAAGGACAACCCAAGTTGTTATTAGCGCTCAGTTCAGAAGCCTGCATCTCTGATGGTTTGGGGTTGCATGAGTACGTGTGGCATGGGCAGCTTACACATCTGGAAAGGCACCATCAATGCTGAAAGGTTTATCCAAGTTCTAGATACATATGATCCCATTCAGACGTCGCCTCTTTCAGGGAAGACCTTGCATTTTCCAACATGAAAATGCCAGATCACATACTGCATCAATTACAACATCAAGACTGCATAGAAGAAGGATCTGAGTACTGAAATGGCCAGCCTGCAGTCCAGATCTTTCACCCACAGAAAACATTTGGTGCATCATAAAGAGGAAGATGCGACAAGGAAGACCTAAGACCGTTGAGCAACTAGAAGCCTGTTTTAGACAAGAATGGGACAACATTCCTATTCCTAAACATTGGTCCTCCTCCAGCTGTTCCTCGTATGTACATTTAACTTTTATGGCTTCTTATTGCTACCTGTCCCAGCTTTTTTTGGAATGTGTAGCTCTCATCAAATCATAAATGGGCCGGTATTTGGCATGACATTTCAAAATATCTTACTTTCAACATTTGATATGTTATCTATATACTACTGTGAATAAAATATAAGTTTATGAGATTTGTAAATTATTCCATTCCTTTTTTACTCACAATTTCTACTGTGTCCCAACTTTTTCTGTTTTGGGGTTGTATCTGGGCCGAGGAAAACTGGTTGTGTGGGCCGGAGCTGGGCCGGAACAAAATTGCTATCTGGGGAGCTACTTTGCATTTTGTGTGTAAGGTTTTGAGAATTGTGTGTAGAGTTTTAAAAAAAGGAGACTTAGTTTTGAAAACGTGTGTAAGCAATTGGTAAAAACTGTAACAAATGTCAATGGTAATACCACTTTTAGGCTGATGATGGCAATATCTACACTTACAACACCTAAAACATAAACCTTGACAGTGAGAAACTCATTATCATGATATCAATCATCATTACAAGCACCAAACAAAGTGACTTCTACAGCTGAGCACTTACATGACATTTTTATCTGAGTTCAAAGATGAATTATAGGTTATTTATTTTATTAATTGTAATCTTTGATTTATATGGTAAGAAATTGAAAATCCTTCATAAAACCTTTTCTTGTTGTAAGTTTTTATTATTTCTTATGAATTTCATTGACTGTGTGACTTTGCTCTTTATCATTACAGGATCTTTTGGCAAAGACGCTGTCAATCAACCAAAAGAGGACAGAACTGCCATTGAAGGAGAGCAGATTACTCTGAACTGTGAATATGAATCAACTCAAACTACAACATATCTTTACTGGTACATTCAACGCTTAAACAACCTCCCTGAATATATACTGATGAGGAGCAAATATACATCGAGCAACAGCTCTGATTTTAAAGACAGATTTGATGCCAGATTGGACACAAAGTCAGTTCCTCTGATAATTCAGGATCTTCATGTGTCTGACTCTGCTGTGTATTACTGTGCTCTGCAGCCCACTGTGACTAAAACACATTCAACACTCATACAATAACATGATACAAGATTCAAGAGTTTATTGTCATATGTACAGGAAACACACTACTGAAATTATAACTTTGTGAATCCTCTAGCACAAAATATAATAATAATATCTGCACAAAATGTTTATTCTAGTCTGAAAAAAACACACTACTCTAATTTGGTTGTAATTAACCAATTAGAAAAACTATTTAAGTTTTTGATTTGGTTAAGTTTCAAAGTTAAAAGGCTAACAAAGAGAAAAGAATTTAACCAGAAATCATAATTTATTTATCAGAATTATGTAGGACTGTATTTCAATGCACATTTACCCTTAACAAAAACACCACAGTGGCCCTACTATCATAAGAATTAACCCTGCAATTCACTTTCTGATGACTTTCAATCAATAAATGCAAGAAAGGTCAGGGTTTGGGGAGATTTATCTTTAGTGTTTAGAATTCAGTGAAAAAATATTTCTTGTGGGAGGGGGTTGAGGGGTAACAAGTTTAATACTGATGACAGCAAAGCCACTGGTGTGTTTCAATGACATCCCAGCTAGAAATAAAAAGTTCCAAGAACGTTCCCCGAAAGCTCCCGAATGCTCCCAAAAACACCCTGCCAACGCCAAAAGCGGCTAGTTTTTTTTAAGTTCTAGGAACGTTTCTGTTGTCTGAACGTTAGAGTAATGTTACATTTTACCATTTTAAACGTTATGACAATGTCATGTTTTAATGTTTACACAATGTTTAAAACAACAACTGTTTATTATATTGACTTGTTTAATTGTTATGTAAATGATAGAGAAACATTGCATTTCATTATTTTAGAAAACATCATTTCTGAATGTTCAGCAAATACATTGCTGTAGAAAACTCAATTCACTTACTAGGTTTAGATGTTGATGTTTGTTTCATTTTAAGTCACCCTTATTGTGATTAGTGTTTGTTTTAGTTGGGCTCTTGACACTTGACTTTTTGCTTGCTATTTTTTTCCTGGTTGTGTTAACTTTGTGTTAATGCACCACATTTGTTATGAACATGCCAAGTTAATAGTGTTATTCTGTGGTTGTTGGTACATAATGGTAAAGATCATCGCCTAATTCATTCACCAATCAAAAGTCCATTCTCTGTCAAAAATGTAAATGAGATCCAGCACCTTCACAGCATTTTGTCATTAAGGAGTTTTAGAAACTTTGGACAACAAATATCTGCTGTATAACTGGGATGCACAAACATCAAGAATCAGACCACGAATCTCAACCATGGTGACAATCAAATGAAAAACTTCATGCTGCAATGCATGCTGGGTATTAACAAATTACAAACCTCATTCAGGACTCCCAGCATGCACTGCAGCATGGATAAATAAGGATTTTTTTTAACAATTTTAATTGTCACCATGGTTGAGATCCACAGTCTGATTCCTGATGCCTGGGCATCCCAACCACACAGCGGATATTTTTTGTCCAAAGTTTCTAAAACTCCTTAATGACAAACTGCTGTGAAAGAGTTGGATCTAATATACATTATTGGCAGAAAATAAACTTTTGATTAGTAAATGAACTGGGTGGTGATCTTTGCCATTGTGTGCCAACGGCCACAGAAATACACTAGTAACTTTTCATAACAAATGTGGTGCATTACCACAAAGTTAACACAACCAGGAAAAAACTAGTAGGCAAAAAGTCAAGTGTCAAGAGACCAACTAAAACAAACACGAATCACAATAAGGGTGACTTAAAATGAAACATCAACATCTAAACCTAGTAAGTGAATTGAGTTTTCTACAGCAGTGTATTTGCTGAACATTCAGAAATAATGTTTTCTAAAATAATAAAATGCAATGTTTCTATATCATTTACATAACAATTAAACAAGTCAATATAATAAACAGCTGTTGTTTTGGACATTGTGTGAACATTGAAACATGACATTGTCATAACGTTTAAAGATGGTGAAATGTAGCATTCCTCTAGCGTTCAGACAACAGAAACGTTCCTAGAACTTAAAAAAAACTAGCCGCTTTTAACGTTGGCAAAATGTTTTTGGGAACATTGGAGAACTTTCAGGGAACGTTCTTGGAGCTTTTTATTTCTAGCTGGGATGCTGGACCTCTGATAGGATTTGATACGTTTCAGTTTTAAAGCTGTGCCAGAGGTTGACCCAAAATATTTTTTAAAAGAGCGTCTGAACTTAAATGATGCAAATCTGAGAGTTTGACACCATATACACTGCAAAAAATGACTTTCTTACTTAGTATTTTTGTCTTGTTTTCAGTAGAAATATCTAAAAAGTCTTAAATTAAGATGCTTTTTCTTGATGAGCAAAATGACCTAAGTAAATAAGTCTAGTTTTAAGACAAATAATATACAATTTAAGTGAAATTGTCCTTAAAACAAACAAAATTAACTGCCAATGGGGTGAGAAAAAAATTGTGAAATAAGATTTCTTTTTTTCTTAAACACTTAATTCAAGTAAAACTTTCTCACCCCATTGGGAGATAATTTTGCTTGTTTTAAGCACGAATTCACATAAATTGTATCTTTTTTGTCTAAAAACTAGTATTATTTTCTTAGGTCATTTTGCTCATTAAGAAAATACATCTTGATATAAGAATTTTTAGATATTTCTACTGAAAACAAGACAAAAATACTAAGTAAGAAAGTCATTTTTTGCAGTGTATTTATTTGTTGCACATGTCATTATACACAATTGATCAAACTTAAAGGTAAGTTATAAGAATAAACCTCCTTGACTAATTCTAGGCATAAGATACCCCAAAGGACTGCATTAACAAGAAAAGGTACAGCTGTCAGGCGAGTGAAAATAGGATAGCAAGTTAGAAGTTTATTGACACGTGCAGTAGGCCTATATAATACTGTCAATAACAGTTCCAATAACTCTTCGCTTGGCGTAGGTGAATAACATCCAGTGACACAGAATATCCCAGGACAGCACTGAGTAGCAAGGAGCAAACTAGGAGACAGGCAAGACAAAATAAGGTAAGTAACACAACAATCTGACACAGGTACACAATCACACTCTACATATATACAGCCTGTGATTGTCTACAGCTGTAGCAATCAGGGTGGTATCCAGGCAACCACGTGCAAGCTCAGACACATACACACTCCAAAAAGAGGAAACAGATCCATAAACTGTGACAACAACATACTGATTCAGCAATTTGTCTTATAAGTTTGCCATAGAGATTCCCTATGCAGGGGCCTCATTTATAAAGCGTGTGTACACACATACTTGATCGTAAAGTGTGCGTACGCAAAAATCCACGCCAAAGTCCATATTTATAAAAACTGTCTTTGACGTGGAAAAGTGCTTAGCGCCACGTCAGGGTCTGAGCAGACGTACGCACTTTTGCTTGTCTGATTGCTGCAGGTTTTTGGAAATATAAGCCATTCTTGTTGTTTGAAATTGGGTTTAAACATTGACAAGCACTGTTTTATACGTCTGACATTAATTAGGGATCGTTTAAAGGCAGAGATCTGAAACTGCTCGGCTGCGCGCACAAGTTTAAGTTCATTTGCGATTTATAGATTTGAAAGGGGTACATGCGTTTTCTGAGCGTACGCTCAGTTTATGAATCACACGTATGCGTTTTTGTTAAATGATTGTAAGATCAAATGTATTGTGGTTTTTACGCAGCATTTTATAAATGAGACCCCTGGTCAGCAGCTAGTTAAAAAATCACTAGTAATTGATTTGTATAATCAAAATACATTAAACTATACAATAATTTATATTCAGTGTTATCCAGTTAGAATATTGTACGAGATGAGTGACAATACATATTTTAATCGTTTGCACGCTTCTAGACATCTATAACAACGTGTTTGTCATTTAACGCAAGTAAATTAAAACAGTGGAACATATATGTGAGTTCATAATTTGTGCTCTGCATTGGGCTATGTGTGAATAATCCGAAAATAAAAATGGCTTGGACTCGACTACAACACTTGCGAATGTAATGCTCAGTTAACTTGAATAAACCAGGTTTCATGACGTATGCAGCCTGCATATGCGACCTCCGCAGGCTACAGCCTTTGGATTGAGAAACGGTCAAAGTGAAGTTGATGTGGACAGCGGAGATGGAGGATCAGCTTGTTGATTTGTGGCAACAGCACGAATGTTTATACAACGTGTCTTGTAAAAATTATTCCAAGCACTATCATTGAAATGTCTTCCTGCATATCGTCCACCATGCTTATTCTGAAGTCTCGCAAGATTATGTGGGATTTCCTTTGTTCATAGTCGAGACTCTGGTTAAAAATTCCAGTCCGTGCGTCCAGAGACTGAGCGGATCACACCACGTTTCGAGCCTCACGTCCAGAAAGACAATAACCTACATCTGCAACAAGGTGAAGCTCAGAAGAGCAAACCTACACTTTAAGAGGCCTTTCATCTACGTGTTCCAGATTTGTTAAAGGGGTCATATGATGAAAATGTTGGCGTTGCCACTTTGTGGGTGTGAGCAAAAACAGGTCATTGAAATTTGGCTTTCATTATGATGTCATAAGGATATCTTATTAGAATAATACCGCCTCCTTAATCTGAACTCTGAAAGAGAGAGAAAAGAAGGACTTGACAGCACAATTGAGTTTGAATTACAACAAACCACCATCATTGTGATCAGTGTTTGCACTTTATCCGCTCATTTGCATTTTAAAAAACACACCCAAAACGACACATTTTTGGACTTGACAGCACAATAGAGTTTCAATTACAATAAACCACCATCATTGTGATCAGTGTTTGCACTTCATCCGCTCGTTTGCATTTTAAAAAACACACCCAAAACGACACATTTTTGCTCAAACCTACAAAGTGGCAATGCTAACATTTTCATCATATGACCCCTTTAAGGACCTTCCCCAGATAGCATGCAACTATTGAAACAATGTTAAAAATAGTAGATTTGTCAATGTTAATACCATTGAATCAATATCACGTTTGCACCCCCCCATTAATATTGAAAAAATATTGAAATTTCAACAAATCACCATTATTGTGATCAGTGTTTGCTTTAGTTGGGCATTGACTCTTGTGTTTTAATGGTAAGTTTTCTTTGGTTCTTGCAGCACACTGCAAAAAATGACTTTCTTACTTAGTATTTTTGTCTTGTTTTCAGTAGAAATATCAAAAAAATTCTTAAATTAAGATGCTTTTTCTTGATGAGCAAAGTGACCTAAGTAAAATAAGTAAATAAATAAGTCTAGTTTTGAGACAAATAATATATGAAGTTTGGGTGAAATTGTCCTTGAAACAGGCTAAGTTATCTGCCAATGGGGCGAGAAAAAAATTGTGAAATAAGATTTCTTTTTTCTTAAACACTTAATTCAAGTAAAATTTTCTCACCCCATTGGCAGATAATTTTGCTTGTTTTAAGCACGAATTCACTTAAATTGTATATTTTTTGTCTAAAACTAGTATTATTTTCTTAGGTCATTTTGCTCATTAAGAAAATACATCTTGATTTAAGAATTTTTTGATATTTCTACTGAAAACAACACAAAAATACTAAGTAAGAAAGTCATTTTTTGCAGTGCAGTGTTTTAAAATGCATCTGCTATGGCAAAAAAAACAAAGATCTAATGTTATCAAGTTGTTTAATTCTTGTAGATATACCTAATTAATATTAATGAAATACTGTTGAAGATATGTAAGAAATTGGATACTTCAGTACTAGTTGGAAGCAGTGTCAGATCTGTTATTTTGAGAATTATAAAAACACATTTAGAAGGTTAAACTACTAAATCTATCTCTGACATCATGAATTGGTCTATGAATCTCATCAATGGTGACGATCAACACAAGAAAGCTTCATGCTGCAATGCATGCTGGGTATCATCGTAGTACTCAACTAATTTTTGACTCCCAGCATGCATTGCACAAAAAGCAATCAGTTCCAACGTAATTTTCAAACACATCTTTATTTTCCAATGCACATGTGTTTCTACATAAATATACACATACAAATAGTAAAAAAAAAAATAGCGTAGTTAAGAGTCAATGACCCAACTAAAGCAAACACTGATCACAATAATCATGTTTTGTTGAAATTTCAATATTTTTCAATATCATTGGAGGGTGCAAACGTGATAATGATTCAATGGTATTAACATTGACAAATCAACAATTTTTAACATTGTTTCAATGGTTGCATGCTATCTGGGTCTGCACCGACTACTGGATCAGCAGTGCTGCAGCCACCTTACAAAAACTATCAAATACCATGAAAGATGAGAGTAGCCACATACTGTAGGTCAGGCACTGCAGTTGCCCCAAAATCTGCTGCAAAAGTCATGATGAAAACACACTGTATTTTTATTGGCCAGACTCTCTGATGACAACGACATTTGTTTAATGTTTATCCTGAAACCTTCAGTTTCACTAATACTCACAAATGTGTGTTTTTAGAATGAGTTATGAAAGTATAAACACCTTATATCCTTATAACCTTAATATGTGATAGTGCCATTTATAACAAAAGTGAAAAGACTTAATTCACTTTATTGGTATTTTATTGATAAAGACTTATCTGTTTCTATATTTTTGAACATACAGTATAAAGATTAAAGAACTATCTTACAAATATTATAAAACAAAAAAAATGTAAAATATATTGGGCGCAAACTGCGAGCTGGAAGTGTCCAGCTGCACAGCTATGTTTTTCATCTTTCCTCGCCTGTTTGCCTATAGTTTAACTCAAACACACCATGTAGTTATTTGACACACATACTTTTTACAAGAGGCTCCACCTCACTAATGTTTATGGAGTGTACACTTTACGAACCACACCCATCGAGATATTAATATTTAACACAGTTTAACTTAACTAATAAACTAATACTTTATTGATTTTAAAAACACCACAGCTTTATTTCACACTTCACAGATAACATACAGTACAGTAAAGTTGTATCCAGGATAAGATCTGAGCATTTTTTTGAAATGTCACTGTACTGTATGACTGCTAACATGAAGACACAGATGACTTTACTCATGATTCTCACTGCAGTTTCAGGTAAATATACTTTTATCACATTAAAAAATCACCAGACTGAGCTACCAGTAAATATCATTTGATTAGATGATACAGTATGTTTAAAGGACTGAGTTGTAATATGTTTTAATAATTCTGATGATAGAAATGTAGTGCATTTTATTTCAGGTGCATTTTCTGATAAAATTGGACCAAGAGAAGAAGAAACAAATATAAACAGACGTGAAGGAGAATCTGTAACACTGAGTTGCACATATAAGACAACCAGCAGTTATGTTTATCTTTACTGGTACAGACAGCATCCTAACAGTGAACCTCAGTATTTACGACATGAAGGTTCTGGATCATCAGAATCATCCACTCAACACAATATTAAGAGTGTATCTCTCTCAGATTCAGCTTTATATTACTGTGCACTGAGAGCTGCAGCCCAGTGATACAAAATGCCTGAGAGGCTTTACAAAAACGTAATGTGCTTTAAACTGTCTTTAATCAAACCACATCAAACCACTATTCGTTTTTATAAACCACAGCTCTAGAAATAAGAGTATGTGGTCACACCTGTGAATTTGGGAGATTATAATATAATTTATGTGTTATTTAAACTGTAAGATGTCTCCTCATGTCACCTCATGACAGGGGAAGATAAATAAACTTCTAAGCACATGTAATTGAATCTGCATACAGAAGTCATCACCACAAACACTGACAGTCAATTTGCTTCAGAGGGGAACAATGTGTCTCACACATCCACTTTACTATAAAATACAGTATGTGACTCAATTTGTCAGATTCAGCTTTATATTATAGTAGGAGCCCAAAAGGAGGAGCTTGCTGAAAACATCCTCTGTTAGACTGAATGAATAAGAGTAAGTTTATGTTGAAGGTGAAATAAAACATCACCCTAAAAATGATGCTGATTGTTTATATTTTACTGTTTTCTTTTGCAGGTACGTATTCTTTTCCAGACTGTCAGGAATTGATTTGTTTTACTCTTTTTCTATATAAGACTCTATGCGAACTACATGTTAAACAGACATTTTATCTTTTTTTTTCTCCAGTAGAGAGTTTTGGGAATATCACTCCAGTTCACACTGAGTTGTACAGGACAGATGGAGAAAATATTTCTCTATCCTGCAACTACTCTTCAGCGGTGAATCTATATTGGTTTTGCCAATATCCCAGATCAGCCCCTGAATTTCTTTTCCTCATTCTACATGCTACAGGTAAAGTTTTACAAAAGTCTGAAGTTGTGGATCCTCGATTTACTGGAAAACTGAATGAGAAGAAAACCCAAGTGATTCTGGAGATCTCTTCTGCTCAACTAACAGACTCTGTAATGTATTACTGTGCCATGGAGCCCACAGTGACAGGAAACTGAAGTACACTGTACAAAAACTCAAACAAAGTTACAGTAACAAAATCTACAGACACAACACAACATATTTTCATCAACATCAGTGATTCTTCAATTCCAGTAAAATCCCTGGTGTTAAATAAACACTGCTTGGTGTTTATATGGACCCCTTCAAGGTTTGTAAACATTGAATGACTATCAGGTGCACACGCAGCATGTGGTCAAACTGTTCATACCATTTCAGCTTTCTAGTTTAATCTAACAGGGCTGAAAAATGATGACTTACCTGAAATGATGAAAAGTGAGCACTACAAACAAGCCTCTTTGATCTTTGCATTGTCCCAGTCTGCACGTTTAATTGCTTGTAGCCACAGATGTTGTATTTTTTGTTTTTGAGATTCTGCAGGAATCCTGAAAAACTTAACGGCAGACCTGGTGCGATTTTCAAAGCCCACGACAAGATACCGAATAATGCGCAACTCAATCTGCTGTAATGACTTTTCTGACCCCGACATGCGCCGGGAACCGCCTGTGACGTGAACTGTGAAGGGGTCTATAGGCAGATATATCTTCATGTCATCTCCCAGCTAGAAATAAAAAGTTCTAAGAACGTTCCCTGAAAGTTCCCGAATGTTCCCAAAAACATTCTGCCAACGTTAAAAGCGGCCAGTTTTTTTTTGGGTTCTGGGAACGTTTCTGTTGTCTGAACGTTGGAGGGATGTTGCATTTTGCCATTTTTAAACGTTATGACAATGTCATGTTTTAATGTTCACACAATGTTTAAAACAACAGCTGTTTATTTTATTGACTTGTTTAATTGTTATGTAAATGATAGAGAAACATTGCATTTTATTATTTTATAAAACATTATTTCTTTATGTAGTAAATATATTGCTGTAGAAAACACAATTCACTTACTAGGTTTGGATGTTGATGTTTTGTTTCGTTTTGAGTCGCCCTGGTTGTGATTGGTGTTTGTTTTGGTTGGTCTCTTGGCACTTGACTTTTTGCTTGCTGGTTTTTTCCTGGTTGTGTTGGCTTTGTGTTGATGCACCACATTTGTTATGAACATGCCAAGTTAATAGTGTTATTCTGTGGTTGTTGGTACATAACAGTAAAGATCATCACCTAATTAATTTACGAATCAAAATTTTATTTTCTGTCAAAAATGTAAATGAGATCCAGCACTTTCACAGCAGTTTGTCATTAAGGAGTTTTAGAAACTTTGGACAAAAAATATCAGCTGTATAACTGGGATGCACAAACATCAAGAATCAGACTATGAATCTCAATCATGGTGACAATGAAATGATAAACTTCATGCTGCAATGCATGCTGGGTATTAACAACTTACAAATCTCATTCAGGACTCTCAGCATGCACTGCAGCATGGATAAATAAGGATTTTTTTAACAATTTTGGTTGTCACCCTGGTTGAGATTCGTGGTCTGGTTCTTGATGTTTGGGCATCCCAGCTGTGCAGCGGATGTTTTTTGTCCAAAGTTTCTAAAACTCCTTAATGACAAACTGCTGTGAAAGTGCTGGATCTAATAAACATTACTGACAGAAAATAAAGTTTTGATTAATAAATGAATTAGGTGATGATCTTTACCATTATGTACCACCAACTGCAGAATAACACTATTAACTTGGCATGTTCATAACAAATGTGGTGTAGTAACACAAAGTTAACACAACCAGGAAAAAACTAGCAGGCAAAAAGTCAAGTGTCAAGAGACCAACTAAAACAAACACTAATCACAATAAGGGTGACTTAAAATGAAACAAAACATCAACATCTAAACCTAGTAAGTGAATTGTGTTTTCTGCAGCGGTATATTTGCTGAACATTCAGAAATAATGTTTTATAAAATAGTAAGGTGCAATGTTTCTCTATCATTTACATAACAATTAAACAAGTCAATATAATAAACAGCTGTTGTTTTAAACATTGTGTGAACATTAAAACATGACATTGTCATAACGTTTAAAAATGGTAAAATGTAACATTACTCTAACGTTCAGACAACAGAAACGTTCCTAGAACTTAAAAAAACTGGCCGCTTTTGACGTTGGCGGAGTGTTTTTGGGAGCATTCGGGAACTTTCAGGGAACGTTCTTAGAACTTTTTATTTCTAGCTGGGCTGCTGGGTTAATAAGCAGCAAATTGAAGCAAATGAGTGGAAATAAGCAATACATGAAATAAGATTAAATAAGCAATACATACTGTGTAAGTTATTCTTTTGTGTGTGATGTATTGATTATTAATAATCTTTGACACTGTTTCTATGATATTTGTCAGATGGCTGTGAAGAGGCGGAGCTTGACACATGTCTATAAAATCAATGTAAAACACACACTAACATCACAGATCAGTGAGATGAGCAGCAGATGTCTCTTCTGACCTCTTTTAAACCCTTTTGACTTCTGCAATGTTGACATTTATATTTATATTACTGACTGTAACTGGAGGTAAAATCTTAAATTTGTCATTGCATCACAACAATGTCATTTGAATAAACTTGAACTATACTAAAATCTATACTAATCTAACCCTTTTTTGTAATGCAGGAAACATAGCCACAGATGTCATCACACCATACAGAGATACAGTATTTGTCAGTGAATCTGAGAGTGTGACACTGTCTTGTAACTACACTGGATCTGTTGATAGTCTTCAGTGGTATCGACAATATTCAGCTTCACCACCAGAATTCCTCATATTGGATTACTATGGATCAGTAAGAGAAGCTGATCTTCCAGTTTCAGGAATCTCCATCAAACACAGAAAAGCTGACAGCAGTGTGGATCTGAAGATCTCATCTGTTAAAGTCACAGACTCTACTCTGTATTATTGTGCGCTGATGCCCACAGTGACAGGAAACACAACAACACTGTACAAAAACCTCACTGACTGAGCTGTAAGACAAGAAATTGTCTCAAATGTTGAATGTGTCAAATATGAGATCGCTGATCTGAGCATCTTTTCTGAAAACCATGTGCAATGTTTTGACCATAAACAATTGTGTCTATTTATTTGTATTCAAAAGACAGATGTACTGTTTATTGCTCATACTGCAGGGTTAATGTTACGTCAGCTATTGTAGAAATATAATTTCTTTTATTTTGTATTTAACAAATTTGAATCTAAACCGTTAATCTGAATACATTAGCCTCTCATTTCAATATGAATGCAGTTATATACAAATATCTATTATGAATGCATCAGTTTTTTTTTCATACATTATAATATTTGTCATCTGCCACAAGATGGAAATATTTTAACAAACATCAGCTGCAGTCAAAGCAACATGTTTGTAATTTCAATGTAAAACACCAGGGGATTCTTTTATAAAATGCTGCATAGAGACCATCCTTCATTTCATTTAATCTTACGATCATTTATCAAAAATGCATACGTGTGATTCATAAAACGAATGTTGCATATGTGAAATCTATAAATTGCCAATTTTCTTGAACTTGTGCCCAGCTGAGCAGTTTTAGAAATCCGCCTATAAAGGGGTCATAGCGTGAAAATCTGACTTTTTCCATGTTAAAGTGCTATAGGATGATCTTTGTTGACATTTTTGTACGCATGCGCGAGTGGTTGTGTGCAGAGGTGGGTAATCCATGTGCCATGAGTAAAAGTCCTATCCAGTATTTTGTTCCAATCACCTGGATTTGCTAATTAGCACAGTTTTTCAGCAGAAGGTGAGCTCCTGTCTCGCTGGTGTTTTAAGCCCTCAACGAAGCCTTCACTGCAGCACTGCCTGAAAGGCAATCCCCATGCCCCGAGCGTTTCAGCCAATCACAGCTCTGGTGCTAGATATCGAGCCTTCCGCCAGCTTCTGGCAGTTTGAGCTCACCGTTGGTCAGGTGAGTAGCGCAGATATGGTAAGATAGGAATGTGACTGTATTTACTTTCAGCTTGAATTTTTCGAGTGTTTAAAAGGCGTGTTTCCACATTTTCACACATTTATTACTCAGTTATTTTCTCAATTTTCCCAAAACGAAAAACAGTCGTGCCATGGACACGTGAAAATGCGGAAACACATCACTTAAACACTCGAAAAATTTCAAGCTGAATTCAAATACAGTCACATTCCTATATTACCATATCTGCGCTACTCACCTGACCAATGGTGAGCTCGAACTGCCAGAAGCTGGCAGAAGGCTCGATATCTAGCACCAGTGCTGTGATTGGCTGAAACGCTCTGGGCACGGGGAGTGCCTTCCAGGCAGTGCTGCCTTAAAGGCTTCATTGAGGGCCTCCTGCTGAAAAACTGTGCCAACTAGCAAATCCAGGTGATTGAAACAAAACACTGGAGAGGACTTCCACTCATGGCACATGGATTGTCCACCTCTGCCCAGATCTCACATGAGCTTTGAATGACTTTGATTTTGTCACCAATACAAATGTTGAGCTTCTCTCCAAACCTTCTCCGGTCTTCAAATGTTAAAGTGCTTATATATTGTGATTTCGCCCGCTAACTCTCTTGAAAGTGCTCATCGCATCTTTACAGCCAGCCATACTGTTTGTTTTGTTGCCACACAACCACTTGCGCATGCGTGCAAAGATGTCAACAAAGATGTGCTTCTATCAACCTAGAAAATGTGAAAAAGATCAACCCAGTAACTTAGTTTTGGTAAACCATTTGCTGCAAGCATGTGAAAAAATAGGTCATTGTAATTTGGCTCCTATTGTGATGTCAGAATAGGATAATACCGCCCCCTTTACCTGCACTATCCAACCACAGCACAGCCATTTAGTACAGAGAGAAAGAGAGAGAGAGAAAATAATTCACAGCATAATTGAGTTAAAGGGGACATATTATGAAAATCAGACTTTTTCCATGTTTAAGTGCTATAATTGTGTCCCCAGTGCTTCTATCAACCTAGAAAATGTTAAAAAGATAAACCCAATAACTTAGTTTTGGTAAACCATTTGCTGCAAGCATGTGAAAAATAGGTCATTGTAATTTGGCCCTTATTGTGATGTCAGAATAAGGTAATACCGCCCACTTTATCTGCACTATCCAACCACAGCACAACCATTTAGTATGGAGAGAAAGAGAGAGATAAAATATTTCACAGCACAATTGAGTTTCAATTGCAACAAACCACCATCATTGTGATCAGTGGTTGCACTTCATCCGCTCATTTGCATTTTAAATGACACACCCAAAACGGCACACTTTTGCTCAGACCTATTTTAGACTTAGTTTACATCTTTAAAAAAATCTCATAATATGTCCCCTTTAAATTGCAACAAACCACCATCATTGTGATCAGTGGTTGCACTTCATCCGCTCATTTGCATTTTAAATGACACACCCAAAACGGCACACTTTTGCTCAGACCTATTTTAGACTTAGTTTACATCTTTAAAAAAATCTCATAATATGTCCCCTTTAAATTGCAACAAACCACCATAATTGTGATCAGTGTTTGCACTTCATCCGCTCATTTGCATTTTAAATGACACACCCAAAACGGCACACTTTTGCTCAGACCTAGATTAAGATTTATTATAAAACGTCTCGTTCTGGTTCTTCATTCTGATTGGTTGAAATGCATTCTAAGCCGTGATAAAATACCCCGGTAACCCCACGGTTCAGACCGCTTTACAGAAGTATCACTGCGCCAATGTTGCTGCGTACTGATTTATGAAAATAAACACCACAGTCTTTAATCATATTTGAATTTTTCTACATTTGCACAATTATGGCGATATCCAGATAAATGTCAAATATTGTCGAGTCATTTCGTCAATAAAGAGAAAACATTCTCTGAGTTGTTTTTGTCTTAAATTGATATTTCCGCTATTATCCACTAGATGGCAATCTTACCCAACTTAAATACATACGCATTCACTCAACACAACAGCATTGTGGTGGATTTAGCATGACGTGTAAGTTTTGATGGCTCTTAATCTGATCTCTTACAAAAGTTATTCACTTAAACGGAATTATCTCTGCTTTTTGCTGAAAAATTGAGAGGTGATAACTGATAAGAGAACAAATTAAGGTAGGATGAAACTTTTTTTTTTTTGGAAAGCGGATGGTCTGTTCTTTCATTTGATATTTTATGTTTATTTAAAGAAGATAATTTTTCTGTAAGGCATTAAACTAAAACTGTGTGGCAACTTAAAAAAAAAAAAAAAACGCTGACGGGGAAAGAGTTAAGCATGCTTCCAAGCATATCTGATCATCACTTCAACAGTTGCACGATATAAAGGTTAATGTATAAATTAAATTAGATGAATGTTGATTTATATTAAATGAACACCACACAGTGTTAAATCATATTTTCATTGTGTCTTTGCTGCGTCTGTGATGGTTGGGAACTGCGCTGTGTTGCAGCCACACTTGATTCTGAGGAACTACTTTGTTTGGCGGAAGACTAATATTTGTACTAATATAATTACACTTATTTGTGTTTTATTTTATGAAATCCTGCTATGTATATGAAGTAACCGTTTTATAAAAGCAATAAGTCCCGCGAAGCAGTGGGGTTACAGTGCATTTTATAACAGCTAAGGGCTTTGCGTCGTGCCTAACAACGCCCCTTAGCTGTTATAAAATGCACTGGTAACCCACTGCTTCTTGGGGCTTATTGCTTTAGTTTACATCTTAAAAATATCTCATAATATGTCCCGTTTAAGATTTAATGTGATACATTCTGTGATAATATCATATCAGAAAGAAGATTTGTCTACTAAATCACGTGTGTGGATGCTGGAATAGTTGAGCACTTGTATTTTGTTCTGACAGCTGTTTAGAAGTTAAAGGTATCATCCCGGTTTAGAAAATAACTCTGCAAGTTATAATTTTAGTTTTTTTTTTTAACAGAGATGATGATAGAGAGGCAAACGTGAAAGATTGCAGCTTTTGGAGTCATACACCCAACAATGTTCATTTGGATTTCGCTGTATTCATCTATTGCATTTTGTCTTTCTTCATCATTTTAGTATTACTTTCTCCAAAAAAAAATCCAGGACAATTTAGTTAATTTGACACAGAATGACCAGCAGGTGTTCACCAGTAATGTCTTAATCATCACTTCATTATCTCATTAACTCCAACACTGATTCAGTGTTACATTTTTAACACCCGTCTTTTTTAAACACCCATTTGGGAGTGGATTATATAAACACCAACAGTGTTTATTTAACACCGGGGATTTTACTGTGCATGTGAAAAATTAGGTCATTCAGTTCATTTGTGAGTGTGAAACTCTTGTAAGTACACTGCTTCTGTCTATACAGTAGTCTTCACTGACATTGACAATAGCTTCACCAAAGCTTCTTATACTGGATCATCCTTTAAAACAATTCAGATCAACTTCACCAATTCTCAATGTGTAAAAGCAGATAAGTGTTGTTGTTTTTTGTCACATGACCACTAGGTGGAGACATTTCACTAAAAATAATAAAACATAAAAAAGTCTATCCAATTATATATCTATTTACATCAGTTTACAACTTTACATCTGATACAAATGCATAAAAACATTGAATAGGACTGCTACTAAGGTCAAACGTTGTGACATTTTAAATCTGCAGGATATTCTGGCCAAACTGTCTATAGTAGTAAATAATTTACAGTAAAAAATGTCATTGTTACCAACCACACTGTACAAAAATATATGCTGGATTTACAAATACAGTGCTTAAAAATTCCATGTAATACTTACTCTCACCTACTAAACCCAGACTTTATTTTTTTCCAGTGCAGTGCACAACAACGTTTCAATTCGAAATGAAATGAATAAGGATTTATCTACAGTACATGGCTATCTATAAGTTATATAAAATATCTTAACTCTTGAGTAAGAATGAAGTCAAATCAGGGAGAGAGGAGGAGCTTCATAATGTAAATCTGAAGATCTTCTCATTTCACACTGTGATTAAACTTTTCTGTGTCCTCTTGAAGTCAATGTTGTATAATGGATATTTATACCTTTATTGTCCTCTATGTTCTAGCATGTATGTATATCTATTTACATTTACATTGTACATTTGGCAGATGCTTTTATTAATTTATGATCTTCTGGTAGTAACAAGTTTCTCATTATTGATCTTACTGAAAATGTATGTTTTCTTTTTTAGTGGTTGTTTCTGCCCTCACACCAGACAAAGAAGAGATTTCTGCTGAGGAGGGTTCAGTTGTTACTTTATCTTACAGTTATTCCTCTGCAGATTATCTATACTGGTACCGTCAGTATCCTGGATCAGCTCCTGAATTTCTTGTGCTTATTCTTGATGGCACAATAAATAGCAAAACATCTGATGCAGATCCAAGAGTGTCTGTGAAGCTCACTAAACAGAAACAGAAACATGTGCATCTGGAGATCTCATCTGTTAAAGTCACAGACTCTGCTCTGTATTACTGTGCCATGAGGCCCACAGTGACAGAAAACCATACAGCTCCATACAAAAACACCAGAGAGAGAGAGAGAGAGAGAGAGAGAGAGAGAGAGAGAGAGAGAGAGAGAGAGAGAGAGAGAGAGAGAGAGAGAGAGAGAGAGAGAGAGATTGGATATTCAATTCAACTTTATTTTAACAATTATACATCAGAAACAGATAACAAGACAACACATCCAAAAATCTTTCACATAAAAAAACGTATATAAAAAGACAACACCAATTTACTTCCCTCAATTACAGAACACAAAACCTTGATTTGCACCCCAAATATCTATAAACATTGTTAGACAATCTACCTTTTTACAATAAGCAAATTTAATTTTTAATCTTGCTGCCACTAAATCTAAAAACATATGAATCACATTTTTCACACCCTGCCCCAATAAATAGTTTTATCTTGTTTTCCAGATGCAGTGCAGTGCCCGATTAAAAGTTGATTAACACCAAAGTATTTTTTTCTTTGAGCAGTGTACTTTAAGCAACATAACTTTATCAATTGGACATTTGTACAAAGCAAGCCAGCAACATTTATGGGAAGATTCAAGTCCGAAAAAGTATTTTCATTCTGTTGATGAATTACCTACCTGGTTGATCTATTTCAACCGAGTGAGACTGCTGGGGGGCGATGAACCCAATCAAAGATGAGGTTGAGGGACATGAAACAAGACTTTACTAGACAAACACAAAGGAAAAACCCACAAGGGGGAAAATAGTACTAGAAATAAAACAGACTAGACAGGACTGACTCTAACAAACAGAACTGAAATAAGGACTCGACCCAAACACGGACTGGACACAAGGTGATCGACGCGATGCGGGGGGACCTGACAGACAGCACAACATAATCAAGGACAATAAATACACAAAGCACGAGCACAGGACACTAGACAACAGGGCATTATATAAGGGAACAAATCAAGAGGGAACAGTGGAAACTAATTAAACAATGATGGGCTAATGAGGAGACAAGGGGGGTGGGGACATAAAGAGACGATTCGAGATCAGCCGCCTGAGTCATCCAGCACATTTTTTGAAGAGGAGCTGCACAGGCTGTAATGATGACACATCTGTTTCACGATTGGTCGGATTCACCACATGACAACAATCACGTGTGTTTTGTGTTTATTTTCACGCCCTCAGTTCCACAAATCCTCACAAATCTGTATTTTTATAACAGTTAAAGCTATTTTCATGTAGTCGCGATGTTATATTGTGTCATCTTCATCAAAATAAAATGGATAAAAAACGTAGACCCCACTTGGTATTTGGGTTACACTTTATTTTGATAGTCCACTTTAGAATTTCTACTAACTATAAATAACTTTGCAACTACATGTCAACTAACTTTCAATAATTTGCAACTATACGTCAACTAACTGTCATTAGAGTATTAGTAGACTGTAAGGGTTAGGGAAGAGGTTTGGGTTAGTGGAATAAGTTGACATGCACATTCAAAGATACTTGGTGAATGTCTGTTGAGATATCATCGCAATCAAGTGTTAGTAGATATTAAGTAGACAGTTTACTAATTATCTAAAGATTGGTTGTTGATAAGTAGTTGATATGTAGTTGCAAAGTTACTTATAATTAGTAAAATGTCTAAAGTGGACTATCGAAATAAAGTGTTACCGGTATTTAAATATATGCGTATGTTGAACTTTATTCTTGTAAAAACAGATGCTGTAAGCCTCTTCAGTTCCACTCATGCTTATACACAGACATTCAAAACACTTTTTATGTTGTTTACATCTTACAAATGATGTTTACTGCAATAAAGCAAGCAAACGCCACGTGATTAGCCATGCCTGACGTAAATGTGGCAAACTACGGGAACCATGGCGTGTCTGACTTCACGTCTCCGTTTTCAGCTCCTCCCCGCCTGCACGTGGCTAATCTCGCCGATCGGTTACATCCAGCCACAGCCGATGTCGAACACACCTAGTAATGCTGCGTTCCAGGCAACCTGTATTGTAAATGTTGGGATGAATAAATCTAAGTCTAGTGGTTATACAAATTCGTTTCTGTTGTGTGAAATATAAACAGCTCACAGTACAAATAATTCAACACCAATACAAAAGTTTACAGGAATTCATTAAAAATATAAATTTACATAGTAATGAACAATTGAATTAATGTAAAAACTACTACAGGAATTAGAGTTTTTAGAATTAAGAAGTCATCAGCTGACATCCCCAGGCCAATGAGCATTAAGTCGTCAGCAAGTCTTTTCCCATCGTGCTTTTCGTCAACGCAGTCGGTGGAGAGTAACTGCGCTCGGCTGTAGAATCCGACGAGTCCGCCTCTCCATTGCGAGAGTTATTTTGCAACGTCAGCGTGACATCAGAGCAAGTCGGACGTAAGTCAGACACTTTTCTAACCGACATGCATCATGCGCTGATCACCGGTGATCGATTCTGCGCAGAATTTGCTCATCTCAAACAAGCCTATCGTCAACATGGTGGATGCTGTCCATACTTAAAGCAAACGTACGTACTGCGCACGTTAAGTAGGTACCCAGTGAAATTCAGTACCTACACAGAAAGTATGCGATTTCAGATTCAGCCTATGACAGGACGGCAGGATCACGACAGAGAAGTTAAGAAGTCTGATTGTGGAAAGCTGTCATTTAGTTTAAAGGGGTCATAGCGTGAAAATGTTAGCATTGCCACTTTGTAGGTTTTAGCAAAAATGTGTTGTTTTGGGTGTGTCTTTTAAAATGCAAATGAGCTGATGAAGTGCCAACACTGATCACAATGATGGTGGTTTGTTGGAATTGAAACTCTATTGTGATGCGAATTATTTTTTCTCTCGTTCTTTCTATCTGCACTAAATGGCAGTGCTCTGGTTGGATAGTGTACATTAAGGGGGCGGTATTATTCTAATAAGATATCCTTATGACATCATAACGAAAGTCAAATTTCAATGTCCTATTTTTGCTCACACCTACAAAGTGGCAATGCTAACATTTTCACACCATGGCCCCTTTAAAGGGGTCATATGATGAAAATGTTAGCACTGCCACCCTGCAGGTTCGAGCAAAAATGTGTCGTTTTGGGTGTGTTTTTTAAAATGCAAATGAGCGGATGAAGTGCAAACACTGATCACAATGATGGTGGTTTATTGTAATTGAAACTCTATTGTGCTGTCAAGTCCAAAAATGTGTCGTTTTGGGTGTGTTTTTTAAAATGCAAATGAGCGGATAAAGTGCAAACACTGATCACAATGATGGTGGTTTGTTGTAATTCAAACTCAATTGTGCTGTCAAGTCCTTCTTTTCTCTCTTTTTCAGAGTTCAGATTAAGGAGGCGGTATTATTCTAATAAGATATCCTTATGACATCATAATGAAAGCCAAATTTCAATGACCTGTTTTTGCTCACACCTACAAAGTGGCAATGCTAACATTTTCATCATATGACCCCTTTAATGGTGCAATACAAAATACACAAACTTGCCACAGGGGGGCAACATTATGTGTGACCCTGAAGTATCCTTCTTAGGAAGGATTAGAAATGAGCTATAGTATTGAGACAGAGACACATTTGAAGGAGCACTATAGTAAGAGACAGAGGTATATTTGTAGGTTTCAGTTTCTCAGTCATGGTTAAATGGGTGATTTTTACTCTGCTCTTTACAACATATGAATTTGGTAAGAACATTCATTGTTTACAATTTAGTATTTGTTTTAGTTACTTAAAGGGGACATATTATGAAAATCTGACTTTTTCCATGTTTAACTGCTATAATTTTGTCCCCAGTGCTTCTATCAACCTAGAAAATGTGAAAAAGATCAACCCAGTAACTTAGTTTTGGTAAACCATTCTCTGCAAGCATGTGAAAAAATAGGTAATTGTAATTTGGCTCCTATTGTGATGTCAGAATAAGGTAATACCGCGCCCTTTATCTGCACTATCCAACCACGGCACAGAGAAAGAGAGAGAGAGAAAATAATTCATAGCACAATTGAGTTTCAATTACAACAAACCACCATCATTGTGATCAGTGTTTGCACTTCCTCCGCTCATTTGCATTTTAAATGACACACGCCAAAACGGCACACTTTTGCTCAGACCTAAGACTTAGTTGACATCTTAAAAAAAAATCTCATAATATGTCCCCTTTAATAAATGTTTATGATTCATATTTAAATATATTTCTACAGTGTGTTGGGCTAAATGACTGCAAATGAAGGAGATCAGATCACTTTAATGTGTACTTATTCTACCACTGATACACAAGCATATCTGCAACATTCATGTTGAGCAAATATTCATTTGGTGGAGGATCAACTAAGGAGGATTTTAAGAAGAGATTTTCAGCAACACTGGATTCTACATTGAAATAATTTCCTCTGATAATTCAGGATCTTCATGTGTCTGACTCTGCTGTGTATTATTGTGCTCTGCAGCCCACTGTCACTAACACATTCAACACTCATACAATAACCTTGTCTGAGTATATTCATTAGTATATAAACATTGAATTAAAATTAAACAAGCAGTGTCTTTTTTTAATTTACTGATTTTTTTAATTCAGTGCCAAAATTTACTTTATATGCAACATTAATACAGTTTGTCTATATATCCTGTGAACTTATATTGAAATCAATCAAGATGTGTCATTATATGGAGCATGTCAATTTGTTAAACAATAATGTCATATAATCTCTCAAATAATTTGCACTTTGTGGTTTAAATGACTAAATATCACAAATGATCTAAAAGTTTTAAATTAACTCAAGAAAAACTCAACACATACAACATCTTCACCACTAGGGGGAAGCATTGCTTAAATTCAGACATGATGCTGCAACATTGCTTGAAATTTCAAGAGATAAACAGAGACTCACATCAGATCATATAACATCTTTCTCTGTGCGATTGTGTTTAACTCACAGCAACAATGACACGGTGGATGATTATTGCTCTTTTATTCAATGCTCATCTTTTTGGTAAGAACATTCATTATTAACATTTATCTGTTTAAATTACACATGTGATAAATACAATGATGCTGTAATTTTAATATGAACAAAGATCATCATGAATGTTGTTTCACATTTAATTTTAGGATGTAACTCTCAGGACAGTGTTGACCAGAAAACAAGATTTCAAACAGCTCTTGAAGGAGCAGCTGTAACAATCTCTTGTACATATAAAAGCACTGATCCGTCTCCAACTCTCTTCTGGTACCAGCAAAAAGTCAATGGATTCCCAAAGTACATGCTGAGCAGATTTAATAATGACGACAAAGAGTTCAAGGCGAGATTTAATGCAAATATTGACACATCTTCAAAATCATTTCCATTGATAATTCAGGATCTTCATGTGTCTGACTCTGCTGTGTATTATTGTGCTCTGCGGCCCACAGTCACTAAACACATTCAACACTCATACAAAAACCTTGAGCAGCTAAATATCTAAACACAACTGCACTAGCATTAGTAAGATTTACCAAACAGCTGCAGGTTGCTGGTTTAAGCTTCATACTCAGATAGCCACTGGATGCTGTAACGGAACAGGACCGCAACCGCAAAACGATAGAGCCGGACTCATTCCTGAGTCCAAACGCACATCGGGCCGAAGCCGTTTCTGGTCTGTTTTTCGGGATTGTTGCGGACAGAGGTGTAAAATGTGCCATGAGTAAATGTCCTCTCCAGTATTTTGTTTCAATCACCTGGATTTGCTAATTAGCACAGTTTTTCAGCAGGAGGTGATCGAGCTTCTGGCTCGTTGCGCTGCCTTGAAGGCTCCGTTGAGGGCTTAAAACACCAATAAGCAAGGAGCTCACGTTCTGCTGAAAATTTGTGCTAATTAGCAAATCTAGGTGATTGGAACAAAATACTGGAGAGGACTTTTACTCATGGCACATGGATTTCACACCTCTGGTTGCGGATATGTGCCAGCTCCGATTCAGCACCGCCTGATAGTCAGTATCGGCTGAGATTCGTATTGCAGATCTGGACCAAATCAATGTCAGACACAGCTAATGTCTTTCGGTTACCTATGGGAAAAGTGATCTGGGCCAGATCTGTAAAATGATATAAATACTGAACTGATGGCAGTTAGAGGGGTCATAGCGTGAAAATCAGACTTTTTCCATGTTTAAGTGCTATAATTGTGTCCCCAGTGCTTCTATCAACATAGAAAATGTTAAAAAGATCAACCCAATAACTTAGTTTTGGTAAACCATTTTCTGCAAGCATGTGAAAAAATAGGTCATTGTAATTTGGCCCTTATTGTGATGTCAGAATAAGGTAATACCGCCCCCTTTATCTGCACTATCCAACCACAGCACAACCATTTAGTATGGAGAGAAAGAGAGAGATAAAATATTTGACAGCACAATAGAGTTTCAATTGCAACAAACCACCATCATTGTGATCAGTGGTTGCACTTCATCCGCTCATTTGCATTTTAAATGACACACCCAAAACGGCACACTTTTGCTCAGACCTATTTTAGACTTAGTTTACATCTTTAAAAAAAATCTCATAATATGTCCCTTTTAATGTTTATCTAAGATTTTGTCTGTAGTTTAGTTGTAAATGTGTTTTGACTGCTCTCTATTTCATCATTAATGTTCATTCATCGTGTAATTATTTAAGTGTCACTTTTTAACTCTGTAAAATGGACTCATAGACACTGAGCCATTTAATAACTTACCCTGATGTTGTTATGTATTTGTTTGTATGATACAACCTTTGTGTATGTCCAATGTCTCTTTTTAAATTGTTGGCATAATTAAAAAACAATTTGTAATAATTTAACAACAAACTTTGTTTCTTTGTGCAGCTGTCTATTCCATCACCTGGATCTGCATATATTAAAATATGAATAAAATTATATTAGTTAAATAAATACAAGAAGTTGTTAACATGTTAATATATTTTCAAGACGGTTTTCTGGCAATCACATCTGCATTTTACCATTTAAAAATAAGAGTTCCTAAACACTTAATAAATTAAAAAAAAATCTGTAAACAGGTAAGATTTGTAAAATGTACAAAGGTTCGCTGTAATGCATACAACTGTGTTGTTGTGTACGGTTTTAATTTGTGTTTTTTACAGATTTTTTCTGGTACACTCTAAAAAAAATCCGTAAAAAAACGGACAAAGTACTGTGTAAATATGAAGGAATTTTCCGTATTTATGTTTTACAGGCATTTATCCGTTGTTTTAATAACATGTTGCATATGGGTACAATAACTCCTGCTGCAATCTTTCACTTTTGCCTCTCTATCACCATCTCTGTTTGAAACCTAAGATTACAACTTGCTTGCAGAGTTATTGTCTAACATGGATGATAACAAATGCTGTCAGAACAAGATACAAGTGTTAAACTATTCCAGCATCCACACATGTGATTTAGTAGACAAATCTTCTTTCTGACGTGTAAGTCAAATGGATATTTACCACAACATTTATCACATTAAATCTCCAGTTTGTGTTTGTTTTAGATTCATTTGAAGTCACCACTATGGTGATTAGTGTTCCCTTTAGTTAGGCTTTTGTCCCTTGACCTACCAAAACTGACTCTACTCTTTTAGCATTGCAACAGTGTTTTTGCTTGTAGCAACTACAACTTGTTTGTTGATTGAGGAAGGAGAATTTTCTATGATGTCATATAAGCTTAGTTGTTTTTGTGTTATGCTGTCTAACATTTAAATATGAAATGATAAAATAAGAATAATGAACTTAAATGTATAAGAGTGGGACCAGGGACGGATTATGGCGATGATGTGCCCTGGGCACGGATGTCTCAAAGGCCCCCCTTTACCAATTTTTTGGGCAACAGCGTTGCACCTGTATGCACAGGGCTGTTGGTTCGCCTCTGCCTGTATGCCCCATTTTACAGGATTAATTAGATAATTAGTTTATTTATATCTCACCAGTATCTGACAACATACTGTACAACATACTCAATCAAAAAGCCCGGTTGCATGAAAGTCCTTAAGCTAAGAAATCCCTTAAAGGGGTCATATGATGAAAATGTTAGCATTGCCACCCTGTAGGTGTGAGCAAAAACAGGTCATTGAAATTTGGCTTTCATTATGATGTCATAAGGATATCTTATTAGAATAATACCGCCTACTTAATCTGAACTCTCCAACCACTGCACTGCCGTTTAGTGCAGAGAGAAAGAGAGAGAAAAGAAGGACTTGACAGCCAATTGAGTTTGAATTACAACAAACCACCATCATTGTGATCAGTGTTTGAACTTTATCCGCTCATTTGCATTTTAAAAAACACACCCAAAACGACACATTTTTGGACTTGACAGCACACTAGAGTTTCAATTACAACAAACCACCATCATTGTGATCAGTGTTTGCACTTCATCCGCTCATTTGCATTTTAAAAAACACACCCAAAACGACACATTTTTGCTCGGGCCTGCGGGGTGGCAATGCTGACATTTTCATCATATGACCCCTTTAAATATAAGGTTAAGGGTGTTCTTAATAAAAAATGGGTTGCAAGAAAAAACCTTAAGTGAACCTTAAGGCTGTCAATAAGTATTTACCCTTAAATGCTAAAGTATTACCTTAAGTTCTGTTATTCGTTGCTACAAAGTACTAAAGTACCATTATTCCCTTAAAACTTAAGTGACTATAACAGGTACCTTAACCTCACACGCGATGGCTGATTATATGTTTATTTAAGAAAATGAAGTAGCAACGCGAATTTCTAAAGATCGAAATAATCCCTAGAGTATAGTGATTCGCATTTATTAGGAGAATAGCGGTTTGATCGTCCGTCAATCTAAACAGTTTCCAGTTTGAATGACTTTCAGGTTTTAAACATGCGGCACTTTACAGTCTGTTATTTGCGATGTTTCATTGTACACAAATCCGCCGTCTGTTGAGCTGCGTGCGTTGATTTGTTTACGCTGTGAGATTTTGTAATTATAGCAACCGCTCCTCCTCTGCTGTCTTTTGGCAGAGACTATTGTAAAATACTTAGAATAGACACTTAGGTAAGGGTGACAGTTAAGACCTTTGTTGCAACGCTCTTAAATAAATCCCTTACCTCAGAGATTTTTTTCTCCCTCAGGGAAACCCTCACTTAAGGAGTTTCATGCAACCGGGCAGGCACACCTCTCCAAATCATATCACAGGAGAAAATTCTTATTTGAAAAACGCAGAATCAATTGAAAACATGCGCTGGCCGCGAGTGTAAAAGCTTTGTGTGTCCAGCCCCTTAAATCTTAGAATAAAAAGTTGGTTTAAATTTACCTTAGCTTCCACAACATCATAAATAACCTAATACTACAGTTCCCTCACAAGATCGCATTCAATGGCCATTAAAGACAGTGAATTTAGACGTCCTTGACACATTTTGCTTAATTAGTTCGTTTTTTACTCTTGCCATTAGAGAAAATGAACGTTCTACTTCACAGTTGCTGACTGGCAAGGTGATGAAAAGCTGTCCTTTTTGTGCTTTCTTATCACTCATCCACTTGGTTGTGGTTTTAAACTCATTTTTGTTTTGGTTTTTGAGTAACCGTCTTCTACGCGTGACTTTTATATTACGCAATAGTTTTCACTCGCCTCTAGATGTCCCTCTCAACAGCGCAGCAATACATAAAAATTATTTATTTGATTTATTTACTAGTTAATACTTTGCAACTGCAAAAAACACATTATTCCTCAATATTTAACACAATTTTACTGAAAATAAAATTAAAATAAAAATATTTATTTGAAAAGAATAGACACAGTAAATTTGACAGGGCCCCCTGGTGGCCAGTGCCCTGGGCAAGTGCCCAGTAGGCCCGTGCGTTAATCCGTGCCTGAGTGGGACTGTATGCTGATCTAAAAACACAATGTATTGAATAAGATGGCTGAAAATTTGTCGGCTGTGGTTTTTGCTTCAGAGACATCAACACTTTGGGTACAAATCTCAACAATGGTGAGAGTAAATGTTAGGAGAGTTTTCTACAATCCTGGTACCCAGCATGCATTGCGGCATGAAGCTTTGTTGTTGATTGTCACCATTGTTGTGTTTCATAGGCAGATTGAAGTGTCCCTTAAGGCTACGGAAAATGTTCTGTAAATTTACGGACAGTGTTGTATAAATCTACAGAATGTTCAGTTTTTAAAGGGGTCATATGATGAAAATGTTAGCATTGCCACTTTGTAGGTGTGAGCAAAAACAGGTCATTGAAATTTGGCTTTCATTATGATGTCATAAGGATATCTTATTAGAATAATACCGCCTCCTTAATCTGAACTCTCCAACCACTGCACTGCCGTTTAGTGGAGATGGGTCTGTCTGCGGACCGCAAGAGAGGGGCGTGCCGTTAAGGGGCGTAACTTTTAGCAGGGGGCATAACTTTAAGTTGTCCAAGTTACACAGAACCACGCGAGACGTCAGGACGAGATGTTGTCATTCAGTCTTCTCTGCCCGCATAGAGATACGGCGGCTAAAGGCGTTATTAAAGTTGCTCATCCAAGCGCCCTCATGTTTGTTCGTACCAATTTTAATGGACGGGAAGCTGACTGACGAACATCCTTTTCCAGAGAAATGGTTCGGCTACGACACATGTTAAGAAGTCACGCCAGGGGCTGAATTAAGGTCGACCGTTTCAGGTAAGCTCGCTAACGTTAGCTATGTGTTGTTAGCCTAATGTTAGATTTGTGAAGTCCGTTCTGTGATTACACTTATGATCAGTAGTAACGAGTAGTTACTAACGAGTAGTTAACAAAATGCAACAAATCTTGCATGAGTTTCATTGCTCACCTATATATTTTCCTGTTTACGATAGTAACGTTAGATATTAGTACATTAGAATTTTACAGTTATTCCTGTAAGTTGTCGACATTTCAAATGACAGTTAATTAATTAATGACCTATTAAACGTCATAACAACACTGGAGTTAAAGGATGTGTGTACTACTGTCTCGTTTATAATGTATCTCTCTCAAACCCTATTCTGTTTAAGTATGGGTGCCATTGTATATTCTCATAATGTAAGCTTATTTTAAGTACAAATGTAAAATATGTTTGTTTATGGTTATTATTTTCACAGCTGCATTGATGTAAAGTGATGCAGTGGACAACTTGTGAGGGTGATACCATCCACATGCACCTTAACTGTGATGCAGACATACAATAGGATGATCCATCTGTCTACACTTCAAAATCACAACTCAACCTTAAACAACCCATATCTGTTATGGTAAAACAATGTGGCGGTTTTCCAGACAGGGCTTATACTGTTCCTGGGCTAAAATGCATGTTTGAGCTACTGTAATTAAGAAAACACCTTGTACTGACACATCTCAACATATATCAGTGCCATTGTTTTGTTTCAAGATGCACACCAGTCTTGTTTTTGTAAGGTTTGTTTCTTAAAACTAAAATGTCCTAATATAAGTGCCCAGTCCTGGTTTAATCTAAACCATTGGTGACCAAACCTGTGTCTTGAGATCTACTGTCCTGCAGAGTTCAGCTCCAACCCCAATCAAACACACCTGAACCTGCCAATCAAGCATTTCAGGGCAACCTTAAAATTATAGTCAGGTGTGTTTGTTAAAGCTGGGTTGGAACTGAAATATGCAGGAGGGTAGATCTCCAGGAACAGGGTTGGTCACCCCTGATCTAAACAAAGGGTTTCCAAACTGTGACTACGTTTACATGCTGTCAATATTCGGGTTATGGTCGAGTTAAGGTCGGGTTTCGGGTTTCTGAAACATTCGGAATAATCCGTTTACATGCGTGAGCAGAGAGAGTTACCCCTGTATACATGGAATTGGCAATATCCCGATGTAAACTGTGATTGAAAGGTAAATGCGGTGATTTTGCGTGGCTCACTAGTGCGCTTTGCGGTTTTACTGCCTTCATTTACTAAAATAAAAGTATTATTTAAATCCAGAACAAGCTGCACCGATGTAGAAGCAGGGTAGGCTAAGTTACATGTCTATCCTTTTTTTGATAAAAAGATTAACAAGCTATATACTAGCCTTCAGCTAAATATATTTTTGAAAAAAAAATTAATTGAAGAACAATTTTCTAACAAGAAGGTTTTTAAGTGCAAATTTACAGAGCATCGGTAAATAGAGAACAACCACGTCTTAAAGAAATTTAAATTAGACAGTATTTATGCACCTATAAATGTACAAAACGAATGCAATAGCTTACAGAAGGCAATGAATATTTATTTATGGCATTTTCAATAATGTATTAGTAGATAAATTAACATATATAAAGTATGAAAACGAATACATCATTATTTTGGCTAAATTAAGCTGGAAAGATCGTTTTTTATAATTGTCATCCTTTCAGAACAAGCTTTTATGCTATCTATAATAACTTACATTATATCCTGAGTGTTACTTGGCCGAAAATATGTAGAAATACATGCAAGTAAAAAAGTACAGAACAAAAATGTTTAGCTCACGCGGATAGAACGAAAAGCCGTTAATTAAGCAGAGGACGTGCAGAAACAGTCGAGTCGGCAGATGATCACCAATGTTAATAATGTTTCACGCAGGTACTGTTGATGATAAACTTTCATATCTAAATGTCAGGTATAAGTATTCAGTCAGTTAATAATAAAGCCACCAGCGTTATTGCAACATCCTAATTCACAGAGCGGACGCTGCATACAAAGAAAAAACCTAAGGTTTTTATTTTAAGTGGTTTTAATGCTGGTAAGCAATCAGTTATATTATGCCGCTTTGTATATGTGTGGATCAGTTAAATTAAAGTAATTTTAATCT
This sequence comes from Misgurnus anguillicaudatus, assembly GCF_027580225.2. NCBI lineage: Eukaryota > Metazoa > Chordata > Actinopteri > Cypriniformes > Cobitidae > Misgurnus > Misgurnus anguillicaudatus. The sequence goes on from NC_073338.2 coordinate 17,856,690, forward strand.
TAGAAACTGCATCTATGCAGACGACGCTATGCAGTTATTCTGTCATCTTTCACTTTTTTTCACACATTCACTGTATTTAACGAAACATGAATAGCATAGTATTACATTTTGAATTCAAATTCACAAAAAACCAAGTTACTCTCATAACTATTGACAATCTATTTGAACTTTATTATACATGTATGATGTGAAAAACAAGAAGGGCATATATTAATTTAACGTGCAAAGCGCGGTTGTTGCAATTGGTTTCCTCCTCGCTCTAAAATTGTATACAAGAAGTTCCTCTACTCAAAAGACCAAGATTCCTTGCGAATAGAACATGCGCAGAACACAAATCAATGTTCCTTTTGATGGGAATATCCCGATGCGCGTTTACATGACCAAAATTTCGGGCTAGAAAAGAGGTAACCCAGGGGTAATATTCGGGATTTTAAAAACAGGAATATGAGCATATTCGGGTTTTTGCCGGTGTTTACATGGACGTGCGCGACCGGGTTATTGCTAATATTCCGGATTTGAACGGGTTATTGGCTGCATGTAAACGCAGTCTGTGTCCTGCAAAGTTTAGCTCTAACCCTAATCAAACACACCTGAAGCAGCCAATTAAGGTCTTACTAAGCATACTAGAAACTTACTGGCAGGTGCTCTGATGCAAGTTAGAGCTAAACTCTGCAGGACACCGGCCCTCCAGGACTGAGTTTGGGCACCCCTGACTAAGCCCTCCCTGGGAAACAAGCTGGCACCATTGAACATTACTGCTGCTGAGAAACAACCACATTTCTCAGCTTTACACAGGGTTGACATTGGATGCATTATTATTATAAAATGCATTCATGTGCACTTTACCAATACTGTACATACATCAACAGCTTCCAGCTATACACTTGGGATCAGCTCCTGATGCCTCTCATAATGCTGTGTTATAATTTATTGCAGGGTGATCTTGCTGAAAGGATATTTTTATAAACCTTTACAATGTCACCAGATGTTACATGTTGTGAATGGTTATTTTTATAAACCTTTACAATGTCACCAGTTGTTACATGTTGTGCATAGTTATTTTTATAAACCTTTACAATGTCACCAGATGTTACCTGTTGTGAAACGTTATTTTTATAAACCATTACCGTTACAATGTCACCAGATGTTACCTGTTGTGAATAGTTATTTTTATACACCTTTACAATGTTACCTGTTGTGAATAGTTATTTTTATACACCTTTACAATGTTACCTGTTATGAATAGTTATTTTTATAAACCTTTACAATATCACCAGATGTTATCTGTTAGCCATTTCTTATAAAACCACGTGAGCTCTGTAGATTCCTCTTAAAACCGCCCCAAAAAGAATTAAGTCTTTGCAAGTTTGCAAATGAATTTCATCTTGATTCAACACACATCAAACTGTCTGAGGTGCACATTCACTTCCAAAAAAAAGACGAAATCACCCTCACTGTGTAACAGTTCACGATTTAAATATTGGTATGCCTCGGTACTTTAATAATTTTAGGTTGGTAAATATGTCCATATATGCCGTATATGGCCATATTGTCTACCCACGTTAACAATGACGATGGATGAGACAATATAAGACCATCCGAGCGTCTTATGAAGCTTCCTCCGTGCCCTCAATTTAAAACATTTACGGCAGTAACGTTATTTGTCATTACGCTAAAGTTGAAAGAGAGTTATAAACAATCGTCTTACTATTAAACTAGCTATCGGATGTGCTGTGTCAGTTTAGCGGAAGTCGGACATCTCGCGGCATTCTGTGTGACTTGGACAACTTAAATTTCCGCCCCCTGCTAAATGTTACGCCGCTTAACGGCACGCCCCTCTCTTGCACTCCGCAGACAGACACTATTGGTTTAGTGCAGAGAGAAAGAGAGAGAAAAGAAGGACTTGACAGCACAATTGAGTTGAATTACAACAAACCACCATCATTGTGATCAGTGTTTGCACTTTATCCGCTCATTTGCATTTTAAAAAACACACCCAAAATGACACATTTTTGGACTTGACAGCACAATAGAGTTTCAATTACAATAAACCACCATCATTGTGATCAGTGTTTGCACTTCATCCGCTCATTTGCATTTTAAAAAACACACCCAAAACGACACATTTTTGGACTTGACAGCACAATAGAGTTTCAATAACAACAAACCACCATCATTGTGATCAGTGTTTGCACTTTATCCGCTCATTTGCATTTTAAAAAACACACCCAAAACGACACATGTTTGGACTTGACAGCACAATAGAGTTTCAATTACAACAAACCACCATCATTGTGATCAGTGTTTGCACTTCATCCGCTCATTTGCATTTTAAAAAACACACCCAAAACGACACATTTTTGCTCAAACCTACAAAGTGGCAATGCTAACATTTTCATCATATGACCCCTTTAAATAAACGGAAATTTTGTAAACATAACGGAAAAGGTGCCGGTAATTTTCTGCCAGGACATTATCCGTTTTTTTACGGATTATTTTTTTTAGAGTGTAACCAAAGCTGCCAGTATTTCTTTGTAAAAACTACAGATTTTTTACAGTGTAGGGTCGGGCTTGGTTTTTTGGGCCCGATCTAAGCTCTAAAACAGATGACGGCGTGAAAAAAGCATGTTGGCGCTCTAAAGGTTCCAGATATGCCTACCTGCAATACTTCAATATTGCCACAAGGAAACGTGTGTACGTCAAGTCGGAACCTGACGTGGAGGTAAGTACTTTTACACGTCAAAGACGAGTTAAATCTTAGCGTTGGAGTGGACGGTCTAAGATCAAATCTGTGCGTAAAAACACTTTATAAATGAGGCCCCGAGTGTCGATCTACTGCAAAGTTGAGCTCCATCTCTAATCAAGCACACCTGAACAAGCTAATCAAGGTCTAAAAAGTCACATGAAACTACAGGTATAGCCAAGGTTTTATAAGGGTTGGAGCTAAAATCTGCAGGACACTGGCACTCCAAAACTGACGTTGCCTACCCCTGGCCTAGTGCATCACAAATTTTTTAACATTAACATTTTAATATAACACTGTACTTATTATGGCTCAGTTTGAGGAGATAGGATAGTGAACAATAGGCCCTGGCGCGGCCTAGGCTTATTTCCTTAATGGCTTTTTTCCTTTATTACTTTTATACTTTAAGTAGTTTTGAAACCAGTACTTTTACACTTTTACTTGAGTAAAAAGCTTGACTTGATACTTGAACATCTACAGAAGTCTTTTAAACCCTAGTATCTATACCAAGCGTGCCACACAAGCCCTGAAAAGTGAAGCTAAAACGTCTCGATCGCACCCCAGTGACTGGTCCCAGTATAGGTCATAAAGCTCGCCTCCCCATGTTATTCAATGGGACTTGAGACCAACTAAAAAAATTAATTACACTTCAATTATCTTTTTTCCGAAGCTGGTTTCTGTCATGTACTGTAGTTTTTATCACGCTGATCTACATTCAAATGTTTGTTTTTAAAATAGGTTTGTGTTTAGTTAGTTATTTAATAATATAAAAACGGTGGTGTCACGCCATGATTGACAGCTGTGATATCGTGTGATATGCGCATTCTACGGGGGCGAGGGCAGGGTTTTGATTTCGCGGCTTCACTTCCTGCTCACTACTGTGCATGACTGGTCCCGAAATCATTACTGTGCAGACTCAAGAACCAAGATGTCAGCGCAATATCGGGACACTGGCAGCTACACTTTTCACCAATGGAAGAGAGCGAACAGGCGTCGTCCATCTTTTTTACAGTCTATGATATATACTACTTGAGTAATGAGTTTGAATACTTTTGACACCAGTGCATGCATAGAACAGCAAATAATATGAACAAAAGCCTGTTGGGTCAATTTAACCCCATTTATGCATAGGGTGCTGGTTGAAACAGACATTTCAGTATCTGCTGTAAATGATGACATCGGTCTATGTCACAAACCACACCCACATTTACCAACTTTATAGCTTCACTGCATTTACATTTTACCTTACAACTTTTATCTATGAAGTCAGAACATTATAGTTTAGTTATGGAGAGATGTATTTTGCTGATTCTTATAGGAGCAGCAGGTAAAGTGGACTCTATAAACTCTGTCAGACTTAAATATGCAAATACATTTAAATTAATAACTTTCACCCATGTACATATATTACATGTTAAATACTAAAACAAACACAGTGTTTAATATTTTTGTTACCCTTGATGTTGTGATTTTAATCTTCAATTTCCTTGCAGGTGTATTTGCTGATAGCATTGAACCAAAAGACAAGAATACAAATATAATCAAGACTGAAGGAGAATCTGTGACACTGAGCTGCACATATGATACAACCAGCAACTATGTTTGGCTTTACTGGTACAGACAGCATCCTAACAGTGAACCTCAGTATTTATTGTATAAAAGTGCTCGATCAAGTGCTAGTGCTGAGAATATAGCAGACCGTCGGTTTAAGTCGACAACATCTTATTCATCCACTGAACTCACTGTTAACAGTGCAACTCTGTCAGATTCAGCTCTATATTTCTGTGCACTGAGAGATGAAGCACAGTGATACAAAATACCTAAGATGCTTTACAAAAACATAAACTAAATTTTGCTTTGAACAGTTTTTAATCAAGTGAATATCAAACCACAGCTGTTGTTAATGTGAACCACACAGCTTCAATATACGACAGGATGCAGTAACACCTGCTTCAACCCACATTAATGAGATAAGCACAAAATCATATAGCAACAATTTAGTGTTTATGTTTGTGATTATATAAATCATAATACGTTTTTGATAGTGATGGGTCGTTCGCAAACGAGCCGCCCTAAGAGCTGATTCTTTGTAGCGAACGAGCAGAGCCGAATCTTCAGACGCAGGCAGGGGTGGGACCGTAAGAGCCGGCTCTTCTAAGGGAGCCGAGCCAGAAGAGCAGAATCTATGAAAAGAGCCGGACTGCCATCACTAGTTTTTGAGTGATCATTTATGAATCACAGAGTATGAATTTCCACCATGGTTTAAATGAAAAACTTCATGCTGCAATGCATGCTGGGTTTCAACAAATTACAAATCTCATATAGGACTCCCAGCATGCACTGCAGCATGGATAAATATTGTTTTTTTTTTACAATTTTATTTGTCACCATGGTTGAGATTCATAGTCTGATTCATTATGTTTGTGCGTCCCAACTATTAAGTGGATTTTTTGTCTAAAGTTTCTAAAACTCATTAAGGGGGTTAAGGGAGTGTCTTGTGTGTATTTTGTGAACATGAGTGTCTCTTTTATCATAAACATAAAATGCATTTGTTTTGATGCATCTGCAAGAGGGACTGATTTGACAAAACACGTGATGCACATATTTTGAAAACAAGAGCAACACATGACACTTCAAACACATTTTTTGAAAACACAACCAAATTACATGACACTCCAAACCCATATTTTGAATTAGCGCCCCTCGAAAAAAATGATGTCACCGGCCGCCACTGTTAAAAACACGTTAAAGGTCATGTTCTTTCTGATCCAATTTTTTAAACCCTAGTTAGTGTGTAATGTTGCTATAATAGCATCCCAGAAAGCAAGCACATGTTGGCTACTTCAAGCAAAGATGCTGCACTGTTGGCCTTCTAATGGCCCGAATAAAAGGGATGTGAACCTAAAGTGGCTCACATTTAAAATAGCAAAAATGGGCCAAATATTTCAAATCACATGTGGGCCTTTTTAGGTAAAGATGCGGTGCCCATGGCAACATGACCAAAGAAAGTGGCCCATCCGACAAATAGTGAATATGGCCCAATTATCAAATAACACCTGGGCCACCTTTGTCAAGAATGCTGCACAACAGACATGACCTAATCTTGGAATAAACCAAATGTGGCCCCCACATGTTGCAGCAAATGTGGCCCAGTTCTTTACAAATGTGTCTGGGACAGTTTTAGCAAAGTTATGTCACAGTAAACACCGGCTCATGTGTGTGTGTGAGTCTGAAGTGGCCCATATATGTTGCAAATGTGGCCCAGCTGTATAAAGACGCATCAGGGCCAGTTTTGGCAAAGATATTGCAGTAAGCATCGGCTCATGTGGGTGTTCATGTGGAACGTTCCCAAAAACATTCTGCCAACATATAAGTGTCCAGTTTTCTTGATGTTCTAAGAATGTTTTGTTGTTGTTGTTGTTTTCTGAACGTTAGAGAAATGTTACATTTGACCATTTTCAAACGTTATGAAAACGTTTAAGACATATGTTTTAATGTTCACACAATGTTTAAAACAACAACTGATTTTAATATTGACTTGTTTGCTTGTTATGTAAATGATAGAGAAACATTGCATTTTATTATTTTAAAATTATTATAAAAATATTTCTGGATGTGCAGTAAAAATATTTCTGTAGAAACCACAAATCACTTATTAGGTTTAGATGTTGATGTTTTGCTTAATTTTAAGTTATTATTTTTGTGATTAGTGTTTGTTTTAGTTGGACCCTTGACTTCTTTACTAGGTTTCTTGGTTTCCTTATGTATGAATTTCAACCATGGTGAAAAAGAAAATTGTAAAAAGTTAATTATTTATCTATGTTGCAGTGCATGTTAGGAGGTCTGGATGAGATTTGTAATTTGTTGATACCCAGCATGCAATACAGCATGAAGTTTTTTATTTAATTGTCACCATGGTTGAGATTCATACTCTGATTGTGGCATCACTCTAGCTTGCTCGTGGTTGAGATGTGTCAAAAAGGAGTGGACCACACAAGTACCATTATTCTATGCCAGGTGTGGGCCGGAGACAGGTGTTGAGTCTGGGCCGAATCTGGATCAAAATTTAAATCAACTGTTACCCAGATTTGGGCCAGTTCTGCATTAATTGCTTTGTGCTTGGCTGACGTGTAACATTTTTATGGTTTGCTTATGGTAAAGATCTGGAAGAAAGGGGTGGACCACTCAAGTGCCATCATTCCACATCAAAGGTGGGCCAGATGTGAGTCAGATCTAGGCTACAGCAATTTTGCTCTCTGGGATAAATAATACCTGTAAAATGATAAAGCTCAAAGTCCACTGCCAGGCGATATATTTTCTTTAACCTAATTCGCCTTTCAAAGCCTACAAGGCCCTGTTTACATTAAAGCATTTGAATCTTTATCCACACTATACACAACCATAAAGGCATGAAACATGACCAATCATGTAACTGGGCATGTGCATAAAAGTGTAAAATAACTTATTACTCTAATAATAGCTTACCTTTGCACATTTATGCAGCCTAGGGGTGTGCAATATTGACAAAAATTCATACCTGGATCCTTTGGCGGCAACTACAACAGACACTATTTTTGAACCTATAAAACTGTTGAGTGTGTGTGTGTGTTCCCTCACACGCGTTCTCTGACAAAAAAGCGTGGCCGGCTAAAGTATTAAAAATTAATATGACGTTAATTTTTAAAAGTGTGCGAGGTTCATGCACGTCCGCCGCTAGCAACACAGAAATAGCAAAAATAGCAAAAAGCGCAATTGGCTAAACGAGCATTAAATATTAATATGACGTTGATTTTATTGTTTTTATTAATTTAAATTCACACAACATATCAACAAAACATCAATTAAAATTAAGAAACAAGTTATATGAAACAAAATTAATTTTAAAGTAGCAAACAAAACTTAAATTAAACTCCAAAATAATGTCTGACCCATTACAATTCTCCCTTCATATTGGCCTTTACAAATGCCCTGTATGGCATTTAAAATTACATGTCTATCTTTCGTAATAAGTTAACTAAATTTAAACAAATCATATACAACATTACAACAATATTCAAACCCAACAATACTCAAACATAAATATAAAAGAGACATTATCTATAAGGATACATGTTAAAACAATCTGATATAGCGTTTATAATAGCTGGTTGGTAGATGTAAGATGATTACTATTTTTGCAAAACCTCCATTGCAAACCTCCATTAATAAATTTTTACTTTGAAAATTATGCGCTGTCACGTTAACATCAGCTGTTTGTTTACATAAGACTCCGTCTACGTTCATTTACACTGCAGCGCAACATCTGAGCTCTCAAACTAAAACAGGGTCTTCAGCGTTTACGAACAATTCAGTTTTTGAGGGTCGAAAACAGTGGCGTAGTGTAAATGATAGACGTAAACGTGGCAAAAGTAATGCGTTTTAAAAGGTAAACGCATTAATGTAAACATAGCCCAAATGGCCGGTTTGGACTACAGCCCTCTACTTTCTGCTTTAATGACGTCACTAGAACAGGTTTTTTGACTAAGCTCCGCCCACAGGAATACGATTAGACGAATAAGATTCTGTCGGATCACAACACACTAAACAAACTACACAATCAGAACTTGTTATGTATTCCTGAAGGAGGGACTTAACAAGGAAGACATCAGCCTGTTTTTAGGACAGTGAAAACAGCGGTATATAGATAAGTAAATAGTGTGAAAAATTCAGCGTTTTTTTACACGTGAAACATGAACACATGTTATATTGCGCACTGTTAACACAATCAAAGCTTCAAAAACAAAGAAAGAACAGGACCTTTAATGTTTTAAATTCTTGACTAACATGCAATGGATTTCAGTGTTGGCAACATTACTTTTAAAAAGTAATTAGTTATAGTTACTAGTTACTTCTCAAAAATAGTAACTGAGTTAGTAACTGCGTTACATCATTATAAAAGTAACTAATTACCAGGCAAAGTAACTATTGCGTTACTTAAAAAAGGTTCAAATATTTCAAATAACTTGGATGCCCCCAAAATAACATTTGTTGAATGAATTGGACACTAAAGAGAAACCACAAATTTTGTCCCTTAAGAAAACTAACCATGGTTTTACTACAGTTAAAACCAAAAAACATGGTTACTGCAGTAAAACCATGGTTACCACAAAATAACTATGGTTTTGACAACAAAACATAATTCACCATGGTTACTGTAGTAAAACCATGGTTTTACTGATAGCAATCAATACGCCAAAAAAACATGGTTACTGCACTTTTACCACAAAATCCCCTGGTTAATTTTCCCATGTGATGATGTGGGGTGCTTTATTAGATCAGAATTACAGACGTGAAGAGGCTCGTTCTTACTCTGCATAAGTTGCACATTACATAAGCATTCTTGCGGTTCACCTCAACGATGGAAAAGTAGTGCATATTATACTTTGTGTTTGCGACTGCTACCTTTGAGTGTGTTGTACTTGTCATAGTAGTTGCAGGTGTGAGGGACTCGGACGGACTGCAGCGCGAGGACCGGGCTGCCTGTGAGTGTCTAGCAGCATCAGCCACTGCTCGTTGAGAAGAGAGAGCAATACATGCTCTGTAGGAAGTGCTACCTGGAAGGCACTCCACACCCCCTAGCGTTTCAACCAATCACAGCACTGGTGCTACATATCGAGCCTTCCGCCAGCTACTGGCAGTTTGAGCTCACCGTTGGTCAGGTGAGTAGCGCAGATATGGTAAGATAGGAATGTGACTGTATTTGATTTTAGCTCGAAATGTTTTAAAGGGGACATATTATGAGATTTTTTTTAAGATGTAAACTAAGTCTAAAATAGGTCTGAGCAAAAGTGTGCTGTTTTGGGTGTGTCATTTAAAATGCAAATGAGCGGATGAAGTGCAACCACTGATCACAATGATGGTGGTTTGTTGCAATTGAAACTCAATTGTGCTGTGAAATATTTTATCTCTCTTTTTCTCTCCATACTAAATGATTGTGCTGTGGTTGGATAGTGCAGATAAAGGGGGCGGTATTACCTTATTCTGACATCACAATAAGGGCCAAATTACAATGACCTATTTTTTCACATGCTTGCAGAAAATGGTTTACCACAACTAAGTTATTAGGTTGATCTTTTTAAAATTTTCTAGGTTGATAGAAGCACTGGGGACACAATTATAGCACTTAAACATGTGTAGCAGAGCCAGGAGAGAGCGTTGGTTTAGGTCACGTGATGTGATGAGAATTATATAAAAGGCAAGTTTTGGGGCTACCTAGTGATGCGTCACCTTTGGCTCCGCCCTCTCGTGGGACCCGATTCACTGTTTTTGCCAAGGTATGTGCGTTCGCATGGTGTGTTGATCTTTTTGGTTACTTTATGGATGCGCTTGCTCATGTTACTCTGTTCGACAATAGGACCATTTGGCTAACTGGTTGTTGGCGTGGGCTGTCGGCTACCTCAGGTATGTGCGTTTTATTTGTTGTTTTATATGAGCTGGTGTACTGAAATTTACGTGCTGCACCATTTCAGTGTGGTTTGCCGTTCGTTTGAACTGAACGAGCCAGTGCGAGGACGTTCTTGTTAGGGGTCATTCCCGCAAGCTTTCGGTACGTATTGTTTTGGTTGCGTCATGAGCCAGTTTCTTATTTATTTTATTAATACGCTGCTATGTGCTCGACAGGTTGATCTGGCCTTTCTGATTACCGTCCAGGAACAGAGAGGGTATTTGGCCTGAGTGTGTGACGGCGCTGCTGTTTTGCCTGTGGGGAAATTTTATTAGTGTTTTGCTCACCACCACTTGCCAGTTCGGTCGTCGACGGCAAGCTGTTTACTGTATTGCCAAGGGCGATTTAATTGCCGCTTTGCCTACGGCAGATTAGCTGCTGTGTACAACTCCTGTCAGTGTTTGATTTTATTAATGAAGACTTTACGCGTCGTTCCTTTACGGACAAAGTTACTGTTACCCGCCTTAGGAGAAAGCCCTTTGGACCACTGTGACTTCGGCTCGAGGTATTGGGCGTCATGTTATTTACCGGTGTTTGTATCGGCCAGGGTAATGCTGTTTACTTGAAGTCTTCCTGATTTTGTGTTTTACACTGAGTCTTGTGATGCTGTGTTTTATGTGTGTTATGTATTTTTGTTTTTTTTCTTATTTCTTTGTTTTTGGTTTGTTTCCTTTATTTTTGATTTTATTCCCTTACTACTGGTGAGTGTTACTGTTATGCGACCAGTAGCCTATTAGGTCATCCTACCTACTGTTTGAACCGTACTTTTGTATAGCCACCTTTACTCCAAATGTGTGCCTCATTCTGAGTACTTACGATCTGAACCGTATCTCGTATAGTTCTTGTCTATTGTGAACCACCATTGTACATCCGTATATGATGGTGGGCTGACCAACTATGTGAACAGACACTTCTGGGTAGTTATTTATTCTGGCTACAAACTAATACTGCTGCAAGTGTACGGAGGCAGGGTGTTGGCCTCGTAAGACCTTTATTAATGGGGTATTGTGTCCATGAGCAGTAGTGAGTGTTTTGTCTCTTTACGAGAACACAAATACATGTACTTCCGATTTGAGCATTGGGTTCATCCCCGTGGTAATTTTGATTAAAGTGTTATTTTGTTATTTTTGTTTTCATTTATTTGATGTTTGTCATTTAAGAGTGTAATTTTCTTTAAAGGTTGAGTGTTTTCTGTTTATTGTCATATTTTGTTTTGGGTTATTTGTGTGGGGTGGGTCATCCTTTTGGAGGGAGGTATCTTCTCATTCTTTTCTTTGTGTGGGTTTCTGACACTGTGTGCCGTGCTTACCTGATGATTTTCACCTGTGTGCCGTGTGCATAACTTTGGGATTATAAATTATATGTGTGCGCAGCTAGGGGTTATCTCCCGTTCCATTAAGTATTGGCCCATTTCCAGTAGGTGTGTTTAAATGTTGTGTGTTATTCTAAGAGTGACCTTTTATGTGTTGTGCTTAAGATTTTAAATATAAATAAAAGTATATATATTTTATTATTATTCTGGTGCCTTCGTTCCTTGCTCCCCTCCTGGTAACGAACCTGTGTCCTTTGGATTGTTCCCCTGACAGTCAGGGGTGGCGTAGTCGCAATTTGGCCCTTCGGGGTCTGGTTATTTACATCTTTAACCTTTTGGATAGACGTATTCGCTGCCCACTCGACCGCTCTATTACCCTTTCGGGTTTAGGCCGGCCGCAGTGGAGTGTTTACATTGTGTTGAGAAGCGCACCGCTCCGCTACACATGGAAAAAGTCAGATTTTCATAATATGTCCCCTTTAATGTTTAGATCATGTTTAAAGGGGACATATTATGAGATTTTTTTTAAGATGTAAACTAAGTCTAAAATAGGTCTGAGCAAAAGTGTGCCGTTTTGGGTGTGTCATTTAAAATGCAAATGAGCGGATGAAGTGCAACCACTGATCACAATGATGGTGGTTTGTTGCAATTGAAACTCAATTGTGCTGTGAAATATTTTATCTCTCTCTTTCTCTCCATACTAAATGGTTGTGCTGTGGTTGGATAGTGCAGATAAAGGGGCCGGTATTACCTTATTCTGACATCACAATAAGGGCCAAATTACAATGACCTATTTTTTCACATGCTTGCAGAAAATGGTTTACCAAAACTAAGTTATTGGGTTAATCTTTTTAACATTTTCTAGGTTGATAGAAGCACTTAAACATGGAAAAAGTCAGATTTTCATAATATGTCCCCTTTAAGTAAAAACTTTATTCAGTTCTGCCGTGAAAAAACGTATAATGTCCTGTCTGAAAATTGCTGGTACTTTTCCGTTATATTTACAGACGCTTCCTTTTATTAAAAAACTGAAAATTCTGTAGATTTACAGAACATTGTCCATAGCCTTTAGGGCAGGAGTAGGGAACCCTGGGTCCTGGAGGGCCACTGTCCTGCAGAGTTTAGTTGCAACCCTAATCAAACACACCCGAATTTAATTTCCAAGCGACGATTTGCAATTAGATTTTTCAGGTGTGTTTAATTAGGGTTGGAACAAAACTCTGCAGGACAATGGCCTTCCAGGACCAGGGATCGCCACCCCTGCTTTAGGGACACTTCAATCCACCTATGAAACGCAACAATGGTGACAATCAACAACAAAGCTTCATGCCGCATGCATGCTGGGTACCAGGATTGTAGAAAACTATTTCTTACCATCTACTGTGACCATTGTTGAAATTTGTATCCAAAGTGTTGATATCTCTCTGCAGCAAAAAAAACACAACTGATACATTACAGCAATCATATTCAAAACAGTGTCACTTTTATAGATTCAGTTCGTTATTCTTATTTATCTTTCATATTCAAATGTTAGGCAGCAAAACATAAAAACAACCAAGCTTAGATGACAAAATAGATTTTTCTCCTCCTTAAAAAAATAAACAAGTTGCAATGATTAAAAGAACAAAGTCAGTTCTATGAAGGTCAAGGGACAAAAGCCTAACTAAAGGGAACACTAATCACCATAGTGGTGACTTGAAAATAATCTAAAACAAACACAAACTGGAGAATTCATGTGATACATTTTGTAGTAAATATCCATTTGACTTACACGTCATGTCAGAAAGAAGATTTGTCATGACTAAATCACATGTGTGGATGCTTGAGTAGTTAAAGGGCTTTCTTTTTCGTGCCAGTTTCACGTATTGGTTATTCAATTGTTTTTCCTATTTTCTTTCCATTGTTGCTTGGGATTGGGGTTAGAACAACTTTCATTTTACATAAAACGACATCCTCACCCTAACCCAACTCTAACCCCAACTCCAAGCAAAAACAGTTTAAGTTTCTGACAAATAGACATATAAACCAATGCCATTCTAACCCAAACCCAACTTTATCCTCGCACGAAAACAGTTAAAAATCTGACAAAAAAAACACAAATCTAACCCCAATCCCAAGCGACAATGGTTTGAAAAACAGGAAAAAAATTGAATAACCAATACATGAAACTGGCACGAAAAAGAAAGTCATTCCACAGACAAGTGAAAACACGTAAACACATCACTTAAATGCTCGAAACATTTTGAGCAGAATTCAAAAACAGTCTCATTCCTATCTTACCATATCTGCGCTACTCACCTGACCAACGGTGAGCTCGAACTGCTTCACTGCAGAAGCTGCCTTGAAGGCTCCGCTGAGGGCTTAAGCCAGTAACAAGCATTTTGATTGGTCGTTTTTGTGAACCAATCATATTTCTTGCTGCCCTCAGAACATGTTTGAGTAAGGAAAACTCCTATCTACTCACAGCACACAGGCGAAATCTAAACAACCTAATTTTTCACATGCTTGCAGTGAATGGCTTACTCAAATTAAGTTACTGGGTTGATCTTTTTCACATTTTCTAGTTTGATAGAAGCACTGGGGACCCAATTATAGCACTTAAACATGGAAACATGTTCGCAGCTCCAGTTGTATCAAGAGGGAACAGTGGAAACTAATGAAACAATGATGGGCTAATGAGGAGACAAGGGGGGTGGGGAAATAATGAGACACTGCAGCACACGTTAGAGGTCTTCACGGGTCCACTTAGATCAGAAAACCAGAGGCCAGACCCGAGACCCGAGCGGATTTGGGTCTAAAAGTTTCACATGTGCCTCAGACACGGGTTGGGTACAATAATAGCGGCATCGGGTCTCGGGTAATTTAAAAATGAATGTGTTTTTTCTGAACAGACCCGAGAAGACCCGAACTCTCTCGCCTGTGTGCGTCAATGTCCTTTTCAAACCTCTCATCTGTTTGCCAAGAGCGCTTGCGACATTGTGTGGTTGTCGGAGGTTCATTTTCGTTGAGACAAACATGTCAGTCAATTATAAATGTACGTTATAAATGTTACGTTGGTGTCGTCATCAGATAACAAAGTAAAACGAATGGAGCAGCTCGCCAAATTGGTTGCAAGGCCACCGGAGTTTCTTTCTGTCTGACTGCTGCGCGTGTGTCTGCAGAATGCACACACGTCAGTGCCGTTTACATTCGGGTCCAGTCGGGTTAAAAAAAAAATTCACTAGTTCGGGTCGGACTCGGGTCTAATTTTCTCGGGTTTGTCTCGGGTCGGGTCTTTCTTTAAAATTTTTTTTTATTTATGCACGTCGGGTTCGGGTATGAAGTGATTCGGGTCATTTCGGGTCGGGTACATTTCTTTGGACCTGAGAAGACCTCTAGCACATGTCCCAAACAGAGGTCTTGTGCTACCACACACAACATGGGTATTACCACGATTCTGCCACATGACTATGAACAACTATAAATAACTATAACAGGACGGCAGGATCACGGCAGAGAAGTTCAGAAGTCTGATTGTGGGAAGCTGTCATTAAAGGGGTCATATGATGAAAATGTTAGCATTGCCACTTTGTAGGTGTGAGCAAAAACAGGTCATTTAAATTTGGCTTTCATTATGATGTCATAAGGATATCTTATTAGAATAATACCGCCTCCTTAATCTGAACTCTGAAAAAGAGAGAAAAGAAGGACTTGACAGCACAATTGAGTTTGAATTACAACAAACCACCATCATTGTGATCAGTGTTTGCACTTTATCCGCTCATTTGCATTTTAAAAAACACACCTAAAACGACACATTTTTGGACTTGACAGCACAATAGAGTTTCAATTACAATAAACCACCATCATTGTGATCAGTGTTTGCACTTCATCCGCTCATTTGCATTTTAAAAAACACACCCAAAACGACACATTTTTGCTCAAACCTACAAAGTGGCAATGCTAACATTTTCATCATATGACCCCTTTAATGGGAGATGGGTCTGTCTGCGGACCGCAAGAGAGGGGCGTGTCGCCAAGGGGCGCAACTCCCAGCAGTGGGCGCAACCCCAAGTTGTCCAAGTTACACAGAACCACGCGAGACGTCAGGACGAGATGTTGTCATTCTGTCTTCTCTTCTGCCCGCATAGAGATACGGCGGCTAAAGGCGTTATTAAAGTTGCTCATCCAAGCGCCCTCATGTTTGTTCGTACCAATTTTAATGGACGGGAAGCCGACTGACGAACATCCTTTTCCCGAGAAATGGTTTGGCTACGACACATGTTAAGAAGTCACGCCAGGGGCTGAATTAAGGTCGACCGTTTCAGGTAAGCTCGCTAACGTTAGCTATGTGTTGTTAGCCTAATGTTAGATTTGTGAAGTCCGTTCTATGATTACACTTATGATCAGTAACGAGTAGTTAACAAAATGCAACAAATCTTGCATGAGTTTCATTGCTCACCTATATATTTTCCTGTTTACGATAGTAACGTTAGATATTAGTACATTAGAATCTTACAGTTATTCCTGTAAGTTGTCGACATTTCAAATGACAGTTAATTAATTAATGACCTATTAAACGTCATAATAACACTGGAGTTAAAGGATGTGTGTACTACTGTCTCGTTTTTTATGTATCTCTCTCAAACTTTATTCTGTTTAAGTATGGGTGCCATTGTATATTCTCATAATGTAAGCTTATTTTAAGTACAAATGTAAAATATGTTTGTTTATGGTTATTATTTTCACAGCTGCATTGATGTGAAGTGATGCAGTGGACAACTTGTGAGGGTGATACCATCCACATGCACCTTAACTGTGATGCAGAAATATAATAGGATGATCCATCTGTCTACACTTCAAACTCACAACTCAACCTTAAACAACCCATATCGGTTATGGTAAAACAATGTGGCGGTTTTCCAGACAGGGCTTTTACTGTTCCGGGGCTAAAATGCATGTTTGAGCTACTGTAATTAAGAAAACACCTTGTACTGACACATTTCAACATATATCAGTGCCATTGTTTTGTTTCAAGATGCACACCAGTCTTGTTTTTGTAAGGTTTGTTTGTAAAAACGAAAATGTCCTAATATAAGTGCCCAGTCCTGGTTTAATCTAAACCATTGGTGACCAAGTCTGTGTCTTGAGATCTACTGTCCTGCAGAGTTCAGCTCCAACCCCAATCAAACACACCTGAACCTGCCAATCAAGCATTTCAGGGCAACCTTAAAATTATAGTCAGGTGTGTTTGTTAAAGCTGGGTTGGAGCTGAAATATGCAGGAGGGTGGATCTCCAGGAACAGGGTTGGTCACCCCTGATCTAAACAAAGGGTTTCCAAACTGTGTCCTGCAAAGTTTAGCTCTAACCCTAATCAAACACACCTGAAGCAGCCAATTAAGGTCTTACCAAGCATACTAGAAACTTACTGGCAGGTGCTCTGATGCAAGTTGGAGTTAAACTCTGCAGGACACCGGCCCTCCAGGACTGAGTTTGGGCACCCCTGACTAAGCCCTGCCTGGGAAACTGCACCAATGTGTTGAGCTGGCACCATTGGACATTACTGCTGCTGAGAAACAACCACATTTCTCAGCTCTACACAGGGTTGACATTGGATGCATTATTATTATAAAATGCATTCATGTGCACTTTACCAATACTGTACATACATCAACAGCTTCCAGCTATACACTTGGGATCAGCTCCTGATGCCTCTCATAATGCTTTGTTATAATTTATGGCAGGGTGATCTTGCTGAAAGGATATTTTTATAAACCTTTACAATGTCACCAGATGTTACCTGTTGTGAATAATTATTTTATAAACCTTTACAATCTCACTAGTTGTTACATGTTGTGGATAGTTATTTTTATAAAGCTTTACAATGTCACCAGATGTTACATGTTGTGAATGTAAAGGTTTATAAAAATAACCAATGTCACCAGATGTTACATGTTGTGAATGGTTATTTTTATAAACCTTTACAATGTCACCAGTTGTTACATGTTGTGCATAGTTATTTTTATAAACCTTTACAATGTCACCAGATGTTACCTGTTGTGAATAATTATTTTATAAACCTTTACAATCTCACTTGTTGTAACATGTTGTGGATAGTTATTTTTATAAACCTTTACAATGTCACCAGATGTTACATGTTGTGAATGTAAAGGTTTATAAAAATAACCAATGTCACCAGATGTTACATGTTGTGAATAGTTATTTTTATAAACCTTTACAATGTCACCAGTTGTTACATGTTGTGCATAGTTATTTTTATAAACCTTTACAATGTCACCAGATGTTACATGTTGTGAATGGTTATTTTTATAAACCTTTACAATGTCACCAGTTGTTACATGTTGTGCATAGTTATTTTTATAAACCTTTACAATGTTACCTGTTGTGAATGGTTATTTTTATACACCTTTACAATGTTACCTGTTGTGAATGGTTATTTTTATAAACCTTCACAATATCACCAGATGTTATCTGTTAGCCATTTCTTATAAAACCACGTGAGCTCTGTAGATTCCTCTTAAAACTTAAAAAGAATTAAGTCTTTGCAAGTTTGCAAATTAATTTCATCTTGGTTTAATACATATTAAACTGTCTGAGGTGCACATTTACTTAAAAAAAAGACGAAATCACCCTCATTGTGTAACAGTTCACGATTTAAATATTGGTATGCCAAGGTACTTTAATAATTTTAGGTTGGTAAATATGTCCATATATGCCGTTTATGGCCATATTGTCTACCCACGTTAACAATGACGATGGATGAGACGATATAAGACCATCCGAGCGTCTTATGAAGCTTCTTCCGTGCCCTCAATTTAAAACATTTACGGCAGTAACGTTATTTGTCATTACGCTAAAGTTGAAAGAGAGCTATAAACAATCGTCTTACTATTAAACTAGCTATCGGATGTGGCGTGTCAGTTTAGCGGAAGTCGGACATCTCGCGGGATTCTGTGTGACTTGGACAACTTAAATTTCCGCCCCCTGCTAAAAGTTACGCAGCTTAACGGCACGCCCCTCTCTTGCACTCCGCAGACAGACACTATTGTTTAATGGTGCAATACAAAATACACAAACTTGCCACAGGGGGGCAACATTATGTGTTATGTGTGACCCTAAAGTACACCGTCTTAGTAAGGATTAGAAATGAGCTACAGTATGGAGACAGAGACACATTTGAAGGAGCACTGCAGTAAGAGACAGAGGTATATTTGTAGGTTTCAGTTTCTCAGTCATGGTTAAATGGGTGATTATTACTCTGCTCTTTACAACATATGAATTTGGTAAGAACATTCATTGTTTACAAATTAGTATTTATTTTAGTTACTTAAATTTTTTTTATGATTATATTTAAATATATTTCCACAGTGTGTTGGGCTGAAGACAGTGTTGAACAGCCTAAAACACAAATGACTGCAAATGAAGGAGATCAGATCACTTTAATGTGTACTTATTCTACCACTGATACAAATGCATACTATCTCTACTGGTACAAACAGCTACCAAACACATCACCAACATTCATGTTGAGCAAATATTCATTTGGTGAAGGATCAACTGAGGAGGATTTTAAGAAGAGATTTTCAGCAACACTGGATTCTACATTGAAATCAGTTCCTCTGATAATTCAGGATCTTCATGTGTCTGACTCTGCTGTGTATTACTGTGCTCTGAAGCCCACTGTGACTAAAACACATTCAACACTCATACAATAACCTTATCTGAGTATTTAAAAGTCTATACTCATTGAATTACTAACATTAAACAAGCAGTGTCTCTTATACATCAAAGGGGAAGGGAAACTGATTTTTATTTTAATTTACTGATTTAAATTCAGTGCCAAAATGTACTTTATGTGCAACATTTATACAGCTTGTCTACATATCCTGTGAACTCATATTGAAATCAATCAAGATGTGTCATTATATGGAGCAGGTCAATTATACATTTGTTATACAATAATGTCATATACTGTAATCTCTCAAAGAATTTGTACTTTTTGTAATTTTGTACTTTTTGTGGTTTAAATGACTAAATATCACAAATGATCTAAAAGTTTAAAGAAAAACTCAACACATCTTGTCACCACTAGGGGGAAGCATCGCTTAAATTCAGAGGCTGGAACATTGCTTGAAATATCAAGAGATAAACAGAGACTCACATCAGATCATATAAGCTCTCACTCTCTGTGTGTTTAACTCACAGCAACAATGACAAAGTGGATGATTATTGCTCTTTTCTTCACTGCTCATCATTCTGGTAAGAACATTCATTATTTAAATTTTACTATCTGTTTAAATTACACCTGTGATAAATACAATTATGCTGTAATATGAAGAAAGGTAATCATTAATGTGGTTTCACATTTAATTCTAGGATGTAACTCTCAGGACAGTATTGACCAGAATACAAGATTTCAAACAGCTCTTGAAGGAGCAGCTGTAACAATCTCATGTACATATAAAAGCACTGATTCATCTCCAACTCTCTTCTGGTACCAACAAAAAGTCAATGGATTCCCAAAGTACATGCTGAACAGAATTGGTGCTTATGGAGATAAAGACAAAGATTTTCAAGAGAGATTTAATGCAAATATTGACACATCTTCAAAATCATTTCCATTGATAATTCAGGATCTTCATGTGTCTGACTCTGCTGTGTATTACTGTGCTCTGCGGCCCACAGTCACTAAAACACATTCAACACTCATACAAAAACCTTGAGCAGCTAAATATCTAAACACAACTGCACTAGCATTAGTAAGCTTAACTAAACAGCTGCAGCCCAGCTAGAAATTAAAAGTTCTAAGAACGTTCCCTGAAAGTTCCCAATGTTCCCAAAAACATTGTGCCAACGTTAAAAGCGGCTAGTTTTTTTTAAGTTCTAGGAACGTTTCTGTTGTCTGAACGTTAGAGTAATGTTACATTTTACCATTTTTAAACGTTATGACAATGTCATGTTTTAATGTTCACACAATGTTTAAAACAACAGCTGTTTATTATATTGACTTGTTTAATTGTTATGTAAATGATAGAGAAACATTGCATTTTATTATTTTATAAAACATTATTTCTGAATGTTCAGTAAATATATTGCTGTAGAAAACTCAATTCACTTACTAGGTTTAGATGT
Source organism: Misgurnus anguillicaudatus (assembly GCF_027580225.2). NCBI lineage: Eukaryota > Metazoa > Chordata > Actinopteri > Cypriniformes > Cobitidae > Misgurnus > Misgurnus anguillicaudatus. The sequence continues at coordinate 17,877,361 of NC_073338.2, forward strand.
TGATGTTTGTTTCATTTTAAGTCACCCTTATTGTGATTCGTGTTTGTTTTAGTTGGTCTCTTGACACTTGACTTTTGCCTGCTAATTTTTTCCTGGTTGTGTTAGCTTTGTGTTAATGCACCACATTTGTTATGAAAAGTTAATATTGTATTTCTGTGGTTGTTAGTACATAATGGTAAAGATCATCACCTAATTAATTTACTAATCAAAGGTTTATTTTCTGCCAATAATGTATATTAGATCCAACTCTTTCACAGCAGTTTGTCATTAAGGAGTTTTAGAAACTTTGGACAAAAAAATATCTGCTGTATAGTTGGGATGCCCAAACATCAAGAATCAGACTATGAATCTCAACCATGGTGACAAATAAAATTGTTTTAAAAAATCCTTATTTATCCATGCTGCAGTGCATGTTGGAGTCCTGAATGAGGTTTGTAATTTGTTAATACCCAGCATGCATTGCAGCATGAAGTTTATCATTTAATTGTCACCATGATTGAGATTCATAGTCTGATTCTTGATGTTTGTGCATCCCAGTTAGACAGCAGATATTTTTTGTCCAAAGTTTCTAAAACTCCTTAATGACAAACTGCTGTGAAAGTGCTAGATATCATTTACATTTTTGACAGAAAATAAAGTTTTGATTAGTAAATGAATTAGGTGATGATCTTTACCATTATGTACCAACAACCGCAGAATAACACTATTAACTCGGCATGTTCATAACAAATGTGGTGCATTAACAGAAAGTTAACACAACCGGGAAAAAACTAGCAAGCAAAAAGTCAAGTGTCAAGAGACCAACTAAAACAAACACTAATCACAATAAGGGTGACTTAAAAACATCAACATCTAAACCTAATAAGTGAATTGAGTTTTCTACAGCAATATATTTACTGAACATTCAGAAATAATGTTTTATAAAATAATAAAATGCAATGTTTCTCTATCATTTACATAACAATTAAACAAGTCAATATAATAAACAGCTGTTGTTTTAAACATTGTGTGAATATTAAAACATGACATTGTCATAACATTTAAAAATGGTAAAATGTAACATTACTCTAACGTTCAGACAACAGAAACGTTCCTAGAACTTAAAAAAAACTGGCCGCTTTTGGCGTTGGCAGAGTGTTTTTGGGGGCATTCGGGAACTTTCAGGGAACGTTCTTGGAACTTTTTATTTCTAGCTGGGAGGTTGCTGGTTTAATCTTCATATGAACTGAAACATGAACTGTCAACATTGAAATAAAACTCGCGTGCGGCGCGGGTGCTGCAATCACTTTATTTTTCAATCACTCTGCAAAGAGACTTAAATTACTCTGCTGATTTTGGTCATACAGATATGATTTATACATAATTTAAATGTTAAAGTGTCTATTTTTGTCCACTACCAATAAAAACAGCATGTTGTGCTTTTCGCAAAATTATTAAAATAAACATGATGTGCGTTCTGTTCTCTCAGTGAAGTCCTCTCAGAAACGTGTCAGAAAAAATAACTTTTAAATAATGTAAGTGAAATTGAAAAGGAATAGTCTCATTTGGTTTTAACTGACAGACAAACTAAAAGTACACAGAATAAATGACAATACAATATCACAAAATTCATAACATTCTTTTTTAGCTTCTGGTCTTAAGTGTTAAGATTTTGTACTGCTTTAAATGAAAATATTAAGGTGTCTTTATTTTATTTTTTACATGTGATAATGTGAACATCAACTGTAAATATCAATACCACTCTTAACCTGAGGATGGCAATATCTACACATACATGACAAAACCTAAAACTGAAGCCTTGACTGTAAGAAACTCATCAGTTGTTGAACATTATCATGACATCAGTCAACATGACAAGCAGCAAACAATCTGTCTCTTACAGCTGATCACTTACAATTTCAGATTTAATCAAAGATGACTTATAGACTGCTTATTTTATTCATTTTTATCTTTAATTTGTATGGTAAGCAATAAAAAATCCTTCATGAAATCTTTTCTTGATGTACGTTTTCATTATTTTCATATAAATGTAATTGATTGTGTGACTGTTCTCTTCTGCATTACAGGATCTTTTGGCAAAGACGCTGTCAATCAACCAAAGGAGGACAGAACTGCCATTGAAGGAGAGCAGATTACTCTGAACTGTGAATATGAAACAGCTCAACCTGATCCATATCTTTACTGGTACATTCAACGCTCAAACAACCTCCCTGAATATATACTGATGAGAAACAAATATACATCAAGCAACAGTTCTGATTTTAAAGACAGATTTGATGCCAGTTTGGGTACAAAATCAGTTCGTCTGATAATTCAGGATCTTCATGTGTTTGACTCTGCTGTGTATTACTGTGCTCTGCAGCCCACTGTGACTAAAACACATTCAACACTCATACAATAAGACTGTGATCAAACAATCAAATTCATCTTCATCACAACACGACTGCAGTGTTAGCTGACATCTCATTGGCACTATTGTTGGATTGTTGTGGCAGCCTATAAACAGATTAGAATTGATTAGTGTTATTTAAATAATATTTTTCATTTGAGATTTTTTGTAAAGCCTCTCTGAGATATTTCATCACTTGACCAGTGTGCAGAGTAATATGGAGTTGAATCTTGTTTATATTACATTTAGATGACGTATCTGATGTTGTCCACAACTGATTCAGATTAGCCAAAAGGACTAATTATTTTTTTTTAGATTTGTAATAATTTATTATTGTTTAATTAATGATATTATTTTAAATAATATATTATTATTTATTAATATTAGTAATTTCATTATTAATCAAAGAATAAAAGCATTTAATTGTGTTGCAATATCAAAAAGAACCAGTAGAGGTCGTGATGTACCACATGCATTTGAACTCCTCCCATGCAAAATCCCATTACAAAATAACAACTGCTATGTAGGAAAGCATTGAAGATTACACTTCTGTCATTGCCTGATCATCATCATTAAAAAAAAAAACGTTATCATCTTTGAGAATAAACAATGATAATTTGGCTGGAGGTATCAATGTTGGCATTACTTATTCTTGGTATGTATTTTTTTTCTTAAAACTGCTGTTTGTAACATTGAAGAATGCCTTAATGCCTATCAATTTTATGATATGTTTCCAGAATGCAGATCAGAGAATAAAGTTGATCAGCCAGATAAACAGATAACTCAAACTGAAGGAGGATCAGTAACATTGGACTGTAAATATACAGCATCTACATCAAAACCAGATCTCTTCTGGTACATCCAGAGACTAAATGAGCTTCCTAAATATATACTGATGAGAAACACATACAGCGCAGGAGATAATGGCACTGAATATCAGAAGAGATTTTACTCTGAAGTGAAGTCAGATTCAGTTCCTCTGATAATTCAGGATCTTCATGTGTCTGACTCTGCTGTGTATTATTGTGCTCTGAAGCCCACAGTCACTAAACAGACTGAAACACTTAGACAAAAACCTGATGTTCATCAGTGCTTGTGCCTTATGTTGAGATGCAGTTTGATTCTTTCTTTATTTTACCCCTTGTTATTATTGATCAGAACAGGTTTGTGGTTTTATAAAAAAAATAATCTTCCCCAAAATATGACAATTAATAATTTTTACTTGTTAACAGCATGTTTTAAATGGATCTGTTAAACAATTGTGAAAGGTTTATTACTCATATCAGTGTCAATTAAATACATCTTAACAACTGACAAACATGCATTTTTTGTGTACAGTGCAACTTCTGTCAGCTTCATCTCTTTATTTATTATTGTGCTATTAGAGTCAGCGTCCCAATAAAAAAGAGTGCCTAAAGTGTCTTGCTTTAAAATTTAAATGTGTAGTGTCTCTACTAACAAAAATAAGTTGAAACAATGTTCCTTAAAAGTTGCTTAAGTTCTCAATAACTCAATAACAGTAAAATGTTTAAGAAGATTCTTGAATGTTAGAGGAATGTTACATTTTGGTTACACAGTGCAGCAATGGCTCAGTGGTTCATGTAGGTTGTCTACAAACCGGAAGGTTGGTGGTTCAATCCCCGACTCCACCGGACCAAGTGTCGAGGTGTTCTTGAGCGAGAAACCTAACCCCAGCTGCTCCCAATGAGATGGCTGACACCGCTGTCGGTGTGTGAATGGGTGAATGTGAGGCTAATTGTAAGGCGCTTTGGATGGCCATAGGTCTGTTAAGCGCTATATAAATGCAGTCAGTTTACATTTTGATATTCAAGATGAGAACTTGTTTGCTTGTTATGTAAATGATAGAGAAACATTACATTCTATTAGTTAGAAAGTGTTTTTGAACGTTATATTTTAATTTTTTGAAAATCTCATTTTAAAATGTAGACGGAATGGAAATCTAAATCGACCACAATGTTTAACTTTTTCCAAACCATTGACAAATTAACTCGTCAATTATAAGAAAAGGTTTTCCTGTCAATGACGGGTTTTACGGCAAACCATATTTCCGCTATTATCCACTAGGTGGCGCTCTTCATCGCTCTGAATCTTATCTACAACAAAAGTCCTTTACAAAAATGCAATATTTCAACTTTTTGCTCAAAATGTTGTATTTTTTAAGAAACCTAGTAAAATTTTTTGCTGGTTGCTAAACTGAGTTACGACTGTGATTTTGAGTAACCACACAGCTGTGCATCTAGTGTTTAACACGCATTGTGATTATGTCTCTCGTCTTGTGACACGCAGTGTGATTATTTCTCTCGTGGGTGGTTTTGAGGATATAATGGTAAACTAATGTTTGTTTTTTTTATTAGGGGTAAATGAAGAATATTATTACTTGAGCCCATATTCTTAATAAAGGACCTCACGTTACATCGCTGCTCACAGATATAGATGATTCATGTGTGTGGTCTATGGATATCATGCAAATGATGAGCATTTAAGTTTGGCTGCCCTGCGAGTGTTGTGTCTGGTTACAACGGCTGGGCTTTCGGTGTGGTCCTCTGTCCTGTTTAACGTTTTTGTTTATTTGATTTCCATTGTATTACATTTTTTGTGTGTTATTCATATAATTGGTGTGTGTTGTGGTTTGATTTATTGTAATTCTTTTCTTTTTGTTATATTTTGTGTATTGTTAGTTATCTTTGTGGTGTTTCAGTGTCACACAAGTGTCACGAGTGACTTCTAGGGTGGAACCAAAGAATAGGAAGAAAGGTTCCGCCCGGTTTGCGCAAACACCGCCACTTCCGGGTAACCCCGGGTGTAGCGGTACGGCACCGAGTGGGTACTAAAGTTGAGTAAGCTTTACCACACTTTTACCAGATGACAATATACGATCGACTACGCCACCCTGGAAACCCAGGGAAATAGCCCTAAGGGCACACAGGTTCGTTCTGAGTGGGTGGGTGAGAGGACATGAGGCAGGTATAGAAAAAGTAGAAAAGCTTTATTCGTCAGTTTTCAATAAATAGTTGGAAATTTCACTTTAAAACTTAGACTGGCATTTTACACATGATCAAGAAGAAGCTACTCAAGACACACAAACATTTCTCAATTTTAAGATCTCAAGAGCAGAGGTATCTGGAGGTCCAGGCCAGCTGCCAAATTTGGAAACCTATTCGCCAAAATAATCCACTACAAATACCCACACACACACGTGAAGGGTTAAAATGTCAGAAGACACACAGCACTAAGTGTGAATACACCACCCAAATGGCGACGTTGCTTGCATCCTCCAGAAACCCCCTAGCTCCTGTAACCAGACAAAAATTGAAAACACACAAAACAAAAATACAATCCAAAATAATAACACATGCCAAATAATCCAAGGGTCTAACCACATCACATAAATAAGACCCAATACCACAAAAACACATTGACATTAACATTAAATTAAACCAAATAAACATACATATGAGGTGCTTCAGACCAGTGGAAGTGAATAAACTGGGGCCAGATGAAACGCCCAACCAGTTAGCACAGTTAGAGGAATAGTGGACACAATACCCAGTAGCCACGTATAGTAGAGTCACAACGGTTGCCATGGGGATAAACGTTGAGGCAAAACAGCGACGCAGTCGCAATTATACACGATCACAGTTCATCATTGGTACGCTCGTGACTAGCCCAAGAGGCTCTCAGTTATGCAGGGAAGTCCTGCTGAGCAGAAAGATAATATTAAAAACAGAAACAAATTTTAACACAAAAAGCTATAAATGTACATACCGCAAAACGATCCCGCCGCGCAAACCGCTCTGCAGTCGCGCACCATCTTGCAGTAAAGCAACTCAGTCAGAAACACCATGCTATCAATGGCATGCTGTGTGGCGTGGGCAGCCAACACACAGCAGACGAGGAAACCAGCTTACAGTCCAAGCCTGCGGCAACCATGGATGACGTCACAAGGCCGATACCAAGACGCATGCCATATGACAAACACACATCCCTTATATCAACCAAGAAAGGGGCGGGGGCTTAAATTAAGCACAGGTGAATGAAATCCTCACTAACGAATTCAGTCACCCTGCTACATTCCACCCCCACATTATGAATCGTCGACCCGACGATTAGTTCCCAGCCCCAAGAGACTCACCTCTACTGTGGGACCTAACAAACACTGAAGAAGACCCTTATTACAGGTCTTCTGGCCACAACAGCCACCCAGCGAGAAACAAGTGATACACAAGGTTCTCTGCCTTGACGGCTATACAATAAAAAGAAACACTGGTTACAAGTGCTCTTCAATGACGGCTACACAGTGAGAAACAAGTGATACACAAGGTTCTCTGCCTTGACGGCTATTCAATAAAAGAAACACTGGTAACAAGTGCTCTTCAATGATGGCTATACAACGAGAAACGAACGATGATGACTACACAGCGAGAAACAAGTGATGCACAAGGTTCTCTGCCTTGACGGCTATACAATAAAAGAAACACTGGTTACAAGTGCTCTTCATTAATGACTCCACTGTGGGAAACTAGTGATGCACAAGGTTCTCTGCCTTGACGGCTATACAATAAAAGAAACACTGGTTACAAGTGCTCTTCAATGATGACTACACAGTGAGAAACAAGTGATGCACAAGGTTCTCTGCCTTGACGGCTATACAATAAAAGAAACACTGGTTACAAGTGCTCTTGTCATGATGACTACACAGTGAGAAACAAGTGATACACAAGGTTCTCTGCCTTGACGGCTATACGATAAAAAATAATTATCCGGGTACCCCTTTTTTTACCCATAAAACAGTACTGAATTTCTTCCCGTGTTCCCCCCCCATAATAAATACACTCAACTCACCAATCATAGAGGGAACCCAACTGACAGGGGAGACCCGATTCACACCAACTACGCCGCTGTTTTGCCTCAATAATAAAAAAAATTCCAACAAACACAGAATTATGCAAACATTCTCTTTTCCTTTCTCCAAATATACATACCCATGTCTTCACCCAATACACCCAAGAAAAGAAACAATCCTGCCGACTACGCCAGTTTGTAGCGGTACGGCACCGAGTGGGTACTAAAGTTGAGTAAGCTTTACCACACTTTTACCAGATGACAATATACGATCGACTACGCCACCCTGGAAACCCAGGGAAATAGCCCTAAGGGCACACAGGTTCGTTCTGAGTGGGTGGGTGAGAGGACATGAGGCAGGTATAGAAAAAGTAGAAAAGCTTTATTCGTCAGTTTTCAATAAATAGTTGGAAATTTCACTTTAAAACTTAGACTGGCATTTTAAACATGATCAAGAAGAAGCTACTCAAGACACACAAACATTTCTCAATTCTAAGATCTCAAGAGCAGAGGTATCTGGAGGTCCAGGCCAGCTGCCAAATTTGGAAACCTATTCGCCAAAATAATCCACTACAAATACCCACACACACACGTGAAGGGTTAAAATATGTCAGAAGACACACAGCACTAAGTGTGAATACACCACCCAAATGGCGACGTTGCTTGCATCCTCCAGAAACCCCCTAGCTCCTGTAACCAGACAAAAATTGAAAACACACAAAACAAAAATACAATCCAAAATAATAACACATGCCAAATAATCCAAGGGTCTAACCACATCACATAAATAAGACCCAATACCACAAAAACACATTGACATTAACATTAAATTAAACCAAATAAACATACCTATGAGGTGCTTCAGACCAGTGGAAGTGAATAAACTGGGGCCAGATGAAACGCCCAACCAGTTAGCACAGTTAGAGGAATAGTGGACACAATACCCAGTAGCCACGTATAGTAGAGTCACAACGGTTGCCATGGGGATAAACGTTGAGGCAAAACAGCGACGCAGTCGCAATTATACACGATCACAGTTCATCATTGGTACGCTCGTGACTAGCCCAAGAGGCTCTCAGTTATGCAGGGAAGTCCTGCTGAGCAGAAAGATAATATTAAAAACAGAAACAAATTTTAACACAAAAAGCTATAAATGTACATACCGCAAAACGATCCCGCCGCGCAAACCGCTCTGCAGTCGCGCACCATCTTGCAGTAAAGCAACTCAGTCAGAAACACCATGCTATCAATGGCATGCTGTGTGGCGTGGGCAGCCAACACACAGCAGACGAGGAAACCAGCTTACAGTCCAAGCCTGCGGCAACCATGGATGACGTCACAAGGCCGATACCAAGACGCATGCCATATGACAAACACACATCCCTTATATCAACCAAGAAAGGGGCGGGGGCTTAAATTAAGCACAGGTGAATGAAATCCTCACTAACGAATTCAGTCACCCTGCTACATTCCACCCCCACATTATGAATCGTCGACCCGACGATTAGTTCCCAGCCCCAAGAGACTCACCTCTACTGTGGGACCTAACAAACACTGAGGAAGACCCTTATTACAGGTCTTCTGGCCACAACAGCCACCCAGCGAGAAACAAGTGATACACAAGGTTCTCTGCCTTGACGGCTATACAATAAAAAGAAACACTGGTTACAAGTGCTCTTCAATGACGGCTACACAGTGAGAAACAAGTGATACACAAGGTTCTCTGCCTTGACGGCTATTCAATAAAAGAAACACTGGTAACAAGTGCTCTTCAATGATGGCTATACAACGAGAAACGAACGATGATGACTACACAGCGAGAAACAAGTGATGCACAAGGTTCTCTGCCTTGACGGCTATACAATAAAAGAAACACTGGTAACAAGTGCTCTTCAATGATGACTACACAGTGAGAAACAAGTGATGCACAAGGTTCTCTGCCTTGACGGCTATACAATAAAAGAAACACTGGTTACAAGTGCTCTTCAATGACGGCTACACAGTGAGAAACAAGTGATGCACAAGGTTCTCTGCCTTGACGGCTATACAATAAAAGAAACACTGGTTACAAGTGCTCTTGTCATGATGACTACACAGTGAGAAACAAGTGATACACAAGGTTCTCTGCCTTGACGGCTATACGATAAAAAATAATTATCCGGGTACCCCTTTTTTTACCCATAAAACAGTACTGAATTTCTTCCCGTGTTCCCCCCCCATAATAAATACACTCAACTCACCAATCATAGAGGGAACCCAACTGACAGGGGAGACCCGATTCACACCAACTACGCCGCTGTTTTGCCTCAATAATAAAAAAAATTCCAACAAACACAGAATTATGCAAACATTCTCTTTTCCTTTCTCCAAATATACATACCCATGTCTTCACCCAATACACCCAAGAAAAGAAACAATCCTGCCGACTACGCCAGTTTGTAGCGGTACGGCACCGAGTGGGTACTAAAGTTGAGTAAGCTTTACCACACTTTTACCAGATGACAATATACGATCGACTACGCCACCCTGGAAACCCAGGGAAATAGCCCTAAGGGCACACAGGTTCGTTCTGAGTGGGTGGGTGAGAGGACATGAGGCAGGTATAGAAAAAGTAGAAAAGCTTTATTCGTCAGTTTTCAATAAATAGTTGGAAATTTCACTTTAAAACTTAGACTGGCATTTTACACATGATCAAGAAGAAGCTACTCAAGACACACAAACATTTCTCAATTTTAAGATCTCAAGAGCAGAGGTATCTGGAGGTCCAGGCCAGCTGCCAAATTTGGAAACCTATTCGCCAAAATAATCCACTACAAATACCCACACACACACGTGAAGGGTTAAAATGTCAGAAGACACACAGCACTAAGTGTGAATACACCACCCAAATGGCGACGTTGCTTGCATCCTCCAGAAACCCCCTAGCTCCTGTAACCAGACAAAAATTGAAAACACACAAAACAAAAATACAATCCAAAATAATAACACATGCCAAATAATCCAAGGGTCTAACCACATCACATAAATAAGACCCAATACCACAAAAACACATTGACATTAACATTAAATTAAACCAAATAAACATACATATGAGGTGCTTCAGACCAGTGGAAGTGAATAAACTGGGGCCAGATGAAACGCCCAACCAGTTAGCACAGTTAGAGGAATAGTGGACACAATACCCAGTAGCCACGTATAGTAGAGTCACAACGGTTGCCATGGGGATAAACGTTGAGGCAAAACAGCGACGCAGTCGCAATTATACACGATCACAGTTCATCATTGGTACGCTCGTGACTAGCCCAAGAGGCTCTCAGTTATGCAGGGAAGTCCTGCTGAGCAGAAAGATAATATTAAAAACAGAAACAAATTTTAACACAAAAAGCTATAAATGTACATACCGCAAAACGATCCCGCCGCGCAAACCGCTCTGCAGTCGCGCACCATCTTGCAGTAAAGCAACTCAGTCAGAAACACCATGCTATCAATGGCATGCTGTGTGGCGTGGGCAGCCAACACACAGCAGACGAGGAAACCAGCTTACAGTCCAAGCCTGCGGCAACCATGGATGACGTCACAAGGCCGATACCAAGACGCATGCCATATGACAAACACACATCCCTTATATCAACCAAGAAAGGGGCGGGGGCTTAAATTAAGCACAGGTGAATGAAATCCTCACTAACGAATTCAGTCACCCTGCTACATTCCACCCCCACATTATGAATCGTCAACCCGACGATTAGTTCCCAGCCCCAAGAGACTCACCTCTACTGTGGGACCTAACAAACACTGAAGAAGACCCTTATTACAGGTCTTCTGGCCACAACAGCCACCCAGCGAGAAACAAGTGATACACAAGGTTCTCTGCCTTGACGGCTATACAATAAAAAGAAACTCTGTTTACAAGTGCTCTTCAATGACGGCTACACAGTGAGAAACAAGTGATACACAAGGTTCTCTGCCTTGACGACTATACAATAAAAAGAAACACTGGTTACAAGTGCTCTTGTCATGATGGCTGTACAACGAGAAACGAACGATGATGACTACACAGCGAGAAACAAGTGATGCACAAGGTTCTCTGCCTTGACGGCTATACAATAAAAGAAACACTGGTTACAAGTGCTCTTCAATGATGAATACACATTGAGAAACAAGTGATGCACAAGGTTCTCTGCCTTGACGGCTATACAATAAAAGAAACACTGGTTACAAGTGCTCTTCAATGATGACTACACAGCGAGAAACAAGTGATGCACAAGGTTCTCTGCCTTGACGGCTATACAATAAAAGAAACACTGGTTACAAGTGCTCTTGTCATGATGACTACACAGTGAGAAACAAGTGATACACAAGGTTCTCTGCCTTGACGGCTATACGATAAAAAATAATTATCCGGGTACCCCTTTTTTTACCCATAAAACAGTACTGAATTTCTTCCCGTGTTCCCCCCCATAATAAATACACTCAACTCACCAATCATAGAGGGAACCCAACTGACAGGGGAGACCCGATTCACACCAACTACGCCGCTGTTTTGCCTCAATAATAAAAAAAAATTCCAACAAGTACAGAATTATGCAAACATTCTCTTTTCCTTTCTCCAAATATACATACCCATGTCTTCACCCAATACACCCAAGAAAAGAAACAATCCTGCCGACTACGCCAGTTTGTAGCGGTACGGCACCGAGTGGGTACTAGAATTGAGTAAGATTTACCACACTTTTACTAGATGACAATATACGATTGACTACGCCACCCTGGAAACCCAGGGAAATAGCCCTAAGGGCACACAGGTTCGTTCTGAGTAGGTGGGTGAGAGGACATGAGGCAGGTATAGAAAAAGTAGAAAAGCTTTATTCGTCAGTTTTCAATAAATAGTTGGAAATTTCACTTTAAAACTTAGACTGGCATTTTACACATGATCAAGAAGAAGCTACTCAAGACACACAAACATTTCTCAATTTTAAGATCTCAAGAGCAGAGGTATCTGGAGGTCCAGGCCAGCTGCCAAATTTGGAAACCTATTCGCCAAAATAATCCACTACAAATACCCACACACACACGTGAAGGGTTAAAATGTCAGAAGTCACACAGCACTAAGTGTGAATACACCACCCAAATGGCGACGTTGCTTGCATCCTCCAGAAACCCCCTAGCTCCTGTAACCAGACAAAAATTGAAAACACACAAAACAAAAATACAATCCAAAATAATAACACATGCCAAATAATCCAAGGGTCTAACCACATCACATAAATAAGACCCAATACCACAAAAACACATTGACATTAACATTAAATTAAACCAAATAAACATACATATGAGGTGCTTCAGACCAGTGGAAGTGAATAAACTGGGGCCAGATGAAACGCCCAACCAGTTTGCACAGTCAGAGGAATAGTGGACACAATACCCAGTAGCCACGTATAGTAGAGTCACAACGGTTGCCATTGGGATAAACGTCGAGGCAAAACAGCGACGCAGTCGCAATTATACACGATCACAGTTCATCATTGGTACGCTCGTGACTAGCCCAAGAGGCTCTCAGTTATGCAGGGAAGTCCTGCTGAGCAGAAAGATAATATTAAAAACAGAAACAAATTTTAACACAAAAAGCTATAAATGTAAATACCGCAAAACGATCCCGCCGCGCAAACCGCTCTGCAGTCGCGCACCATCTTGCAGTAAAGCAACTCAGTCAGAAACACCATGCTATCAATGGCATGCTGTGTGGCGTGGGCAGCCAACACACAGCAGACGAGGAAACCAGCTTACAGTCCAAGCCTGCGGCAACCATGGATGACGTCACAAGGCCGATACCAAGACGCATGCCATATGACAAACACACATCCCTTATATCAACCAAGAAAGGGGCGGGGGCTTAAATTAAGCACAGGTGAATGAAATCCTCACTAACGAATTCAGTCACCCTGCTACACGGGGAACCCCAAATCAAGTGTAAGCTGTAGCAGGTGTACCAAGCAACATGGCGATCGCTGGTTGGGTGATTCGGATGCCGTGGTGAGGATAAAAGCGGCCTGCAAAATACAGGAAGTGTTGTTGTTTGGGCCAACGAACGCACAGGCGGGACGAAATACTGGAATACTGCAGCAGGGGTATACAGGCAGCGGTATTGAGTGTATTCGCTAAGCAAATGTGACGACTGAGACAAGCATTTGAAAAGGTTTGGAACAAATTAATGAAGTTGATGTGAAGTATACTTACCAGTGGTGTGTGTTTGCACTGAAGGTTGTTGTGGAGAGTTGATGTTGAGACGGAGTAAAAGCGTCTCTCTCTTGGACACTTGGAGGACAGCTAAAACAGGAGAAAGAAACGAAGAAGAGGATTAAGATCATCCGAACAGTGAGTAAAGTGGAATACATACCTTGTCATTTACCTGTGGAAATGAACACATAACATTGTCTTGAAGTGTGTACAGCTGTCTAGCGGCCCAATCGTGGAGGAACGGGTGGGCGAGCCGAAGTTAAGTGAGGCAGCCGGGCGTTGTGGACGGTCACCAGCCACCAGTGGATCACTGTCTGTGCAAGCGACCGAATTCCCCCTGTCGGGGCCAACCGCCGTCCAGGCGTGCAGTACGGACCTTATTAAAGTCACCGAAGTGTGTATAGTGCAGTGGGGTGAGTTTACCTTTTGATGTGTGTGCACCCGAAGCTTTGCAGTGTTGTGCTGTGTCCTTTGTCGTCTGTACTCGCCCCTTCAGGCTGAGAGGAGCCCGGTAGGAGAAGGCGTGAGCTGCCGCAGGCGATGGCCATCTAACATCCACCTGTCCGCCCGTAACGCCGACCCCCGGCTGTAACCAGACGAAAGCAGAGTGAGAACGCTGGTAAAGGTACTGTGGGAAAGATTGTATTGTTGGAAAGGGAAATCAGTGGAACTTGGTGCAAGAGAGACTGACTGTGGTGTGTACTGCTGTATTTGGGTGAGCACGGACCTGTGGTGTGTAGCCGCCTGGACCCATCGACCTAGACCTCACCAGTCATCGCTGGCCTCCGTACAGCAGCTGGAAGTGGTAAAACCCCCTCCCTGTCCTGGAACAACGACGAGAGGTGACATATGGTTTTCCTACTTACTCGTTAGGATCAGCATACGAGCCTTGCGCTACCTATCCCGCTTAAGTCCTGTACGGCCCTACAAGTGAAGAAATAGAGCTATCTTAGAACACGTACCTGAGAGAACGAGCCTGGTGCTACTTACCCCGCTTAAGTCCTGTACGACCCTAAAAGGGAAGAAATAGAGAGAAACCTAGAACACTCACCTGAGAGGACGAGCCTAGTGCTACTTACCTCGCCTAAGTACTGTACAACCCTAAAAGGGAAGAAATAGAGAGAAACCTAGAACACTTACCTGAGAGGACGAGTTGAGCATTACTTACCTTGTGCATTCCCTTTGTGCACAGCAACCAGCCTCAGTTGCCGATGATGTACTGGCCTGCCGTGTAGGACTGCCTGGCCCTGAGTGGGACGGGAGGACTCACTGAATTGCTACTTACCTTTGTCATCCGCCTGTGTCCTCAGGAACGCCCCGCCAAAAGAACTGAAGATCCCTCAGTGGCAGGTAGTTGAATTCTATCATCTCAAATACTCATTGTGTGTTTCACTCTGCCTTCAGGAGAAGGGCGCCACGGGGAACAAAAACAAAGCAGAGTCATCAACGAGTGGGTGGAAAAAAGGGACGAAGGAGCTCCGCCCCCCTGTGGGCACTTACCCTTGACGTTTCGTTCTCTCGGGCCCAGGCCTCCCCTGTGGACAAAAGAAGATTCATTTTAGCTTCCCTTTCCCCAAATTCCTTTTAAATATTTAAATAAAGTTTGTTTTAAGTATACTCATTCTTCTTGTGTGTCTGGTCATTGGGGTGCTCTTGGGACCTCCTCGAGGTGAAAGTTAGGAAGGAGCGTGACTCACAAAGTTTGTGGTCCGCTCCGACCGGTGACACAAGCATTGGCTAATTGTTGATTCGTGTTGTCTGAGGGTAACTGTTCTCACACTCTGTGTATGTGTGATTTAAGCAATATCGCTCGAGTAGGAGTGTGATATAGCTCTATATCATCACGGCTGTGATATGTATTATACAGGGTTGTAGTCGAGTCCAAGCCGAGTCCGACTCAAGTCCACATCAATCACGCTGTGTTAATTGATTTTATTGATTTCAATTGCATGAAAGAGCATGAGAGAGCGTGATTGCAGACGCAGACAGTTAAGGTGGAACTTGTATATTTGGGAGTTATCTATAAGCAATATTTTTGAACATTTATTCATATATAAAGATTATACATACACATATAATGCCTAAAATAGCCACATTTTAAATAGTTTTACTTTGCGTGGAGGTCCCCTTGACATCAATATTGTATGGTCAGAACACGTCATAAAAAGACATCATAAAAACGTTCATTCTGGCTCCTCATGTGACGTCTTTTTGAGACGCTTCGCTCAGTGGGCCAGCACTTTCACAGCAGTTTGTCATTAAGGAGTTTTAGAAACTTTGAACAAAAAAACTATCCGCTGTATGGTTGGGACGCACAAACATCAAGAATCAGACTATGAATCTCAACCATGGTGACAAATAAAATTGTAAAAAACAAATCCTTATTTATCCATGCTGCAGTGCATGTTGGGAATCTTGAATGAGATTTGTAATTTGTTAATACCCAGCATGCATTGCAGCATGAAGTTTTTCATTTAATTGTCACCATGATTGAGATTCATACTCTGATTCTTGATGTTTGTGTGTTCCAATTATATAAGAGATATTTTGTGTCCAAAGTTTCTAAAACTCCTTAATGACAAATAGCTGTGAAAGAGCTGGATCTCATTTGCATTATTGACAGAAAACAAACTTTTGATTAGTAAATTAATTAGGTGATGTAAGTAAACTATTAAGTTTAAATACTTATAAGGTTCTATCTGCGTTCTGAACAGTTTTGAGATATTGAGCTTCAAAGTTTTTGCATTACATATAGAAAAACTTACATGGGGAAGAAGTTTCTTTCAAACATGAAAATAACAGGGACCCTAAATGTATTCTAAATATGCAATATCAAAATCCTCTCAAATTTCTAAATGTGGATTTTTGGAAGGGGTCAAATGCAGATAGAACCTTATAATTCTAAAACAACACTTTTCGCTTAGAATTATAAGGTTCTATCTGCCAAAACATTATTTAAACATTAAATATTAAATTAATGTTGTAACAATTTTTCAACATGTGTTAGAAAGCAACATTTTAATCCTTTCTATGACATTTTATATTTTTAGCACTTTTATCTCTAAAAGTCT
Source organism: Misgurnus anguillicaudatus (assembly GCF_027580225.2). NCBI lineage: Eukaryota > Metazoa > Chordata > Actinopteri > Cypriniformes > Cobitidae > Misgurnus > Misgurnus anguillicaudatus. The sequence continues at coordinate 17,893,918 of NC_073338.2, forward strand.
GATTTTACATTTTACAACATTGCTTCTTCCCTCTTCTGCCTCAGTTTCTCTACCATCCTCATGTATATGTTGGGTTCATTACAAAACTAGACGAATTTGTTTTAGCATGTTATACCATTGCCTACTGAAAAATCCAGCTAAGAACAGCATAAGCTGGTGAGCTTGCTTTAGCTGGTCTCAAAACTTGGTTTTAGCAGGTCTCCCTTGGTTTTAGCAGGTATTGCTGGTGTAGTAAGCTGGTCTAGTTGTGTTTTGGTCACTTTTTAAGCTGGTCTAGCTGGACTTACCCAGCTAGAAATAAAAAGCTCCAAGAACGTTCCCTGAAAGCTCCCGAATGTTCCCAAAAACATTCTGCCAACGTTAAAAGCGGCTAGTTTTTTTTAAGTTCTAGGAACGTTTCTGTTGTCTGAACGTTAGAGTAATGTTACATTTTACCATTTTTAAACGTTATGACAATGTCATGTTTTAATGTTCAAACAATGTTTAAAACAACAGCTGTTTATTATATTGACTTGTTTAATTGTTATATAAATGATAGAGAAACATTGCATTTTATTATTTTATAAAACATTATTTCTGTGTGCAGTAAATATATTGCTGTAGAAAACTCAATTCACTTACTAGGTTTAGATGTTGATGTTTGTTTCATTTTAAGTCACCCTTATTGTGATTAGTGTTTGTTTTAGTTGGTCTCTTGACACTTGACTTTTTGCTGGCTAGTTTTTTCCTGGTTGTGTTAACTTTGTGTTAATGCACCACATTTGTTATGAACGTGCCAAGTTAATAGTGTTATTCTGCGGTTGTTGGTACATAATGGTAAAGATCATCACCTAATTCATTTACTAATCAAAACTTTATTTTCTGTCAAAAATGTAAATGAGATCCAGCTCTTTCACAGCAGTTTGTCATTAAGGAGTTTTAGAAACTTTGGACAAAAAATATTTGCTGTATAACTGGGATGCACAAACATCAAGAATCAGACTATGAATCTCAATCATGGTGACAATTAAATGATAAACTTCATGCTGCAATGCATGCTGGGTATTAACAAATTACAAACCTCATTCAGGACTCCCAGCATGCACTGCAGCATGGATAAATAAGGATTTTTTAAACAATTTTAATTGTCACCATGGTTGAGATTCATACTCTGATTCTTGATGTTTGGGCATCCCAACTATACAGCGGATATTTTTGTCCAAAGTTTCTAAAACTCCTTAATGACAAACTGCTCTGAAAGAGTTGGATCTAATATACATTATTGGCAGAAAATAAACTTTTGACTAGTAAATGAATTAGTTGATGATCTTTGCCATTGTGTGCCGACAACCACAGAAATACACTAATAACTTTTCATAACAAATGTGGTGCATTACCACACAGTTAACACAACAAGGAAAAAACTAGTAGGCAAAAAGTTAAGTGTCAAGAGACCAACTAAAACAAACACGAATCACAATAAGGGTGACTTAAAATGAAACAAAACATCAACATCTAAACCTAGGAAGTGAATTGAGTTTTCTACAGCAATATATTTACTGAACATTCAGAAAGAATGTTTTCTAAAATAATAAAATGCAATGTTTCTATATCATTTACATAACAATCAAACAAGTCAATATAATAAACAGCTGTTGTTTTAAACATTGTGTGAACATTAAAACATGACATTGTCATAACGTTTAAAAATGGTAAAATGTAACATTACTCTAACGTTCAGACAACAGAAACGTTCCTAGAACTTTAAAAAAACTGGCCGCTTTTAACGTTGGCAGAATGTTTTTGGGAACATTGGGAACTTTCAGGGAACGTTCTTAGAACTTTTTATTTCTAGCTGGGTAGCTACTGCCACCTTAAACCAGCTAAAACCAGCTACCAGCTTATGCTGGTCTTTGCTGGATTTTTCAGTAGGGTTGAGCAGCTACAGGCTACAATCATTCTGAAATCATTTTAATACTGAGGTGACTGCTTTAACAATCTTTCACATGTTTACATTTTGACATAACGATCATAACTTACTGTAAACACACTTTTTTTGGTAGGATAGGTTAGTTCGTTTTTTCTGTATTTTTTATCTTAGTGCTTGCCTCTTAATATCAGGAACTAAGAAGCCAGCACTGCTGGCTAGTGTGGTGTCTAACTATGAAAACAATCCTCAGCAAGACCTAAAAAAAGACTGCCCCTACTGAAAAATCCAGCAAAAACCAAGCTGGGAGACCAACTAAAACCAGCTCACCAGCTTAAGCTGGATTTTACAGTAAGGTTGCCTGGAATTCGAGCTGTCGATCTTAAGGTTTCTTAAAAACTTTGCGTTGCGCGGCATAAACCTCACAGATATTGGGTGTCTGTGATTTTTCCTGTCGTCAAGGACAACACGACATATAGGGGCGGTTTCCCGGACCAGGATTAGCTTAATCCAGGACTAGGCCTTAGTTTAATTAGGAAATATAACTAGTTTTAACAAACATACCTTACTATAAACATTACTTGTGTGCATTTTGAGGCAAAACAAAGGGCACAGATGTATTTTAAGATATGTAAGTGCAAATTGTTTTCAGTTTGGAGAGATCTTTAAAGTGTTTAAGTCTAGGACTAGTCTAATCCCTGTCCTGGAAACCGCCCCATAGGAACAGTTTCCCGGACAGGGATTAGACTAGTCCTAGACTAAAATATATGTAAGAGCTGTCCAAACTAAAAACAACTTGCACTGACATATCTTAAAATACATCAGGGCCCTTTGTTTTGCCTCAAAATGCACACAAGTAATGCTTTTAGTAAGGCATGTTTGTTAAATATTTCCTAATGAAACTAAGGTCTAGTTCTGACTTAAGCTAATCCCTGTCTGCGAAACTATCCCATAAAGATGATCCTGATTGGTCCTCTTCTGTGCATTCGAAGTGCTGATTAGCTCACGTAGATAGAACCTTATAGAGCCAAGTTAGAGTTCGACTTTGTAGATAGAACCTTTTTGTTTTTTTAATAAAACGTCCCAAAATGTACATAACTTTAAAAAAAACCTCACATAATGTAAATAAGTTGTCAAAGAGTAAGAATATGTGAATAACTCAATTTTGACAAAAATGTCAGATAGAACCTTATAATTCCAAGGGGACGAAATGTTGTGTATTAACACAAAGTTAACACAACCCGGAAAAACTAGCAAGCAAAAGTCGAGGGTCAAGAGCCCAACTAAAACATACACTAATCATAATAATAGTGACTTTAAAGGGGACATATTATGAAAATCAGACTTTTTCCATGTTTAAGTGCTATAATTGTGTCCCCAGTGCTTCTATCAACCTAGAAAATGTTAAAAAGATCAACCCAATAACTTAGTTTTGGTAAACCATTTTCTGCAAGCATGTGAAAAATGGGTCATTGTAATTTGGCCCTTATTGTGATGTCAGAATAAGGTAATACCGCCCCCTTTATCTGCACTATCCAACCACAGCACAACCATTTAGTATGGAGAGAAAGAGAGAGATAAAATATTTCACAGCACAATTGAGTTTCAATTGCAACAAACCACCATCATTGTGATCAATGGTTGCACTTCATCCGCTCATTTGCATTTTAAATGACACACCCAAAACGGCACACTTTTGCTCAGACCTATTTTAGACTTAGTTTTCATCTTAAAAAAAAACTCATAATATGTCCCCTTTAAATTAAACAAAACATCAACATCTAAACCTAATAAGTGTATTGTGGTTTCTACAGCAATATATTTACTGAACATTCAGAAATAATGTTTTCTAAAACAATAAAATGTTATGTTTCTCAATCATTTACATATCAAGCAAACAAGTCAATATAAAAAACAGTTGTTGTTTTAAACATTGTGTGAACATTAAAACATGAATTAGTCAAAACGTTTGAAAATGGTAGAATGTAACATTCCTCTAACGTTCAGACAACACAAAAACGTTCTTAGAAAATCAAGAATACTGGACACTTTTTATGTTGGCAGAACGTTTTTGGGAACGTTGGGAACTTTCAGGGAACGTTCTTAGAACTTTTTTCTGTTAGCTGGGAAGCCAGCATGGGGCCCATAGCATGTTTGCAGAGTTGGCAGTAAACCTCTATTAAATACCAGAGATATGACATGACACAAACAAAGGCCATGCGCGACATTAACTACAATTATGTCACTAAACAATAAACAACCTCACAGAGGTGACAGAATCAGATTTACTCAACACAATTAACATATCAAGGCTACACACAACAACATTTCCATGTATGCATACATAATCACACACAATAATAAAAAATAATATGTAATGTACAACAGTATTGACTTTCATGTTGTTGGTTGATAGTCAATAGTCAGTGTGTTGTGAGACACATGAGAGATGAGGAGTTCAGAAGTCTGATCGTGGGATAAGCTGTCATCAAGTTTACTGGTGCCATACAAAATACATGAATTCGCCACAGGGGGGCAATATTCTTTAAAACTGTCATATGTGTCACCCTAAAGTACAACTTCTTAGTAAGGATTAGAAATGAGCTACAGTATAGACACAGAGACACATTTGAAGGAGCACTACAGTAAGAGACAGAGTATATTTGTAGGTTTCAGTTTCTCAGTCATGTTTAAATGGGTGATTATTACTCTGCTCTTTACAACATATGAATTTGGTAAGAACATTCATTTTTTTTACACTTAAGTATTTGTTTTAGTTACTTAATACATGTTTATGATTAATATTAATTTATATTTCCACAGTGTGTTGGGCTGAAGACAGCGTTGAACAGCCTAAAACACAAATGACTGCAAATGCAGGAGATCAGATCACTTTAATGTGTACTTATTCAACCACTGCTACACAAGCATATCTCTACTGGTACAAACAGCTACCAAACACATCACCAACATTCATGTTGAGCAAATATTCATTTGGTGGAGGATCAACTGAGGAGGATTTTAAAGGGGTCATATGATGAAAATGTTAGCATTGCCACTTTGTAGGTTTGAGCAAAAATGTGTCGTTTTGGGTGTGTTTTTTAAAATGCAAATGAGCGGATGAAGTGCAAACACTAATCACAATGATGGTGGTTTATTGTAATTGAAACTCTATTGTGCTGTCAAGTCCAAAAATGTGTCGTTTTGGGTGTGTTTTTTAAAATGCAAATGAGCGGATAAAGTGCAAACACTGATCACAATGATGGTGTTTTTTTGTAATTCAAACTCAATTGTGCTGTCAAGTCCTTCTTTTCTCTCTCTTTCAGAGTTCAGATTAAGGAGGCGGTATTATTCTAATAAGATATCCTTATGACATCATAATGAAAGCCAAATTTCAATGACCTGTTTTTGCTCACACCTACAAAGTGGCAATGCTAATATTTTCATCATATGACCCCTTTAAGGAGAGATTTTCAGCAACACTGGATTCTACATTGAAATCAGTTCCTCTGATAATTCAGGATCTTCATGTGTCTGACTCTGCTGTGTATTATTGTGCTCTGCGGCCCACTGTGACTAAAACACATTCAACACTCATACAATAACCTTGTCTATAAACATTGAATTACTAACATTAAACAAGCAGTGTCTCTCATACACCAAAAAAGAAGGACAACTGTTTTTATTTTAATTTACTGATTTTTAATTCAGTGCCAAAATGTACTTTATATGCAACATTAATATAGTTTGTCTACATATCCTGTGAACTTATATTGAAATCAATCAAGATGTGTCATTATATGGAGCATGTCAATTATACATTTGTTAAACAATATTGTCATGTAATCTCTAAAATAATTTGGACTTTGTGGTTTAAATGACTAAATATCACAAATTATCTAAAAGTTTTAAAGGGGACATATTATGAAAATCTGACTTTTTCCATGTTTAAGTGCTATAATTGTGTCCCCAGTGCTTCTATCAACCTAGAAAATGTGAAAAAGATCAACCCAGTAACTTAATTAATTGGTAAACCATTCTCTGCAAACATGTGAAAAATAGGTCATTGTAATTTGGCCCTTATTGTGATGTCAGAATAAGGTAATACCGCCCCCTTTATCTGCACTATCCAACCACAGCACAACATTTAGTACGGAGAGAAAGAGAGATAGAGAGACAATTGCAACAAACCACCATCATTGTGATCAGTGTTTGCACTTCAACAGCTCATTTGCATTTTAAATGACACACCCAAAACGGCACACTTTTGCTCAGACCTAGATTAAGACTTAAAGGGGTCATATGATGAAAATGTTAGCATTGCCACTTTGTAGGTTTGAGCAAAAATGTGTCGTTTTGGGTGTGTTTTTTAAAATGCAAATGAGCGGATGAAGTGCAAACACTAATCACAATGATGGTGGTTTATTGTAATTGAAACTCTATTGTGCTGTCAAGTCCAAAAATGTGTCGTTTTGGGTGTGTTTTTTAAAATGCAAATGAGCGGATAAAGTGCAAACACTGATCACAATGATGGTGTTTTTTTGTAATTCAAACTCAATTGTGCTGTCAAGTCCTTCTTTTCTCTCTCTTTCAGAGTTCAGATTAAGGAGGCGGTATTATTCTAATAAGATATCCTTATGACATCATAATGAAAGCCAAATTTCAATGACCTGTTTTTGCTCACACCTACAAAGTGGCAATGCTAATATTTTCATCATATGACCCCTTTAAGCTGTGTCCCAATTCAAGGGCTGCGACCTTATAAGCATGGGACCTTAAAGACGAGCACTCGATCTTTCAAGGTGGCAGCCTCAGAAGTTCGCAAAGAGAACTGAAATGAGACGTTCTAACCTTCGGACGACCCATAATTGGCGTCACCTGCTGCACGCGCCTGTTAGCAGGACATAGCGGAAACGTTTCTGACTTATTTAAATAAATATGAAATCAGAAAAATATTAATTTAGTTTAGAAAATATGACATGTTGATGTAGATTAAACTTTTCAACAGTATATTAAATTAATCAACCTTACAAATATATGCATCATAAAAATAATAATATTAACACAAAACATAACTTATAATACTAAAACAGTGACAAACTTTTTTTGATAAATACACACTTTTATTTAATGAAGGTTTTAATTGTTTATTTTAGAATATTCAGCCGTTATATGCAGCCGGTGCAGGCGCGCAATGAATCTTGGGATATCCTCGGCTGTTAAGGATCCATTCGTTCTATCCTTAACATCGCGGAGAAATGAGGACGCATTTTGAGGCTTCATTCTAAGCATCCTTTGAATTGGGACGTCCTTACCAGCCTCAAGTCGCGCTGCTGTGACGCAATCGGTCTTAAAATACGTCCTTAGAAGGTCGCAGCCTTTGAATTGGGACACAGCCTTAGTTTACATCTTAAAAAAAAATCTCATAATATGTCCCCTTTAAATTAACTCAAGAAAAACTCAACACATACAACATCTTCACCACTAGGGGGAAGCATTGCTTAAAGGGGACATATTATGAAAATCAGACTTTTTCCATGTTTAAGTCCTATAATTGTGTCCCCAGTGCTTCTATCAACCTAGAAAATGTTAAAAAGATCAACCCAATAACTTAGTTTTGGTAAACCATTTTCTGCAAGCATGTGAAAAATAGGTCATTTTAATTTGGCCCTTATTGTGATGTCAGAATAAGGTAATACCGCCCCCTTTATCTGCACTATCCAACCACAGCACAACCATTTAGTAGGGAGAGAAAGAGAGAGATAAAATATTTCACAGCACAATTGAGTTTCAATTGCAACAAACCACCATCATTGTGATCAGTGGTTGCACTTCATCCGCTCATTTGCATTTTAAATGACACACCCAAAATGGCACACTTTTGCTCAGACCTATTTTAGACTTAGTTTTTATCTTAAAAAAAATCTCATAATATGTCCGCTTTAAATTCAAACATTAGGCTGCAACATTGCTGAAAATTTCAAGAGATAAACAGAGACTCACATCAGATCATATAAGATCTTTCTCTCTGTGATTGTGTTTTACTCACATCAACAATGACACGGTGGATGATTATTTCTCTTTTCTTCACTGCTCATCATTCTGGTAAGAACATTCATTATTTACATTTTACTATCTGTTTAAATTACACATGTGATAAATACAATGATGCTGTAATTCTAATATGAACAAAGATCATCATGAATGTTATTTCACAATCAATTTTAGGATGTAACTCTCAGGACAGTGTTGACCAGAAAACAAGATTTCAAACAGCTCTTGAAGGAGCAGCTGTAACAATCTCTTGTACATATAAAAGCACTGATCCGTCTCCAACTCTCTTCTGGTACCAGCAAAAAGTCAATGGATTCCCAAAGTACATGCTGAGCAGATTTAATAATGACGACAAAGAGTTCAAGGCGAGATTTAATGCAAATATTGACACATCTTCAAAATCATTTCCTCTGATAATTCAGGATCTTCATGTGTCTGACTCTGCTGTGTATTACTGTGCTCTGCGGCCCACAGTCACTAAAACACATTCAACACTCATACAAAAACCTTGAGCAGCTAAATATCTAAACACAACTGCACTAGCATTAGTAAGCTTAACTAAACAGCTGCAGGTCACTGGTTTAATCTTCATATGAACTGAAACATGAACTGTCAACATTAAAATATAACTGTGCCCACAACAGGCCTTAACACTCTGGGATCATTCTTTATTTTTCAATCACTCTGCAAAGAGACTTAAATTACTCTGCTGATTTTGGAAATACAGATATGATTTTTATGTCACAAGGTGACGATCTTTTGGGCGGAACCAAAAGTCGCGAAACTTTGGTTCCGCCCGGATGTTTCCGCCCAGACCGGGAAGAGGAAACACCGGACATCCGGTAGCATCACGAGGGCTGTAATCAGCGAAATCAAGCGCAGCTGTGCGTGTTTAAGAGGAACGCCGTATGTAAGAGCAGTGTAAATCACAGTTTGCGTGCGTAGTGTGTGAGTTGAGGTGCGGAGCTGTGCTCGTCCGTTACACATTTGGCAGTTGGTTGTACTTTCTCTCTCTCTCTCTCGTAGTTCTCAGTGGGTGCTACAGTAAAAGGAAACCCTGTGGGTAGAAGAAATCATCGATAATTGTGACACGTTTGGAGTGACTAAGGAGGAAGGAAACGAAACAGCTTGTAAACTATTTACCAAGAGGACCGCTGTGAGTATTGGCTCTGGATATAACTGAAGCGTAACTACTAACCTGTGTATTATTGGACGCCTCCAGGAAGAGGAAGGCAGCCCTACCCCTGATCTAGCGCGGTAGGTGAGCCGCAGGAATAAGTGGATTCAGTAGCCATAGCAGCAGAACTAAAAGCTCCGGCCGTAGTGCCATCGCCCTCATCTGACCCCAGCGAAGTGGAGGACGTCGGGCGTCTCGTGTGTACACCTGTAGTGTGGTGGGTGAGTCCATGTAATTTGAAAACCTTTCACGTTGAAGTGGTGCTGTGTATTTGCTGTGGGTTGCTGTACAAGTGCTGTGTGTCTTGTCAGACGTACCCCGCATCATCCCTTCTACTGAGGAGGAGACAGAGAGGCTGACGGTTGTGAGTAACATCATTTATTGTACGCTGTGTGCGATTCTAGTGGGAAGTGACGGTGTGGGCTTTTGGAAGTTGCCCCCGTCTGTGTGTCGACAGTTTCAGAGTGTGGCGGTGAAGACTTGGAAGCTGGCAGTGCGTGTGTGAGTACAACCACGAGCCTGTATATTGCTACTTTACCTGTGTGTTCTATCTTGTGGCAGAGTGAGAGGCGAAGGAGTTCCGCCGCCCCGTGGTCTCTACAAAGGGGCGCCCCTGTCCGGTATTCGATCGACCTACGGGCATTGAGGATAGGGCAGCGCTCGGCCCGGTGAGACGGTGTGACGGTTCGCCCCCTGCTGATCAGCGCATACGCCGAGAGGGTTTTTGGCCCCCGGCGCCCCCTGGAAAAACCATCGCCGTTCGCCTTTCTGTGCAGGCCAGCTGTCGTAAGCCCGCCCACGTGCATTGTCGACCAGAACGCCGTAGAACGAACTGTGGACAGTTATACATACCCCGAGCTGTAAACAGCAGAGAGGTGAGAAGTATCCAAGTTGCACTAACTGTGTTGTTGTGTCCAAGCTGCCTGTAAAGGAAGAGAGAACGAGAGTGAACGTCAGTAGAACGAACTGTGGACAGTCATACATGCCCCGGGCTGTAAACAGCAGAGAGGTGAGAAGTATCCAAGTTGCACTAACTGTGCTGTTGTGTCCAAGCTGCCTGTAAAGGAAGAGAGAACGAGAATGAACGTCAGTAGAACGAACTGTGGACAGCTATACAGACCCCGAGCTGTAAACAGCAGAGAGGTGAGAAGTATCCAAGTTGCACTAACTGTGTTGTTGTGTCCAAGCTGCCTGTAAAGGAAGAGAGAACGAGAGTGAACGTCAGTAGAACGAACTGTGGACAGTCATCCATGCCCCGAGCTGTCAACAGCAGAGAGGTGAGAAGTATCCAAGTTGCACTAACTGTGTTGTTGTGTCCAAGCTGCCTGTAAAGGAAGAGAGAACGAGAGTGAACGTCAGTAGAACGAACTGTGGACAGTCATACATGCCCCGAGCTGTAAACAGCAGAGAGGTGAGAAGTATCCAAGTTGCACTAACTGTGTTGTTGTGTCCAAGCTGCCTGTAAAGGAAGAGAGAACGAGAGTGAACGTCAGTAGAACGAACTGTGGACAGTTATACATACCCCGAGCTGTAAACAGCAGAGAGGTGAGAAATATCCAAGTGCACTAACTGTGTTGTTGCGTCCAGGCTGCCTGTGAAGAGAGAGAAAAGACGGGAGTGAATGTCAGGAGAGTGACCTGTGGAAAAACCATACTTACCAAGAGCTATAAGCAAACAGACAGGTGAGGACGATCCCAGTCCAGGTTAAACGAGTCTTCGTGTACCAGTCGTAGCCTGTGGAAAGAAACACAAAGTGGAGTGAGCAGTGAAGCATCTGCCCAACGTGACACAGGTACCGCAGTTAAAGAGAGAGATAAACCCCAAGTTCACACTATTTTGTCTTTGCCTCCAGGAGAGAAGAGGGGGGCGCCACGGATAGCGGAGTTGGCAGGAGCCTGTGTTCCCCGTCCCCTCCCCCCTATATCTTGGTCACCAGCCCCTGGAACCCCCGTTGCCCTTTTCCCCTTTCTGCCACCTTCCCGTGCTGTGGTCTGCCTGGAAGGCAGAGAGGAAGCTAGTTTTAATTGCCCCTTCCCCATTCCCCAAGTTATTTTAAATATTTAAATAAAGTTTGTTTTAATACTTACCTGCTCTCGTGTTGTCTGGTCAGTGGGTTGGCTTTGGGGACCTCCTCGAGGTGGAAGTTGAGAAGGGGCGTGGCTTTAGTTAGTTACAGCCAGCCCCTAGCCGTGACATTTACACCATTTAAAACATTAAAGTGTCTATTTTTCTGTCCACTCCCATTAAAAACAGAATGTTGTGCTTTTCACAAAATGTAGAAAATAAACATGATGTGTGTCACAGGTCGGAGCGGACCACCAGTGTCGTGAGTCACGCCCCTTCCCAATTTCCACCTCGAGGAGGTGCCAAAAGCACCCCAATGACCAGACACACGAGAGAGTAAGTATAATTTAAAACAAACTTTATTTTAATTATTTAAAAGAGAAAAGGGGCAGGGGAAAGGGGACACTAAAACTATGGCTTTCCGAGCCAAGGAGAGTGGGATCACAGAGTCGCCCTGGACTCTCACGAGGACAGGGGGGGTAAGTCGCTCTGCCTTCTTCAATTTGTGTCCGTCCGTGATTTGACAGTAGGTATTCCTAATCGAGCTTTCTGTTATGTTCACAGCCGTTGCAGCCGAATTCCTCCACTCCCAGTTCCTGAACAGAAGGGATGCACACAGGTAAGTATGAGGGTAAGTAGGGGAGAGAGCGAGTACCTGAGTTCAATCAATCCAGCAGATAAGTATCCTGCAGTTGTCCACTGAGACGTACAGCGAATCTACGGGGTCCCGGAAGTCAGCCTAGGGAGGCCTAGAAAACACACAGGTTAGTATTCAGCTAATAGGAAAAGTACAATTAGTCAGGCGTTCCGCCTCCAGACATCCGGGTGATTTATACAGGGCGGCACACTGGACTCTGACTGAGATGAGCAGGTAAATATGTAAGGTAGTACACTGGGCTCTCGACTTCAGGCAATACAGCAGAGAGACAAGGTAAGTGCGTGTTTTGGGAAGCTTCCACTGGCTCGTGACTCCGAACGTACAGGTACCCACATAGCAATTTTGTTCCGGTCCACACAACCAGTTTTCCTTAGCCCACATACAACGAAGAATGATGGCCCTACAGTGGCCCAGTTCTGGATTACAGATAGTAGCCCATAACTGGCCCAGACCTGGGCCAGAACAGCCCCTGCAAACGTTGGCCCCTTAGCGGTGGCCCTGCATACAGCAAAACTCCCAGACTTAAAGGGGTCATAGCGTGAAAATCAGACTTTTTCCATTTTTAAGTGCAATAATTGGGTCCCCAGTGCTTCTATCAACCTAGAAAATGTAATCAAGATTAACCCAGTATCTTTGTTTGGGTAAGCCATTTTCTGCAAGCGTGTGAAAAATTAGGTCGTTCAGATTTTGCCTGTTTTGTGAGGTAGGTAGTAAGGCGAATTACAATAACACCGCCCCCTTTATCTGCAATATCCAACCACAGCACTGCCATAGTGCAGAGAGAAAGAGAGAAAGGAAAAAGTACTTGACAGCACAATTGAGTTTCAATTACAACAAATCACCATCATTGTGATCAGTGTTTGCACTTCATCCGCTCATTTGCATTTTAAACAACACACCCAAAAACGGCTCACTTTTGCTCAGGCCTACAAATTATCAATTTTTTCATGCTATAATAAATTAGCTGTGGAGTATTTTGAGCTAAAACTTCACATACACACTCTGGGGACAGCAAACATTTATTTTACATCTTAAAAATATGTCATAATATGACCCCTTTAAATAAACACTGATGGATGTATATATTGTCCTAATCTTACAGAGTGTTAAAAAGTAACACTGAAGCACAATTAAAAGATCTGTTATCGTCTCTCTCACCATCTCTGTCTGAAATGTTTTAGTTGGACTCTTGACCCTTGACTTAATGCTTGCTAGTTTTTTCCCCTGGTTGTGTTAACTTTGTGTTAATACAACACATTTCTTATGAACATGTAAAGTTAGTAGTGTAATTATGTGGTGGTTGGTACATAATGGTAAAGATCATCATCTAATTAATTTTCTTATTAAAAGTTATTTATCTGTCAATCATGTATATGAGATCCAGCACTTTCACAGCAGTTTGTCATTAAGGAGTTTTATAAACTTTTGATAAACATTAACCGCGTTATAATTGGGAAGTAGAAACATCAAGAATCAGAGTATGAATCTCAACCATGGTGACAAAGAAAATAGTAAAAAGTTAATTATTTATCCATGCTGCAGTGCATGATGGGAGTCTTGGATGAGATTTGTAATTTGTTGATACCTAGCATGCATTGCAGCATAAAGCTTTTCAATTTATTGTCACAATTGTTGTGATTGATACTCTGATTCTTGATGTTTGTGTGTCTACATAACAAACCAGTTAATTTTAAGTTTCAGTGTTTCAAAATTCTTCAGAATGACAAACGGCTATGAGAGAGCTGGATCTCATACTGTAGTATCACATTATTGTCAGAGAAAGCAGCTTCTGATAAGCGTGCAAACACTAAATTGAAACATACGTTTTGTAGATGATGATGTTTAGACTTTGTGAGCTGTACTAACCACCATCAGAGAATTGCTCTGTTGTCTTTTCTCTGCCATAACAAACATGTCTTAAACACACAAAGTCAAGAAACTAAACAAGATAAGAGTCAAGAGTCAGGTTTAACTAAAACAAACACTGATCACGGTAATGGTGACTTCAGATTACTGAAATTCAAGCTCCGCCTTTCGCGCTTTCAGACTACACTCACGCTGGTTGCACGGAGGTTGCATGTGTAGGCGGTATACGTCATCAAGACAGACTTATTTCAGAATATTAACAATTATAAAGCTGACAATTATTCTTAGTTAATTGTAAATTGATGTAATATGCTTATGACTTGCGAATGTAATGCTCAGTTAATTTAAATAAACCAGGCTTGATGACGTATGCAGCCTGCGACCTGCGTAGACTGACTCCTTCGGCCGCCCTCCGTGTTACCTGCGATCTAATGCTTTGATTTGAAAGCCTGTTGAAGACATATTCTCGAGGACATTAAAACAAGTCGCCAAGGAAGCGAAACGGGGATTTTAAACAACAACGCGACAGGAAAAACATCAAGACCAAAGTCAATATTGGAGTTAGTTTTCCAAGATGGGGCTCAATGGACACTGAAGCTGCTAAGTTACTTTATATCTTCACCACAGGTAATTCAGCATATTCGTTTATCTATACAGTCTATGTTGTAAACTTGAAGTTTTATAGTTCCTTGGCTAACTATAGCATTGTTATGCAGTTAGTGTAAACACGCATGTGGTTTTGTGTGCTCCACACGCCATCTCTCCGCCCATTTATGTAATCTGAGGTACTGAGATAAATGTTTCTCATATTTTCTGATCTCTAGCGCAAACACACGGTGACAGCGCTATTTTTAGCCTTTCATTGATAAAACGCCGCTGATCTGCGCGTCGTTCGTTTCATTTTACAAGCGTGTGAAAGTTGTGCAATCTTATTTCACCAATATCAGAGAAAGCTCTTACATATACACGGACATGTAACGTTTACCTAAAACATAAGCATTGGACTCTGACATATTAGTTTCGCGTCCATTTAAACCTGTGATTACTCCAGCTCATGATTAAATGACAGGAGCCCACCAAACATGAGACGTCCGCACGACGTGCAGATCATGTCTATATTAGGTCGGTTGGTCCAGGCCCTTATCTGTATGTCTATACAACGTGCAGATCTGGTACAGTATCTGGACGTCTGACTATGACCCCTCTTGGACGTCATGTAGACGTCCAAAAGGGGTTCGGGAAATCAAAACAAAAATATTTTATACAAATGTGGTCTATGAGTTCTGAATCAAAAAAACATAAACATCACGTGTATTTTTGTAGAATATTTTGTTTAGCTGTTAAAATCATGTTATCTTTAAATATGAATGTGTGTTCAAAAACATAGCACTGTTCATAGATAAAGTTCCACCTTAAATCTCTCTCTCTCTCTCTCTCTCTCTCTCTCTCTCTCTCTCTCTTTTTTATTAAAGGGGTCATATGATGAAAATGTTAGCATTGCCACTTTGTAGGTGTGAGCAAAAACAGGTCATTGAAATTTGGCTTTCATTATGATGTCATAAGGATATCTTATTAGAATAATACCGCCTACTTAATCTGAACTCTCCAACCACTGCACTGCCGTTTAGTGCAGAGAGAAAGAGAGAGAAAAGAAGGACTTGACAGCCAATTGAGTTTGAATTACAACAAACCACCATCATTGTGATCAGTGTTTGAACTTTATCCGCTCATTTGCATTTTAAAAAACACACCCAAAACGACACATTTTTGGACTTGACAGCACAATAGAGTTTCAATTACAACAAACCACCATCATTGTGATCAGTGTTTGCACTTCATCCGCTCATTTGCATTTTAAAAAACACACCCAAAACGACACATTTTTGCTCAAACCTACAAAGTGGCAATGCTAACATTTTCATCATATGACCCCTTTAAAGGGGTCATAGGATGAAAATCAGACTTTTTTCATATTTAAGTGCTATAATTGGGTCCCCAGTGCTTCTATCAACCTAGAAAATGTGATAAAGATCAACCCAGTAACTTTGTTTGGGTAAGCCATTTACTGCAAGCATGTGAAAAATTAGGTCGTTCAGATTTCGCCTGTTTTGTGAGGTAGGTAGCATGGCGAATTATAATAATACCGCCCCCTTTATCTGCACTATCCAACCACAGCACTGCTATTTATTTCAGAGAGTAAGAGGGAGAAAAGAAGAACTTGACAGCACAATTGAGTTTCAATTACAACAAATCACCATCATTGTGATCAGTGTTTGGACTTCATCCGCTCATTTGCATTTTAAAGGAAACACCCCAAAACGGCTCACTTTTGCTCAGACCTACAAATTTGCAATTTTAACATGCTGTAATTAATTATCTGTGGGGTATTTTCAGTTAAATCCTCACCTTCACACTCTTGGGACACCAAAGATTTAACTTACATCTTAAAAAAATCTCATAATATGACTCCTTTAACAGAGATGTATTAACAGAGATGTATATGCTGACGTTTTATTGAAAATCCTCTGTCACCACAATGACGATCAGTGATTCCCCCAGTTGGGCAGTCCGACTCCTTGACTTTTTATAGTAGTGTTTGGTCTTTCTAAGAGTGTTTGCTAAAGCATGTTATTTGTTGCAAAGAAAATTTGTTATAAACAAAACTCACATGTGGATCTTACAACTTTACTGAACGTTTATCAAAGTAATTCCACATATGTAAAGTCTGTGAATTAATTTTGTAGAGCATGTAGTATTGTCTCAATTTCTCAGTTGATTTGAGGTGTCACATCCAACTTATTATTTAGGTTCATACCACCACTGTGAAGCGCTTACATAAAATTAAAAGTCCAGATATTGCTGTCACATATGCAGACATCAAGAATGACCCCATGAATCACAACAGTGGTGACACTTTCTGGACTCATAAGTTTTTATAATACACTGGTGCAATGCACTGCAACATTTAGAAAACTCACCATCGTTGTGATTCATGGGCTGATTCTTGATGTCTGTATCTGTCATAAAATTCTGGACTTTAGATTTTTGATTACAGCCACAAGGTTTCAATTTCCATTACAGTAGGCAGCAGTATGCACCAAAGTATGTTTATTGCAGCTCCAAACAAAACTGAGATAGAAGTTTACTTTTAAACAAAATGTATAATGTTTTATCTGTGTTGTTAGTTCAGTTATATTATACCACCAATTCTGACCATCAATGTAATTAATGGGAAGCCACAAGCATTGGTAACTAACACTTGGTGCAATAATAATGTGTTTTAAAAGCACCATTATCAAGCACACACATTATAATATAAAAACAAAGAGTCAAACTACCCAACTAAAGGAAACACTGATCACCATGATGGTGACAAAACATGTTAAATAAAACATCAGAATCTTGTAAATTCTCAAAAATGAGCCGTAGAAATTACAAAAAATAAAGTAAATTTGGTTTGTTTAGTATGGTCCTACTTCAAAACAATGCTTTTTAAAACAACTGTTTGTAATGGTGATGACATTGTTTTAGAGAATGTACATGTAACAATTATCCAGCAAGAGCAAGCGTGGGAGGAAGAGTGAAGTTCACGTCACGTCACTTCACTTCAATTATTGAACGATAGAGAGAGAGAGAGAGAGAGAGAGAGAGAGAAGGAGAGAGAGAGAGAGAGAGAGAGAGAGAGAGAGAGAGAGAGAGCAAGATTGCAGACGCAGATAGTTAAGGTGGAACTTGTATATTTGGGAATTATCTATAAGCAATATTTTTTTTACATTTATTCATATATAAAGATTATATAAACAAATATAATGTCTAAAATGGCCACATTTTAAATAGTTTTACTTTGTGTGGAGGTCCCCTTGACATCAATATTGGATGTTCAGAACAGGTCAAAAAAAGACGTCATAAAAACTTTCATTCTGGCTCCTCATGGGACGTCGAAATGACGTCTTTTTAAGACGCTTTGCTCAGTGGGAGAGGGTCTCGTCCACAGACCATCTCCTCAGTAATCTGGAAAGAAGCGGTCGAAAATGGACAAAAAGAGATGGATTTAAACACCAAGTGTAAACGTAATGTGTCTCTCTCGTCCACTTGTGATCTGATCGACGAAAACACATCTAAATACCAAGTGTAACAGCCCCTGTGATATTTTTCCTCGCGTGGATGAAAAAGGAGTGTCTAAGCTACGCTTATGGTTGTTTTTTGCAGTGCTGGGCAAGCTACTTGGAAAATGTAGTGAGCTAAGCTAGAAGTTACTTCACATTAAATGAAGCTTCACTACACTGAAGCTACCCCCCTGGGAAATGTAGCAAGCTAAGCTACATCAATAGTAGCTTGCTACATCCACGCTACTTTTTATTTTTAACCAGTTTTATTATGTAATTATTTATTCAGTTTCCATTTAGAATTTTGATAATTATAGACAATTAACTCTTTCGCGCCATTGACGAGATATCTAGTCAATTAAGAGAAAACGCTTCCCCGCCCGTCTTTCCGCAATACCGCTATTATCCACCAGGTGGCGCACTTCCGCAACTTATACAACCCGGAAGTAGCGCCTCACATGAAAGAGAAAGAACTCCGTGTATGTTTTAAAGATCGCTCTGCATCTGATCTCTATCAAAAGACCTTCACAAAAATGGAATGATCTCAGCTTTTTGCTCAAAATTTGGTGTTTTTGAAGAAACCAACCCATGTTTGAGAGGTGATTACAAGAGAAGTAATGAGGGTAGGATGAAACGTTTTTTTTTTTTTTTTTAAAGCAGAGGGTCTGTTCTTTCATCTGATATATTGTTTGTTTATATATTTAAATAATAAAATTTTCTGGAAGGCAATA
Organism: Misgurnus anguillicaudatus; assembly: GCF_027580225.2. NCBI lineage: Eukaryota > Metazoa > Chordata > Actinopteri > Cypriniformes > Cobitidae > Misgurnus > Misgurnus anguillicaudatus. The sequence goes on from NC_073338.2 coordinate 17,912,480, forward strand.
AACTTTTGTGAAAATAATGAAAAATGATGGCGCTGGCTGGCAACTTTTTTTCAAAAACGCTGGCGGGGAAAGAGTCAAAGCATAACGTAGACTTAGGTACTTCACATTATGGGGCGGTTTCCTAGACAGGTCTCATTCTACTCCCAGAATAAAATGCAGTGAGCTGCCTTAATTTAAAAACACCTTGCCCTGCATACCTTAACACAGCTCAGAAACTTTCAGAGGTGTACGCGGATCTGGAGCTACCTCTACCATTATTTAAAATCAACTCCAGACACAGTAACGAGACCCGCCCTCCCTTTCACCCTGATTGGCCCCGACCTGACCCTGACTGTATGAAACAACTTATCAAACTGATGATGGCAGTGACATTACCCAATCAGAGGTAGAGCACGAGTCTTCACAGGATGCGAGTGGTAATGTTTTCTATGAATGAAGGCTGCACAACTTGAAAATAGGGGAAAACAATGTCCTGTGTCGATTCAAAATGACGCGCTTATTCACAAATTTAGGTCGACTTTAGAAATGTTTGGAAAATTGTAGCTTGTGTGGAAGCTACCGCACTACTTGGTCAAAAAAAGAGCTTAGCTACTAAAAAGCTATTTGATTTAGAAAGCAGCTAAGCTACCGCCAAGCTACTGAAAAATGTAGTTAAACTACTAGCTTTGCTACTTGTAGTGAAGCTACTGCCCGGCACTGGTTTTTTGTATGTGATTTTAAGCGGACATATCATGACAATCAGACTTTTTACATGTTTAACATAATTCTGTGTGCTTTGACGGATCACACGATTGCAAATTGTTCATTTTTTTCATTGTTCTAGTTCTAGTTCTAGTTCTTTTATTTATAGAGCACGTTTTACACAGTCAGCAGACTGACCAAAGTGCTGTACAGGTAAACATATAAAACAAACCAAATGCATAGTAATATATAAAAACAACAATAAATTAGAATTTGTCAGAACCCATGTCAGTAAATAGTACATAAATCCGTGAATGTCAGTTGACAAACACACAACATACATTTGACAGAAGGCAATATGTCTGCCACTGCGTATGTCAGTTGACAATACACAAAACTACACAAGTCGATTAAAACAGGCTTTTATATTTAGTCATTAACAAAGGCTAGAGAAAACAGATGGGTTTTCAATAGGGACTTAAAAATACCTAAAGATGGAGCAATTCTGATGTGCATTGGCAGACTGTTCCACAGCCTCGGGCCCGTGACAGAAAAGGCTCTATCACCTCTGTGTTTTAATCTGGTGGAGGGGATTTTAAGCAAATTTTGATTACCAGAACGTAGATCTCGGGGGGGGTTGTATGGTCGTAGGAGTTCCGATAGGTAGCTTGGGGCCAGACTGTGCAAACATTTGTAGACAAATAAAAGTATTTTAAAATGTATCCGGTACTGAATCAGCAGCCAGTGGAGAGCTCGAAGAAGTGGGGTAGCGTGATCGTATTTGCGGCCTTTCTTTAAAAATTTAGCAGCTGCATTTTGGACGAGTTGTAATCGATCTAATTGATTTTTGGAAATACCACTGTACAAAGAGTTGCAGTAGTCTAACCTTGACACAATAAAAGCGTGGACAACCGACTCAAGAGATTTTTCTGGCAGTGCGTGTTTGATTTTGGAGAGCAGACGGAGCTGGAAAAAACTTGCTGAAACTACTGACGAGACATGTTTATCAAGAGTGAGCTGACAGTCCAACATAACACCAAGATTTTTGGCACACTTTTTTTGATAAACTGCCAGGTCCTCCAGGCTGGAGTTATCAAATTTAGAAACGTTCGAGGGGTTAAAGACAATAACCTCTGTTTTTGAGTTGTTTAGAAATAAGAAATTTTTAGCCAGCCAATGTTTTACGTCGTCAAGGCAGGTAAACAATGAAGTGGTAGATAATGGAGTTCCTCTTTTTATTGGCAGATAGATCTGGGTATCGTCAGCATAAAGATGATATAGGACCCCATGCTTTCTCAAAATAGAGCCTAGCGGTAGCATGTATAGAGAAAAAAGCAGGGGAGATAGGATCGAACCCTGAGGGAGGCCAAACTCAAGACGTGTAGCCGAAGAGGTTAAGTTTCCAATATTAACTGAAAAATGACGGTCTGATAGGTAGGATTTAAACCACTCTAAAACAAAACCATTGAGCCCAATTAGGGATTTTAATCTCGATAAAAGCACCTGATGGTCAATTGTGTCAAAGGCAGCGGTTAAGTCTAGGAGAACTAGGATCATGGAGTCCCCTGAATCAGTGGTAACCAAAATATCATTGAACACTCTTAAGAGGGCTGACTCAGTACTATGGAGAGGCTTAAAACCAGACTGAAAGCGTTCAGTGATGTAATTAGTGCTAAGAAAAGACTGTAATTGATGTAACACCAGTTTTTCTAGAACCTTAGAGATAAATGGAAGTACAGAGATTGGACGAAAATTATTCAACACAGATGTGTCCAGGGAAGGTTTTTTGAGCAGAGGAGTGACAGCTGCCCGTTTCAAAGCAGCAGGAACCATACCAGTAGCTAAACTCTTATTGATAAAAATAAGTAATGTAGGGCAAACTGATTCTGTGATCAGCTTGAAATAGCGAGGGTTTATTTCATCAAAGGGACATGAGGAGGGTTTAAGGAGAGTTATCACCTCAGAAAGTTGTTGTGATGAAACATGGTCAAAGGTGTCCCATACACAAGATGTTTGAAAGGTGTCTGCTGACATCGACAATGAATTTTGAGTTGCTACATGTGACCTTAAGTTTACAATCTTTTCAGAAAAGAATTTAAGAAAGTCATCACATAGTTCATCTGATGGATTGGGTATACAATTCACAGCTGGATTTAACATGGCATTTATAACAGAAAAAAGAACTTTTGGCTTATTTTTATTGCATAGGATCAAATTAGAGAAATAAGCTGCTTTAGCCGCTTTTGCAGCAGCCTGGTATGCCAATAATGATGACTTAAACAAATCAAAAGAAGATTGCAATTTGTCCTTTTTCCATTTTCGTTCCAGTTTCCTGCACGCTTGCCTCAGCCTACGAGTTTCAGTTGTTAGCCACTTTACAGATTTTTGTTTGGGTTTAAAGACTTTAAATGGTGCAGTCACATTTAGTGTGGTGATCCAGGAATTATTTAACAGTTCCAACTGTTGGTCGGCATTTAGGTCAGTGTCAAACTTGTCCAAAGACCACTGGGCGGTCATATTATTAAAAAAGGCATTAAAATCCAAATGGAAATGGGAGGAGTAGGCACGAGAAAGTTTAGCACTTTCACGCGGCCACGTTAAATTTGGAAGTGAAAGAGAAAAAATTATTGGCTTGTGATCGGAGATCACAGTGTCAGAGATGGTGAGCTCAGAGACCGATAGCCCATACGTTAGTACTAGGTCCAACGTGTGCCCCTGTATATGGGTGGGCTCATTTACCCATTGTTGAAGGTTAAAAGAGTCTATCAAAGTTAAAAACTCCCTTGAAAGGGAGTTTAAAGGGCAGCAAACGTGGGCGTTGAAATCGCCTAGTAGAATAAAGCGATCATAGTTTGTTGTAATGTATCCTAATAGCTCTGTGAGTTCAAGAATAAAATTATGAACCATATGTGGGGGGCGGTATATCACCGCTATCATAATAGGGGACTTCCATTCGAGGCGAAGTAATTGAGCCTCGAAGCTGCAGAAGTTTCTTTCAGTGACTTTCTGACAACGGGAAAATAATGACTTTTTTAATATAGTCACTAAGCCGCCCCCCCTTCCTTGTGGTCGGGGAGAATTAAAAAACGAGCAATCGTTAGGCACCAGTTCTGAAAAAGGAGTAAGATCTCCTACCTGAGTCCAGGATTCCGTAATAAATAAAAAATCCAGTTGATGATCGCGAAAAAAGTCGTTCAGCAAGAAGGTCTTATTAGCCAGAGAGCGAGCGTTTATCAAAGCCATCTTAGGTGGAGAAATCGTATTAAAAACAGTGGTCGGAGCTCTCAGCACAGTGCGGAGATTATCTAGGTTTACACCAGTTTGTCGTCCGCCGGCACCATATCCACCGATATGAGAATGTGAGGGACTGTGATGGGGTAGAATCGGGCGAAGCCAACGGGAATGTGGAACCAACGAGGACCCGTTGCTCACAGATCGGTAAGTCGACTTCCTGGCCGATGATAACGAGCTGGATGCGCAGCAGGCCCTCACGTAAAGTCTCCATCTGACGGAAAGCCCTGCCCGTCTGCCACGTTTTCTCTTACGTTTTTTCCGCTTGGATCCGAGATGCCAGCGGCAGGTACAGTTTCGTAGCTCCGACGGCAGTGATCCACACGGCTTGAAAATGAAGGCTTTAGCTACTTGAAAATTGCTTTAGCTTTAGCTACTGGAAGCCATGTTAACCTTGACATGACAGGGCCACCGTACTAGTTAAAACGCGTTCCGAATGGTGGGGGCTAGAGCGTAATAATCAGTTGGTTGTCATATAGATTTTTACCGCTAGATGGGAGTAGATCCTACACAGTGGGGCTTTAAATGAGCCACGGTAATGAAACCACCATCATTGCGATCAGCGCCCGCACCCCACCCGCTCATCTGCACCTCAAAGGACAACACCAAAACAACACATTTTTGCTCACATCTACAAAGTGGAAATGTTAACATGTTCATGCCATGGGCCCTTTAAGCCTGAGTTAGAACAACTTCTTGTTTCATTGCGAAACACAGATGCCCAATTCGCCTACTTATACTACAACCTAAAAGTATGTACTTTTTTCTGAGGAAAAAATACATACTTTTGAGTGTGTAGCAAAAGAGTATGCACGTTCTGGGACATGGATGACGTCATTGCCATCTTGGTTGCCTAGTTACGCAGACCACGACTGTTAACAATATTTCATTCATTCTTCTAACTTATGTCCAATATAATGTAATTTACTATTCCCATCTTCTTTTCTCATTGTTTTTTTTCACAATACATTTTACAATGTGTTCTACCAAGTTGAGGCATGAAGCAGGTCGTCGTCGTGTAACCAAACGCAGGTCGTTTGTGAAGCGAATGGTTCTGACGTTCATGTGCAATGTCCTTGGTGCTCTGGCCCTAAATATATCACACAATGTTGTTGTTTTAAACATTGTGTGAACATTAAAACATTACATTTTCATAACGTTTGAAAATGGTAGAATGTAACATTTCTCTAACATTCAGACAACCCAGAAACGTTCTTAGAACGTCAAGAAAACTGGACACTTTTATGTTGGCAGAACGTTTTTGGGAACATTCTTAGAACTTTTTTCTGTTAGCTGGGGAGTCCTGAGATGTGCTGTAATGTGTGAAAAGTAATGTGATTATTTGCAGGCAACCAGGTAACCCTATTTTATTTTAGTAAAAAATGAAGACTGGATCCAAATGCAACAATGAAAACTATAATAATACATCAAGGAAATCCAGACAAAGGGACACAATACCAGACAACAATCAAGGACACATGGGGGTATATATATATGGACTAATCATGGAGAACAAGACATGGATAAACACAATTAGGGTGCAGTCACAAGAGCAAAACTACAAACTGACTACGTAGGCTGTGTTCCACATGGTGCTAACATTTTCATGCTATTACCCCTTTAAGGTGCCATACACTGAAAAAAATGATTCATTGAATTTAATTTTTTTTTTTTAAGGTAAGTGGTTGCAATCAATTTATTTAAGCTACATTTAAACAAAAGTTTTATATTTTATTTTACTTTACTAATCTTTTTTTGTTTAAATGTAGCTTAAATAAATTGATTGCAACCAATTACCTTAAAAAATTGATTAAATTCAATGAATAATTTTTTTCAGTGTATGGGACAGAGCAGTATAGAAGGCACATAAAAATGGCTGACAGGCAAACTAAAAGTCCACAGAATAAATGACAAATACAACACCACATAAACAAATTCATGACATTGAAAAATGCTTGATAGGTGCTCTATACAGTTCATTTAAATTAACACAACGTATAAGCTATTAGCTTCTGGTTTTAAGTGTTAAGGTTTTTGTACTGGTTAAAATAAAAATATGAAGGTGTCTTTGTTTCTTTTCATGTGATCAACTGTAAATGTCAATACCACTCTTAACCTGAGGATGGCAATATCTACACATACATGACAAAACCTAAAACTGAAGCCTTGACTGAAACTCATCAGTTGTGGAACATTACCATGACATTGATCAGTCAACATGACAAGCAGCAAACAATCTGTCTCCTACAAATGATCACTTACATTTTCAGAGTTAATCAAAGATGACTTATAGACTGTTTATTTTATTCATTTTTATCTTTAATTCCTATGGTAAGCAGTAAATCTTTTCTTGCTGCACATTTTCATTATTTTTTATGGTTTTCATTGATTGTGTTGCTGTGTTCTGTTATATTATAGGAACTTTTGGCAATGATGCTGTCAATCAACCAAAGGAGGACAGAACTGCCATTGAAGGAGAGCAGATTACTCTGAACTGTGAATATGAATCAGTTTCAGATAGTCCATATCTTTACTGGTACATTCAACGCTCAGACAACCTCCCTGAATATATACTGATGAGAAACAAGTTTGGATCAAGCAACAGCTCTGATTTTAAAAACAGATTCAATGCCAGATTGGACACAAAATCAGTCCGTCTAATAATTCAGGATCTTCATGTGTCTGACTCTGCTGTGTATTACTGTGCTCTGCAGCCCACTGTGACTAAAACACACTCAACACTCATACAATAACACTGTGATCAAACAATCAAAATCATCTCCATCACACACTACTGCAGTGATAAATGACATCTCATTGGCACTACATCGCTGGAATGTAAAAGGTTGTAGCTGTAAGGTTGTCTTAGATGTGTAAGAATCCAACTAAAACAAAGACTACTCACAATAATGGTGACTTAAAATTAAATGAAACATCAACAACTAAACCTAATAAGTGAATTGTGTTTTCTACAGCAATATATTTACTGAACATTCAGAAATAATATTTTATAAAATAATAAAATGCAGTGTTTCTCTATCATTTACATAACAAGCAAACACGTCAATATAATAAACAGTTGTTGTTTTAAACATTGTGTGAACCTTAAAACATGACATTGTCATAAAGTTTGAAAATTGTAGAATGTCATATTCCTCTAACATTCAGACAACCCAGAAACGTTCTTAGAACGTCAAGAAAACTGGACACTTTTACGTTGGCAGAACGTTTTTTGGAATTTTGAGAACTTTCAGGGAACGATCTTAGAACTTTTCTCTGTTAGCTGTAATGAATGTGTCCTCCTTGAATTTGCCAAAATTGTACCAACTGACTGAAAGATTCATAAATTATTTTCAGGATTTTTTTAAAATCTTAACTTAATGCTTGAACTCCCCAGATGTGAATTACAACATTTGGTTTGAAATGTCTGAAAACTTTGAAATGTTTTAATAGAACCAGGAGAGGGCGACATGCACTTAAACAAGACCCTTCCTAAAAAAAGACATGCTTGTAATACTGAAGAAAAATACATTCTTGCTGAGCGATTTATCTGTTATGATATAGTTGAAGAATCTTAGTCTTCACTACACCTAACATAAAGTTGTACCAGTGCCACACAACATGACCACACAACAAGACAAAATGTGAGTTTTAAAATCTTCACCAAATGATTTACTTATTTACATGAACACATTCAGACAGACTGCAGACAAAAGATGAAGTGAATAGTGTCAGATGAGTCAAAAGACATTTCGACAAAAACAATTCAGAAGATAAGGAAAAGTCAAGAGGTTATCAAAATAAAATAAATTAAAATGTTGTTATATAGTGGTGTAATGTTATCACATAAAACATCAAAGTTATTGATTAATGAGAAAAACTTTAATAGAAGTCAGATAACAATGAATGAGGAAGAAACAAATGCGAAAAAAAATGAATGCACCATATTCTACTGTGTGCAGATTTAATACAGCAAGCTCCTCCCAGTTTTTGTATATGAGACAGTGTTTTAAACACCATTATCAAAGATCAGCTGTAACAATTGTGGATTCGCATGTGGATTTAAATAGTTAAATCTCTTTACACAGTTCAGTTAAAATAATGACTCTCTGGAAAAGCCATTTGATCGTCTTTATAACATATTTCATGGGTAAGTAGGATTTATTTGTATACATTTCTTATGTGTCTAAAAGGTACAAATATGTACTGCATTATATAACAGTTGTGAGATATAAATTATTTTACATCTGTTTCAGGATGTAACTCTGAGGAGAAAGTTGATCAGAATACAAGAGTTCAAACTGCTCATGAAGGTTCTTCTGTCATAATAAACTGTACATACAAAACCAGTGATCCATCACCATATCTCTACTGGTACCAAAAACATCTTAATGGAATTCCTAAATACATGATGATCATATTTGCCAAAAATGTCCAACATGAGGAATACTTTAAGGAGAGATTTCATGCAAATCACGACACCTCTTTAAAATCAGTTCCTCTGATAATTCAGGATCTTCATGTGTCTGACTCTGCTGTGTATTACTGTGCTATGAGGCCCACTGTGACTAAAACACATTCAACACTCATACAAAAACACTGACTCTCATTATATACTGTATATGTTTCCCTTACAATCATCACTGGTTACCTTGTTTACATATTTGTTGCTATTTTTATCACAAAAGAACAATGCTTTTATTTCTTCTCACACTTACCACATAACATACATCTTTCAAACACAAATAGTCTCCTTAATAATTATTTTTAAGCAGAAGAGGCCAACAACCAGTTAACATTTTAAATAAATGTAAGTTGTCTTCTTCATTTCCTACTTCATTGTTGCCATTATTGTGTACATTAGAGAAACTAATACCAGACATGGGGACTTGTGACTTGATGACTTGTACTCGAGTCGACTTGAGTCGCTATTTTTGTGACTTGTGACTTAACAAAAAATAAAATAATTGAGACTTCACTCGGACTTGGAAGTTAAAGACTCGGGCTTGACATGACTTGAGACACGATGACTTGAATGACTTGAGTGTTAATCACAGCTTGTTTTCAGTTTGAATATAAAATATATAAATTATTAAAAAAAAAAGTTGATCCAGCTGGAGCGCAGGCTGAGAATGGCATTGTCATGACTGAATCACAACACTATCATCAGTCATGCCCTCTCGTACCTTACGCACACCACGCCCACTTAGATCAGATATTAACATGTCAGCCGGAGGGGTACCGAGGGTCATCGCTTTCGGCTTCAACAAGATGGCAAAAGACGAACAGTGCAGTCGATTCTACTATGTTATGGGCGGTTCACAATTCATATTGCGTCTTTTGCGCGCTAAAGTTCGTAATTATTTCAAATGTAGGCACGCAAACGGAAGAGACGCGCACGCGATTTCACACGCTCGTTTTTCACGATATGTGAACCGACCCTTAAGTGGGTGAAAAAACAACTCCTTCATCTTGTGTTTGTGTAATTCAGAGCATTACACAAGTGTGTGTGTGAGTGTGAGTGAGTGAGTGAGTGAGTGAGTGAGTGAGTGAGTGAGTGAGTGCACTGCAAAAAATGACTTTCTTACTTAGTATTTTTGTCTTGTTTTTAGTAGAAATATCTACAAATTCTTAAATCAAGATGTATTTTCTTGATGAACAAAATCCCCTAAGAAAATAATACTAGTTTTTAGACAAAAAATATACAATTTAAGTTAATTTGTGCTTAAAACAAGCAAAAATATCTGCCAATGGGGTGAGAAAATTTTACTTGTATTAAGTGTTTATGAAAAAAGAAATCTTATTTCACAATTTTTTACTCACCCCATTGGCAGATAATTTTGCTTGTTTTAAGGACAATTTCACTTAAAGGGGTCATAGCGTGAAAATCAGACTTTTTCCATTTTTAAGTGCTATAACTGGGTCCCCAGTGCTTCTATCAACCTAGAAAATGTAATCAAGATTAACCCAGTAACTTTGTTTGGGTAAGCCATTTTCTGCAAGAATGTGAAAAATTAGGTCGTTCAGATTTTGCCTGTTTTGTGAGGTAGGTAGTAAGGCGAATTACAATAATACCGCCCCCTTTATCTGCAATATCCAACCACAGCACTGCCATAGTGCAGAGAGAAAGAGAGAAAGGAAAAAGTACTTGAAAGCACAATTGAGATTTAAAGGGGACATATTATGAAAATCTGACTTTTTCCATGTTTAAGTGCTATAATTGTGTCCCCAGTGCTATCAACCTAGAAAATGTTAAAAAGATCAACCCAATAACTTAGTTTTGGTAAACCATTTTCTGCAAGCATGTGAAAAATAGGTCATTGTAATTTGGCCCTTATTGTGATGTCAGAATAAGGTAATACCGCCCACTTTATCTGCACTATCCAACCACAGCACAACCATTTAGTATGGAGAGAAAGAGAGAGATAAAATATTTCACAGCACAATTGAGTTTCAATTCCAACAAACCACCATCATTGTGATCAGTGGTTGCACTTCATCCGCTCATTTGCATTTTAAATGACACACCCAAAACGGCACACTTTTGCTCAGACCTATTTTAGACTTAGTTTACATCTTAAAAAAAATCTCATAATATGTCCCCTTTAATTACAACAAATCACCATCATTGTGATCAGTGTTTGCACTTCATCCACTCATTTGCATTTTAAACGACACACCCAAAAACGGCTCACTTTTGCTCAGGCCTTCAAATTATCAATTTTTACATGCTTTAATAAATTATCTGTGGCGTATCTGTGAACTAAAACTTCACATACACACTCTGGGGACAGCAAAGATTTATTTTACATCTTAACAATATGTCATAATATGACCCCTTTAAATTGTATATTATTTGTCTTAAAACTAAACTAATTTTCTTAGGTCGTTTTGCTCATCAAGAAAAAGCATCTTAATTCAAGAATTTTTAGATATTTCTATTGAAAACAAGACAAAAATACTAAGTTAGAAAGTCATTTTTTGCAGTGTGTGTGTGTGTGTGTGTGTGTGTGTGTGTGTGTGTGTGTGTGTGTGTGTGTGTGTGTGTGTGTGTGTGTGTAAGAGAGAGAGAGAGGAGAAATGTAAAAGTTTAATGTAAAGTTTAAGTTGTATGTAAACTATGTTTGAGAGAGAGGGAGGTGTTAAGAGAGGAGTCCTTTGGATGTTAAGCTGTTATTTGTTTTATGGACTCAATGTTGAAAATTTCAAACACGGTTGGCAGAAGTGAAAAAAAATAAATAATTTATGAAGTTACAATTTTGTTTGATTCCATGATGTATTTTACTGAACATGAGTATTTACAATGCAAATCCAAATTACTGTGTTTTACTGATAGTTACTTACTGTTTATCTTGTCTTTTCACTTTATTAAGATCAGATTCTGCAGGTAAAATTACAATAATAAGGTGACTTGACTTAGACTTGACGTGACCTACTCGACTTGACTTGACTTGACATATAGCCTGTGACTTGACTTGCCCAAAAAAAAAAAAAAAAAATACTTGGGCCTTACTTGAGACTTGAAGGTTCAGACTTGAGACTTACTTGAGACTTGCACATGTGTGACTTGGTCCCATCTCTGACCAATACCCACAGTCAGATTAACTTTGAACTTACTGACGTGAGGAGAACATCACTACTGATGAATATACTGCTGATAAAATGTATTATACATTTGTATTCAAATAAAACATTAAAGGGGACATATTATGAGATTTTTTTTAAGATGTAAACTAAGTCTTAATCTAGGTCTGAGCAAAAGTGTGTCGTTTTGGGTGTGTTATTTAAAATGCAAATGAGCGGATGAAGTGCAAACACTGATCTCAATGATGGTGGTTTGATGCAATTGAAACTCAATTGTGCTGTGAATTATTTTCTCTCTCTCTCTCTCTCTCTTTCTCTCTGCACTAAATGTTGTGCTGTGGTTGGATAGTGCAGATAAAAGGGGCGATATTACCTTTTTCTGACATCACAATAGGAGCAAAATTACAATGACCTATTTTTTCACCTGCTTGCAGAGAATGGTTTACAAAACTAAGTTACTGGGTTGATCTTTTTCACATTTTCTAGGTTGATAGAAGCACTGGGGACACAATTATAGCAGTTAAACATGGAAAAAGTCAGATTTTCATAATATATCCCCTTTAAGGTTTTATGAAAAAGGTTGGACATCATTCCTTGTTATATCATTATTAATGAGCAAAAGTGAAAGTGGGTTGGTTCTGATGTCACTAACCACACCCACATTACTCATAAACCTCTCTACTGCAGAGGTGTAAAATCCATGTGCCATGAGTAAAAGTCCTCTCCAGTATTTTGTGCTAATTAGCACAGTTTTTCAGCAGGAGGTGACCTCCTGACTCGTTGGTGTTTTAAGCCCTCAACGAAGCCTTCAAGGCAGCGCTGCCTGGAAGGCACTCCCCGTCCCCCGAGCGTTTCAGCCAATCACAGCACTGGTGCTAGATATTGAGCCTTCCGCCAGCTTCTGGCAGCATGAGCTCACCGTTGGTCAGGTGAGTAGCGCAGATATGGTAAGATAGGAATGTGACTGTATTTGAATTCAGCTGGAAATGTTTAAGGGACGTGTTGCCGCGTTTTCACATGTCCGTAGCACAAATAATTTTCGTGCCAGTTTCATGTATTGGTTGTGAATTGTTTTTCCTATTTTCTAACCATTGTTGCTTGGTGCTTAGATTTGTGGCTTTCGTCTGATTTTTAAAATGTTTTCGTGTGAGGATAAAGTTGCGTTTGGCATCAATGCGGATGTCATTTAAGCATTGGTTTATATGTTTATCTATCAGAATAACCCAGAAGTTGGGGTTAAGGTGAGGATGTCATTTTATGTAACAGAAACCCCAATCACAAGCAACAATGGTAAAAAAATACGAAAAACAATTGAGCAACCAATACGTGAAACTGCCACAAATAAATTTGTGCCCCGGACACGTGAAAACGCGGTCACACATCCCTTAAACGCTCGAAACATTTTGAGCTGAATTAAAATGCAGTCACATTCCTATCTTACCATATCTGCGCTACTTACCTGACCAACGGTGAGCTCGAACTTCCAGAAGCTGGTGGAAGGCTCAATATCTAGCACCAGTGCTGTGATTGGCTGAAACGCTCGGGGCACAGGGATTGCCTTCCAGGCAGCGCTGCCTTGAAGGCTTCGCTGAGGGCCCAAAACACCAACAAGCCAGGAGGCCACCCCCCGCCGAAAAACTGCGCCAACCAGCAACTCCAGGTGATTGAAACAAAATACTGGGGAGGACTTTTACTCATGGCACATGGATTTTACACCTCTGCTCTACTGCGGTTATCTGGGTCATTCTGTAATTGGGGTGGCAAATGAGATGCAGAAATTCTTGTTTGTTTTCTTTTAAAGGGGTCATATGATGAAAATGTTAGCATTGCCACTTTGTAGGTGTGAGCAAAAATAGGTAATTGAAATTTGGCTTTCATTATGATGTCATAAGGATATCTTATTAGAATAATACCGCCTCCTTAATCTGAACTCTCCAACCACTGCACTGCCGTTTAGTGCAGAGAGAAAGAGAGAGAAAAGAAGGACTTGACAGCACAATTGAGTTTGAATTACAACAAACCACCATCATTGTGATCAGTGTTTGAACTTTATCCGCTCATTTGCATTTTAAAAAACACACCCAAAACGACACATTTTTGCTCAAACCTACAAAGTGGCAATGCTAACATTTTCATCACATGACCCCTTTAATAAAAGTTATTGTTATGCATTTAAAATGAGTTTACTATGCTATCCTATATGCTATATCATTTTTAATTTTAAATACATTTTAAAAATGAAAAATTAAACAAACTGGTGAAACATTCACTTATGTCTGTGGTGTTACCAATATTTAAAGTAAAAAGACAGTAAAAAGACAGTAACAGCACAGACAAATATCCTAAGTCCAGTGTTTTCTAAAATGGAGGCTGCCATCATGATGATTTCAAGATCAGGGACATTTAGGAAATACTAAGATGTATTTATCAAAATTGTGATTTTTTTTGTGTTATAAACATACCACAGACATACCACAGACTAATAACACATGAAATTGTCAGAAATTTAGCTAACTCTAAGAAAATTAATAAGAGTAATGCACTCACCATGCACCTGTCCTGGAGTGACTTAAGTGACTTAAAGGGGTCTTAGCATGAAAATGTTAGCATTGCCACTTTGTAGGTTCGAGCAAATATGTGTCGTTTTGGGTGTGTCTTTTAACATGCAAATGAGCTGATGAAGTGCAAACACTGATCACAGTGATGGTGGTTTGATGCAATTCAAACTCAATTGTGCTGTGAATAATTTTTTTCTCTCTGCACTAAATGTCAGTGTTGTGGTTGGGTAGTGTACATTAAGGGGGTGGTATTATTCTAATAAGATATCCTTATGACATCATAAGGAAAGCCAAATTTCATTTACCTATTTTTGCTCACACCTACAAAGTGGCAATGCTAACATTTTTACGCCATGGCCCCTTTAAGCCAGCGGAACCAAAATGGTGGAAATAGTTCCGCCCAGACCTTTTTCACTGTAACACCAGGCCGGTTCCGGGCGCTTGTTTTTTTCCCCTAACCAGTTCAGATAGGAGTTTTACTTTAAAGGGGTCATATGATGAAAATGTTAGCATTGCCACTTTGTAGGTTTGAGCAAAAATGTGTCGTTTTGGGTGTGTTTTTTAAAATGCAAATGAGCGGATAAAGTTCAAACACTGATCACAATGATGGTGGTTTGTTGTAATTCAAACTCAATTGTGCTGTCAAGTCCTTCTTTTCTCTCTCTTTCTCTCTGCACTAAACGGCAGTGCAGTGGTTGGAGAGTTCAGATTAAGGAGGCGGTATTATTCTAATAAGATATCCTTATGACATCATAATGAAAGCCAAATTTCAATTACCTATTTTTGCTCACACCTACAAAGTGGCAATGCTAACATTTTCATCATATGACCCCTTTAACATGATCTCAGGGGCAAAAAGAAATTTGATTGGTTCACAAAAATTACCAATGAAAGTCCTCAACCGGAGCCTTCAAGGCAGTTTCTGCAGTGAAGCAGTTTGAGCTCACTGTTGGTCAGGTGAGTAGCGCAGATGGTTAGATAGGAATGTGACTGGTTTTGGATTCAGCTCGAAATGTTTTGAGCATTTAAGTTATGTGTTTCCACGTTTTCACGCATGGAACCTGTGGACAAACCAACTTGGGGCCCAAATTGCAAGCCCAAACTGGAAGTCAACGCCAAAGTGTTCTTTAGAAGTCTGTCCCAGTGAGGAAGGCTAGAAGTTGTTGTGTGCATATATGTCCTCTCCAGCCACCCGAACCTCGAAGAGCCAAAGCCTGACGTCTGCCTATTCACGGGCCGGTGAGTCAAATCCATTCCAGCTAATAGCCCAGGATACTTACCTGTACGCCCAAGGCCAAGAGCTCAGTATACCTCCCTGTATACTCACCTGTATGCCCAAAGCTAAGAGCCCAGTGTACCTCCCTGTATACTCACCTGTACGCCTAAAGCTAAGAGTCCTGTGTACCTCTCTGTATACTCACCTGTACGCCTAAAGCTAAGAGCCCAGTGTACCTCCCTGTATACTCACCTGTACGCCCAAAGCCAAGAGTCCAGTGTACCTCCCTGTATACTCACCTGTACACCCAGGCCAAGCGCCCAGTGTACCTCCCTGTATACTCACCTGTACGCCCAAAGCCAAGAGCCCAGTGTACCTCCCCGTATACTCACCTGCACGCCCAAGGCCAAGTGCCCAGTGTGTCCCTTTGCACATCAACCTGTATGCCTCAAACCTCCAAGTGCAGTGCATTTACCCGTATACCTGCTAGACGTCTCCAGCTCCAAGCCCAGGTACGCATCCGTATACCCTCTGGACGCCCAAGGCCCCCAGCCCAGTGTACTTACTGAATACCTTCTAGACGTCCCCTGCTCCAAGCCTAGGCCTGCACCCGTATACCTTCTAGACACTCGCGCCGCAAGTCCAGCATACTTCTCTATACGCCTAAGGTTGCCAGTTAAAGTACTTACCCATCTACTCACCAGTGTACTTACCTGTATTTGCTCTTACGTCCAAGGAGGGAGGTCGGAGTGTCCACCTGCAGTCCATCTGGAAGAAACAAGGGGCGAAAGCTGAGATTACTTACTTGCAATTCACATGATGATTAAGATAGGAAGTTGGGAAGACCTATCTGCAATTCCTCGTGAGAGTCAGAAGCAACTCGGATTTAAAGTTCTCCAGTCCCAGAGAGCTTGGCCATTTTAAAGTATCCCTTTCCCCTCCCCCATACCCTTTTTAATAAATAAATTATTGTTATTTTACTTCTTTCTCGTCTGTCTGGTCATTGGGGTGATTTTGGGACCTCCTCAAGGTGGAAACTGAGGGAAGGGTGAGACTCACGATATTGGTGGTCCGCTCCGACCTGTGACACACCCATCAGATCAACCAGCACCTGCAATGACCTTTACACAGTAAAGAGTAGCCCAAATAGATAGAATAGAAAACAAATTGATAAAATATACATATGAAATCTAGATTCATAATACAACTAGTGTTCAAATTGTCAAAGATCATGGAGGTCCCCTAAAGCAGTGGTTCTCAACTCCAGTCCTCGGGACCCACTGCTCTACATATTGTGCATGTCTCCCTTATTTAACACACCTGATTCAGATCATCAGCTCGTTAGGATAGATTCCATGAACTGAACTGAGTGTGTCAGATATGAGAGACATCCAAAATGTGCAGAGCAGTGGGTCCTGAGGACTAGAGTTGAGAACCATTAAGCCCTACCTCTATGTGAATTGGGGTGGACCTCAAAGCCTACTCTCAAGTTATGCAATTTTACAATTTATTAGTCGTTAAAATGGATTACATTACGTTTTTTTAAGTCATGGATCGAATATTTTGCAGATCAGCAAAACTGGGGGTTTGAAAATAAAATAAGAATTAATTAAGAAATTATAAGCATATAAAAATAGAGAAGAACAAAGTTACAAATAAAGTACAGGTACAGAAATAAAATATAACGAATATAATAGCTTCTTGCCTCGATCTGTGGGGAAATGATTAGGTTGCATTTCAAAGATTAGAGAGCAGAGTAGGGCGATGGGTTAGCCATTGGGATTGCCATTGCTGTGACTTGTGCTGTGGGAGTGTGAAGGAGTGTTTGGTGTAGTAGATGATCCACCATTAACAAGTCTGTGGTTTAAGTTGACATGTTGTTGGTGTGGTCCGGTCTTCAGTTATGGTACACAAAAGATTAGAACAATGACGTATGATAAGAGGTTGTTTATTAAAACATGTAACATTAACCAACAGATATGTAGATGATATGATGATAGTAGTTAATAGCAGTAACTCCACAAACACTCTTGATAGTCACAGATAAAGAACAATACGAAGATGACGACAAAATAGACTCTGTCAGTTAGCAACATTACACTCAAGGAGATGTATGTAGTAACGAGACCGGACTGTGTGTTTAGAGGTATTAAACTGATTATTTACACTCCCTTCAGACTGAAATCTCATTTAAGATGATGAAAATCTTGAGAGCTTCAGTGCAGTAGCAAATATTTACATGCATTGAAGAATTAACTTCAGTTCTCTTCTGTTCTTTAATCCAAATTCAAGTAAAATTTTCTAATTTGATATCTGAATGTCACACAAACATGACAATGATGTTATAATCCAGTTTGAACCAGTTTTACTGTACAAGACAGGACATCACACAGGAGAACATTGTTTTTATATTTCACCACTAGGGGTTGCTCTGTTAAACAGATTTCACAGCTTTATAAGGATTGCAGTGGGTACTTGAGCAGGAGAATATGGTTTAGTTTTGAATGCTCTGTGATTAGTAAACCTCTTTACCATGAGAAGTTTTGTAGGAACTGTTTTAATACTTTTATTAAGTTACTCAGGTAAGTTATTAACCTTTATAAGTATCTTTTTATAGACAGTTTTATTTCTTTCTAAAAACATTCTCTTCTTACAGAAATCAAAGCACAGGATTCAGTTCATCAGCCGAATGATTATCAATCAGCACATGAAGATGACAGCATTACTTTGCAATGCGAATACAAGACTACAAGCTCAAACCCCACTCTTCTGTGGTACAGACAACACAATTATGACTCTCCAAAATACATCCTTTTAAATTATAAATACGGTGATGGAGATACAGCTCCTGAATTCAAGAACAGATTTTACTCCAGACTTAATTCTTCAGCACAATCAGTGCCGCTGACAATTCAACATCTACATGTGTCTGACTCTGCTGTGTATTACTGTGCTCTGCAGCCCACTGTGACAACAGGATATTCAGTGCTTCAACAAAAACCTGTACTTACTTACCAAACTCATAACTCAAATACATAAAACCTAAATATATATATGTGTAATTGTTGACAATGTATGACCTTAAACTGCATGCATGCTCTTAAAACACTTGTGTTTAAATCTTACTAATTTGACTAGAATATATAACTATCACACTGTATATTGAACTTCAGTGTTTCTAATGTTTACCACAAGGAGGTGACTTGTCTACAAAAATGACAGCTCAGTTATGCAGTAATGCATCAGTGCTTTTTCTCTGCTAGGATTACAGCAATCATTTTATCATTAACTAATGACAAGCATTCATCAATCATAGTTCATATTAATTAAAAAGTTTGCATTTTTAATGTTAAAAAGTTACTGTACAATAAACTAACATTAACAAACGATGAAGAATCTTATTGTTAGTATCATTAATAAAATCTATCAAAATAATCACTGTAAGCCTACTGTTAGTTACATGATTTATTTCACATGTATGGTTTTTAAATATAATATTTGAGATAAGGATAAAGTGTTAAATATCATTTGTGAGAACTGTGAGGAGGAGGAGGAGGAGTTTATTACACAACAGAACAGTAGATTATCAACTCACACAAGTCTGTTGATCAGATGATGTTTCTGTCTCCTGTTCAATCCATGTTTATTGTACTAAAATGATTATCTATATTATTATATTTCTGTCACTAGCTGAAGGTAAGAAATTGATGAATTTTAAAAGTGTGCTGTTAATAAAATGGGGACATACAAAAATGTTAGCTTATGATTGTTTTCGCCCTTCTTTTATGTCTCTCTTTCAGGTAACAAAGCTAATATCATTAGCCCATACAGCAATAGTAAATATGCTGTGGAGGGAGAAATTGTGACTCTCTCTTGTAACTACACTGGATCTGTTCGTGCTCTTTACTGGTATCGACAATATAAAGATTCATCACCACAGTTTATCATAATGGATGCTTATGGATCAGTCACTGAAGCTGATCCTCCAGATCCTAGGCTCTCTATTCATCACAGAAAAGATGACAACAGTGTGGATCTGAAAATAACATCTGCTGTTGTATCAGACTCTGATCTGTATTACTGTGCTCTGGAGCCCACAGTCACAGGAAACACAACAACACTGCACAAAAACCACTTTAAATACAATATGACTGAGACTAAGCCAGAAAAAAGATAAAGATTTTGTTTTAATATTTTATATGATTAACAAACCCCCACACGATCTGACACTTATTTAAAATGTACAAAATATAAAAAGTTGTTATTTTTATTTAAACTAAATCAGTTTTGAGCTGATAAGTAGGCTATGATATCACACATAAACTAAGATAGATCCACACATGAAACAAAATTTGTTTCCAATGTTCCCTATAGGATTTGTTTTAAAATATAGTTGTGTCAATAAAGAAATCAATTAAAAAGCTCAAACCTGTTTCTTGATGAGGTCCATTTTGATGTCACAAAGTTTTTGTTGTTCACGTTCCAGTAACCACACCCACACTATTAATACACAAAACATTAACATAACATCACTGAGAGAAGTTTATGAATCTTTCAGCTGCTCTCACAAATACATTCAGGGTATTAGGACTATAAACATTAACAGAGTGATTTTAAAACATTTACAGTAAAAAAGACGAAAACCTCTCCTGGATGAGTAACATGGAGAACAGACAGATGCTTATAATCATACTTATCACAGCTTCAGGTACATTTATCACAAGTTATTTTTATCTGACAAAACAAAGATTTTATTCCATCATAATATAATAAAAAAAAATAATGATTTTAATTTCAGGTGGATTTGCTGACAGAATTGTACCAGAAGAAGGAGAAACTGATATGATCAGTAATGAAGGAGAGTCTGTGACACTGAGCTGTTTATATGATACAAGCAGCAGTTATGTTTATCTTTACTGGTACAGACATCATCCTAACAGTGAACCTCAGTATTTACTGCATAAAGGTGCTCGATCATACAGCAGTTACAAAACCACAGATGTTCGCTTTCAGTCAACAACATCTCAATCATCTACTGAACTCACTATAGACAGTGTTACTCTGTCAGATTCAGCTTTATATTACTGTACTCTGAGAGTTGACACCCAATGATACAAAAAACTGAGAGGCTTTACAAAAACTACAAGAGATTTTTATCAAAATTCATCAAACCACAGTAGTTATTTGTAAACCACAAACACTCTTAGATAAGGAAAAGTGGTAACAGCTGTGAATGTAGAAGGTCATTAATGTAAACTTTAATTCAGCTGTATTTTCTAGGATTTGGGAAAAGCAGCAATCAATAGAGAAACAAAAAATTAAGAGAAATGTTTGTTGAATTTACACCAACACACCTGCTGAAAATAAATACAAGATGACTCTGATTGGTTTAACTGCATCTGATGGCACATATGTATCAAAAAGTAATCCTAGTTTTATCAAATTTGGCCCTGGTACACAGGATGATTTTCAAATCTTAAATGATTTTAAAACATCAGAATATAACAACAGTTTTAATTGATTTTTAACATTATAATCCTGCACACTAGATGATTCGAAGAGCAAGACCACACACATCTGTTGACTGTAGTAATGATTTCACAGTGACACAAGATCACGAAGAAACTCACGTGATCAAACTTCAAAAGAAAAACAAATATGCAGGATGATCGGATGTCCCTTTTCTTGCTCGAAATATTTTAAAGGCAGACATACTTTTGCCATAGTTATACAAGTACAAGATACTTCAATTTACATGTAATGATATATGAATCATACTGAATATTCATGTTTCAGCTATAAAAGCAAACAACATCTGGTTGGTAAAGTTTGTTTGCTCTCATTGGTTATTGCTGGTATCCTGTCAGAGGCGGCCTGATCAAGAGTTATCACTCTTATCACATTACAAAGTAGCAGTTTGAGCAATTGCAGTATGTGATATGGAAATATAACAGATTTAATTTCAGGTGCAATTGCTGATAACATTGGACCAAGAGAAAAAGAAACAAATATAATCAAAAATGATGGAGAATCTGTGACACTGAGCTGCACATATGATACAACCAGCAATAATGTTTGGCTTTACTGGTACAGACAGCATCCTAACAGTGAACCTCAGTATTTACTCTATGAAGGTGCTCGATCAGAAAGCTATCAGCATATAGCAGACCAGCGGTTTAAGTCAACAACATCTCGATCATCCACTGAACTCATTATTAACAGTGTAACTCTGTCAGATTCAGCTTTATATTACTGTGCACTGAGAGTTTTAGCACAGTGATACAAAATACCTGAGAGGCTTTACAAAAACTTAATATCCTTTAAACTGTCTTTCATCAAACCACATCAAACCACTATTAGGTTTTGTAAACCACAGCTTAAGAAATAAGAGTATGTGGTCACACCTGTAAATTTGAGAGATTATAAGGTACACTGCAAAATCCCCGGTGTTAAAGGGGACATATTATGAGATTTTTTTTAAGATGAAAACTAAGTCTAAAATAGGTCTGAGCAAAAGTGTGCCGTTTTGGGTGTGTCATTTAAAATGCAAAAGAGCGGATGAAGTGCAACCACTGATCACAATGATGGTGGTTTGTTGCAATTGAAACTCAATTGTGCTGTGAAATATTTTATCTCTCTCTTTCTCTCCATACTAAATGGTTGTGCTGTGGTTGGATAGTGCAGATAAAGGGGGCGGTATTACCTTATTCTGACATCACAATAAGGGCCAAATTACAATGACCTATTTTTCACATGCATGCAGAAAATGGTTTACCAAAACTAAGTTATTGGGTTGATCTTTTTAACATTTTCTAGGTTGATAGAAGCACTGGGGACACAATTATAGCACTTAAACATGGAAAAAGTCTGATTTTCATAATATGTCCCCTTTAAATTAACACTGCTCGGTGTTTATATAGGTCCACTCTCCAGAGTGTTAAAAAAGTAACACAGAAGAGAGTTAAAAGCTACAATCTGTGACTTTATCCTCTCTATCACCATCTCTGTTTAAAACCTAAAATTAAATTTTACATCTTACTTGTAGAGTCATTTTCTTAACTTAGGTTTAGGTGTTGGCTGTTTAATTTAAAGTCACCATTATTGTGATCAGTGGTTGTTTTAGTTGGACTTGACTCTTGACTGTTAACTTGTTTGTTTTTTCTAACTGCTATATTTTAGTGTGTTTAAAACACATTAGTTATAGCAATGAAAAAGCAATTGTGTAATTAAATATTGATGGTTAATATATAATGTCAAACATAAACATTTAAATGATCAGATTTATTAATATAGATTTCCTCACTCATCAAAAGTGTCTTTATCTGTTATTAATGAAATACTACAGTTCAAGGTCCAGAACTCTCATAGCAGTTTGTTATTCTGAAGGATTTTGATAGTGTGCACATAAAGCATTAACCACTGAACAATGTAGATACAAAGAGATCAAGAATCGGAGTATGAATCACAATGATGGTGACAAATGAAATGGTAAAAAAGTTCATTCTTTATTCATGCCCCAGTGCATTCTGGAAGTCCTGGATGAGATTTGTAATTTGTTGATACCCAGCATGCATTGCAGCATGAAGCTTTTCATTCTATTGTCACCATCATTGTGGTTTATATTTTGATTATTGATGTTTGTGTGTCTACATTATGCAGCAGTTAATTTGTAAGTGTTAGTGTTTAAAAATGGTTCAGAATGAAAGACTGCTGAGATGGCTGGATTTCATAGTACAGTATCATATTATTAACTGAAATAAACACATCTAGTAAGAAATCACTGAAGAAATCATTTTTAAGGAGAGTGTTATTTGAAAGTATACCCTAACAACAATAGAAATGCATTAGTGTTTCCTCTTTGGCCACAACAAACATGTTTTAAACACATGAAATTATAACAGCCAAAAAAGCTGAAAAGTTAAGACTAAGACTCAAAGTCCAATTAAAACAACCACTGATCACAATAATGGTGACTTTAAATGAAACAGCCAACATCTACTTCCAAGATAAGAAAAAATATCTCTACAAGTAAGATCTAAAATGCAATTTCAGTTGTCAAACAGAGATGGTGATAGAGAGGATAAAGTCACAGATTGTAGCTTTTAACTCTCTCCGGTGTTACTTTTTTAACACTCTGGAGAGTGGACCTATATAAACACTGAGCAGTGTTAATTTAACTCCCGGGATTTTTCAGTGTAATATGTGAGATGTGTGTTATTTAGTGTTTGGTTGTTAATGTATACAGGCATATGTATAAATTATATGTGTTATTTAAACTGTAAAAATGTCTCAGAAATTAGAAACTGACACACCTTTTTTGTTTTGACCACAATGTATGCTAAAGCTCATGAAAATGATCCACACAACTGACATGTTGACAAGAGAAAGAGTTTAAATACAAACTGAAGTGAGTAAAACATTAAACTGTATGTAGAGGACCAGATCTGTGTTTAGCTTTTCATCGCCAGTTCATTGTAATTAAACAGTAAAGATGTGTATCTATATTATTTTACTGCTGTCATCAACTGAAGGTATAATAAATATAAATAATTTGTGTTGTTTATATTTTATTTTCATTTCAGTATGCACTGACTTTATGTTTGTGTGTTGTAATGTGTGTTTGTATTGATTTTATTTCCAGTACGTTCAATGTTAGCAGGTGATGTCACTGACCACACCCACACTACAAATGTAGTTGTAAACGTATGTTCGGAAGGAGCCTAAACATTCAGGCCTGTCAATTATTATTATGGACGTAGATAAGGCAGCATCCAAGCCTTTGCGTCCAGCTGCAATTCTTCCGGCATCCCTCCTCCTCACCATCTCCTCCTTTACTGCTCTCTTCTTCCTCTTTCTTCCTCTATGCAGTTCTGTTGAAGAAGGGGGAACTTGGGTCTCGAGCCCTGGCCTCAGGTTTACTCTCTTGAAAGTTCAGAGCTCAGGTGCAGAGCTCCCCTCGAGGACAGCAAGCCAAGTTCAATTGCCACTAATCATTAAAACTGAATACACAGGCGAACTAGTGAAATACGTGTTAGAGTACATTTCTGCATCTATCTATGAGTGTCAGCCAAATTTATCTTCTAAGTGGATTCACATTAAAAGAAGAGATCTGCCTTACTATAATATAAATAACTCAGAAAATCATCATGAACAGATGTCAACTGCTAATTCTCATGACAGGTACATTATAGTCTCATAACAAGAAATCAAATGAATCAAATGTACTCATGTACAACACAATCAGGGATTTCTTTTATTTATTAAAATGTTGAATACATTTTTTTGCAGGTGTGTTTGCTGATACTATTATACCAAAAGAAGACGGCACAAATAAAACCAGAAGAGAAGGAGAGTCTGTGACATTGAGCTGCACATATAATACAAGCAGAAACAATGTTTGGCTTTATTGGTATAGACATCATCCAAACAGAGAGCCTCAGTATTTACTGTTTAAAGGTGCTCAGACTCATGAAGGGAACGTGATGGACAGTCGCTATCAGTCGACAACCTCACAAACATCAACATCACTCACTATAAAACATGCGACTCTGTCAGATTCAGCTTTATATTACTGTGCTGTTAAAGCAGGAGCACAGTGATACAAAGTCCACAGACGCTTTACAAAAACACACACGCAACCAGTGTCAGTGATCCATTACAAGATAAACCACAGTTAAGTCTCTTAAACCCACAATACAGAATGTGGTAACATCTGCCTCTTTGTGATTCAAGCAGATAAAAAGAAATACATCACACCCAATCAGGCCCTCCAACTATTCAACTATTTTAAGCAATAAATGTATATATTTTTTGTAATCACTTTCATACAGTGAAAAGTGAGCAAGATAACTGCTTTTAGGTCGCTATAGCCAGTTGCACATCAGTACTGTTGCTGACTTTTGTCCAGATATAGTACTCATCATTTAATGTTTACTCATGCCATACAGAAGATTACAAATGTGACTTTATAAATCTATTCAGTTACTGTAACCCAGCTAGAAATAAAAAGCTCCAAGAACGTTCCCTGAAAGCTCCCGAATGTTCCCAAAAACATTCTGCCAACGTTGAGAGCGGCCGGTTTTTTTGGGTTCTAGGGGCGTTTCTGTTGTCTGAGCGTTGGAGTAATGTTGCATTTTGCCATTCTTGAACGTTGTGACAATGTCATGTTTTGGTGTTCACACAATGTTTAAAACAACAGCTGTTTATTATATTGACTTGTTTAATTGTTATGTAAATGATAAAGAAACATTGCATTTTATTATTTTGTAAAGCATTATTTCTGAATGTTCAGTGGATGTATTGCTGTAGAGGACTCAATTCGCTTGCTAGGTTTGGATGTTGATGTTTTGTTTCATTTTGGGTCACCATTGTTGTGATTCGTGTTTGTTTTGGTTGGTCTCTTGACACTTGACTTTTTGCCTGCTAGTTTTTTCTTGGTTGTGTTAACTTTGTGGTGATGCACCACATTTGTTATGAAAAGTTAATAGTGTATTTCTGTGGTTGTTGGTACATAATGGTAAAGATCATCACCTAATTCATTTACTAATCAAAAGTTTATTTTCTGCCAATAATGTATATTAGATCCAACTGTTTCACAGCAGTTTGTCATTAAGGAGTTTTAGAAACTTTGGACAAAAAATATCCACTGTATAGTTGGGATGCACAAACATCAAGAATCAGACTATGAATCTCAACCATGGTGACAATTAAAATTGTTAAAAAAAATCCTTATTTATCCATGCTGCAGTGCATGCTGGGAGTCCTGAATGAGATTTGTAATTTGTTAATACCCAGCATGCATTGCAGCATGAAGTTTTTCATTTAATTGTCACCATGATTGAGATTCATAGTCTGATTCTTGATGTTTGTGCATCCCAGTTATACAGCAGATATATTTTTGTCCAAAGTTTCTAAAACTCCTTAATGACAAACTGCAGTGAAAGAGCTGGATCTCATTTACATTTTTGACAGGAAATAAACTTTTGATTAGTAAATTAATTAGGTGATGATCTTTGCCATTGTGTGCCAAACACCACAGAATTACACTATTAACTTTCATGGCAAATGTGGTTCACCAACACAAAGTCAACACAACCAGGAAAAAACTAGAAAGCAAAAACTCAAGTGTCAAGAGACCAACTAAAACAAACACTAATCACAATAAGGGTGACTTGGAGTGAAACAAACATCAACATCTAAACCTGGTGAGTGAATTGAGTTTTCTGCAGCAATGTATCCACTGAACATTCAGAAATGATGTTTTATGAAATAATAAAATGCAATGTTTCTCTATCATTTATATAACAATTAAACAAGTCAATATAATAAACAGCTGTTGTTTTAAACATTGTTTGAACATTAAAACATGACATTGTCATAACGTTTAAAAATGGTAAAATGTAACATTACTCTAACGTTCAGACAACAGAAACGTTCCTAGAACTTAAAAAAACTGGCCGCTTTTAACGTTGGCAGAATGTTTTTGGGAACATTCGGGAACTTTCAGGGAACGTTCTTAGAACTTTTTATTTCTAGCTGGGAAGTCTTTAACAGCATTGTTAAAAGGGGACATATTATGAAAATCTGACTTTTTCCATGTTTAAGTGCTATAATTGTGTCCCCAGTGCTTCTATCAACCTAGAAAATGTTAAAAAGATCAACCCAATAACTTAGTTTTGGTAAACCATTTTCTGCAAGCATGTGAAAAATGGGTCATTGTAATTTGGCCCTTATTGTGATGTCAGAATAAGGTAATACCGCCCACTTTATCTGCACTATCCAACCACAGCACAACCATTTAGTATGGAGAGAAAGAGAGAGATAAAATATTTCACAGCACAATTGAGTTTCAATTGCAACAAACCACCGTCATTGTGATCAGTGGTTGCACTTCATCCGCTCATTTGCATTTTAAATGACACACCCAAAACGGCACATTTTTGCTCAGACCTATTTTAGACTTAGTTTACATCTTAAAGGGGTCATATGATGAAAATGTTGGCATTGCCACTTTGTAGGTGTGAGCAAAAACAGGTCATTGAAATTTGGCTTTCATTATGATGTCATAAGGATATCTTATTAGAATAATACCGCCTCCTTAATCTGAACTCTGAAAGAGAGAGAAAAGAAGGACTTGACAGCACAATTGAGTTTGAATTACAACAAACCACCATCATTGTGATCAGTGTTTGCACTTTATCCGCTCATTTGCATTTTAAAAAACACACCCAAAACGACACATTTTTGGACTTGACAGCACAATAGAGTTTCAATTACAATAAACCACCATCATTGTGATCAGTGTTTGCACTTTATCCGCTCATTTGCATTTTAAAAAACACACCCAAAACGACACATTTTTGCTCAAACCTACAAAGTGGCAATGCTAACATTTTCATCATATGACCCCTTTAAAAAAAATCTCATAATATGTCCCCTTTAACTTAGAATATTGGTAGATCAAATGCAAGAAAACATATAAAATTCAGTATTGTGTCCTTAAGTGTGAATAGTTTAGTCTAGTCCTGTCAGCATGTGAAATAATCATTAAAGTTTTCAAACAGCACATGAAAAGACAGTAAATTTAGACTGCATATACAGACTCATGTTAATAAACTATTAAAATCCCACTTGATAATAATAAAATTTCACTTAATTTAGTTTTTGAGCTTTTAATCATCAGATTTAGTGCAGTTATATTGTTAGGAATAATTGACTATGGGCCGTTGGATTATTTGAAACTAATGCACACCCAATGTGGTAATGTGTCAAATAATTCAAAGTACAGTATTGTTCAAAATAATAGCAGTACAATGTGACTAACCAGAATAATCAAGGTTTTTAGTATATTTTTTTTAATGCTACGTGGCAAACAAGTTACCAGTAGGTTCAGTAGATTCTCAGAAAACAAATGAGACCCAGCATTCATGATATGCACGCTCTTAAGGCTGTGCAATTGGGCAATTAGTTGAATTAGTTGAAAGGGGTGTGTTCAAAAAAATAGCAGTATGGCATTCAATCACTGAGGTCATCAATTTTGTGAAGAAACAGGTGTGAATCAGGTGGCCCCTATTTAAGGATGAAGCCAACACTTGTTGAACATGCATTTGAAAGCTGAGGAAAATGGGTCGTTCAAGACATTGTTCAGAAGAACAGCGTACTTTGATTAAAAAGTTGATTGGAGAGGGGAAAACCTATAAAGAGGTGCAAAAAATGATAGGCTGTTCAGCTAAAATGATCTCCAATGCCTTAAACTGGAGAGCAAAACCAGAGAGACTTGGAAGAAAACGGAAGACAACCATCAAAAGGGATAGAAGAATAACCAGAATGGCAAAGGCTCAGCCAATTATCACCTCCAGGATGATCAAAGACAGTCTGGAGTTACCTGTAAAGCCCGGAATACACTGCACGATTTTTGTCCTCTTATAAGATCATTACCTTATCACACTGTGCGACATGTATCGTTTAAACTCGGGTACGACAGGCATGTAGACTGTACGATGATGACACTGAAGCTTCGGCGGCTGCGTCACACGTTGCGCAACGTCACCAGCATGCGCTCGTGGTAAACAAATACCGGCGCGCAGGTCGTACCAGCAAACACACTGTGCGGTGATCATGCCGAATTTCTGACACTGCCAGAAAACTATCGTAGGCTATCTTTGGACGCAAGACCGGGAAAACGGCCGTCTTTGAACCTCTCTCACTGTACGACATAGGACCACCGATGGAGAGCCACGATAACAGAAATCGCGACGATAGTTTCACGATGGCAATCTTTCGTCTGGGACAGCCAATTATCGTGCAGTGTATTCCGGGCTTAAGAACTGTGACAGTTAGAAGACATCTGTGTGAAGCTAATCTATTTTCAAGAATCCCCCGCAAAGTCCCTCTGTTAAAAAAAGGCATTTGCAGAAGAGGTTACAATTTGCCAAAGAACACATCAACTGGCCTAAAGAGAAATTGAGGAACATTTTGTGGACTGATGAGAGTAAAATTGTTCTTTTTGGGTCCAAGGGCCACAGGCAGTTTGTGAGACGACCCCCAAACTCTGAATTCAAGCCACAGTACAGAGTGAAGACAGTGAAGCATGGAGGTGCAAGCATCATGATATGGGCATGTTTCTCCTACTATGGTGTTGGGCCTATTTATCGCATACCAGGGATCATGGATCAGTTTGCATATGTTAAAATACTTGAAGAGGTCATGTTGCCCTATGCTGAAGAGGACATGCCCTTGAAATGGTTGTTTCAACAAGACAATGACCCAAAACACACTAGTAAACGGGCAAAGTCTTGGTTCCAAACCAACAAAATTAATGTTATGGAGTGGCCAGCCCAATCTCCAGACCTTAATCCAATTGAGAACTTGTGGGGTGATATCAAAAATGCTGTTTCTGAAGCAAAACCAAGAAATGTGAATGAATTGTGGAATGTTGTTAAAGAATCATGGAGTGGAATAACAGCTAAGAGGTGCCACAAGTTGGTTGACTCCATGCAACACAGATGTCAAGCAGTTTTAAAAAACTGTGGTCATACAACTAAATATTAGTTTAGTGATTCACAGGATTGCTAAATGTTTGTACAAAAACGTTTTGAGTTTGTACAGTCAAAGGTAGACACTGCTATTTTTTTGAACACACCCCTTTCAACTAATTGCCCAATTGCACAGCCTTAAGAGCGTGCATATCATGAATGCTGGGTCTTGTTTGTTTTCTGAGAATCTACTGAACCTACTGGTAACTTGTTTGCCACGTAGCAATAAAAAATATACTAAAAACCTTGATTATTCTGGTTAGTCACATTGAACTGCTATTTTTTTGAACAATACTGTACCAGAGTCAACTATTCTGCTTATTCCACAGTTACCACAGACAATGCATACCTGTTAAACATTTCTCAACCAACCAGAATAAGGCATTTAACAGTGATATAAACTAATTTAGTTTTTGGCTATGAAAGATTTTCATATTTGTGCTTGATGATTTGCTGAATTGATTGGTTGATCACAAAGTTTCCGACATACATCTCAGTTAAATTTGTATAAATAGAGGATGTCTTAGAGCAACACTATGTATTTTTTTTACCTTTAAATAATGTCTCTAAAATTATTTCAGTGATAGAACAACTTTTAACTGGACAAATTGTACTGTTGCTGCAACCTGAGCAGCCTCCTAGCTGCTACAAGCACACTCGAAAGTGGCAGTGGAGGGTAGAGCACACAGCCCCTCCCCCTGCCTGCAGAAGAGTGTCTGATACCAGGCACTGTTGCGCTTTTCAACCACATGGGGGAGCTGTAAGTCATTTTTACATAGTGTTGCTTTAATGTCAGAAGCCACACCCACATTTACACAGACTGTGCTTTACATTATGCCCACCTTATTCATATAATTTAGTGACCTTTCTGTATTTATAAAGTCTGTTTTATTTTTGGTTTACTTCATTAGCAATGTTTCTCAACATAGACAGATGTATGCTGCTGATTCTTATAACACTGTCAGGTAAAGTGAACTTACCAATTTGAACTTTTATATAAATAATTTGCCCTACAATCAATCTGACCAAATAACTGCTTGCTTATTCTGCAGGTGCATTTGCTGACAACATTCAACCAAAAGACAAGAATACAAATATAATCAAGACTGAAGGAGAATCTGTGACACTGAGATGCACATATGATACAAGCAGCAATAACACTTATCTTTACTGGTACAGACAACATCCTAACAGTGAACCTCAGTATTTACTGTATAAAGGTGCTCGATGGAGACATGATGAAAATATAGCAGACCGTCGGTTTAAGCCAACTACATCAGAATCATCTACTGAACTCATTATTGACAGTGTAACTCTGTCAGATTCAGCTTTATATTACTGTGCACTAACAGTTTTAGCCCAGAGAGAAGCTTGAGAAGAGTTATTGTTTTGTAAAAATGTTCAATTAATTTCATGATTACCCATGAAT
Organism: Misgurnus anguillicaudatus; assembly: GCF_027580225.2. Classification (NCBI taxonomy): domain Eukaryota; kingdom Metazoa; phylum Chordata; class Actinopteri; order Cypriniformes; family Cobitidae; genus Misgurnus; species Misgurnus anguillicaudatus. Next base: position 17,943,773 of record NC_073338.2, read on the forward strand.
CAGTTACCTAGTCACTTATTATTTTAGTATGTGTGTGTGTGTGTTTGTTTGTGTGTGTGTGTGTGTTAGACTGTTTCCTTCTGAAGTAAGTGGTGTACACTAGTACAAGACAAAAGTAAAAAAAAAAACTATACAGGGCTCCAGACTAACTTTTTTCACTAGGAGCACAGCCCCAACTGAAAATATTAGGGGCGCAACCAGAAAATTTAGGGGCACACACCATACATCAACATGCTAAACAAATATTCACATTTCGACTGATTTCCACTGTATTACTAATAAAAACTTTTATGATAGATGCAGAAGGTACAATGTGCTGTTTCAAATTCAGTGTCACGTTACAAAAAAGAGGTAAAATTTACTGGTCGCACATGTGCGACTGGATGTAAAATTCAGTGGCACACTCTCAAATTTTGGTGGCAAAATGCCAGTCTGCCCTGCTATGTATTCAAACCAACAAAAACAAAAGATATCAAATTGATTTAATGCCACGTTGTCTGTGAAAAAAATCTGCACATCTTGTGAATGCACATATGTACCACAAGGTTGTAGTGTTGTCAAACTGCACACAGCCAGAATATAAATTTTATGCAGAAATGAAGCCAGGGGCAGACAACAACATGAACAATATGCTTTCATTAGAGATCAACAACAGGGAAAAACAAAAACATACATAGACACTATAGACCCCTTCACGGTTCACGTCACATGCGGTTCCCACTGCACATGTCGGGGTCAGAAAAGTCATTACAGCAGATTGAGTTGCGTATTATTCAGTATCGTAAAAAAATGCCTACACTGCAAAATCCCTGGTGTTAAATTAACACCGGCTCTGTGTTTATATGGGTACCACCAGCAGGGTGTTAAAAGTAACACCGAAGCAGTGTTAGAGTTAATTAGATAATTAAGCAATCATTTGAGTGATTATTTGATTATTGAAGACACCTGGTGATAATGAGCAGAACTACATCTACAACTTCCAGTCACTGCCTTAGATAAAATCAACTGAAAAGACATCTCTCTTATTACAAACCAGACTGACTTTTGTCTGCTTTGAAATTGTTTGGTCGCCATTGTGTTGATCGGTGGTTCCTTTGGTTGGGTGGGTTGACTCTTGTTTTCCTTTTGAGGTCTTTGCAACAGTGTTTACTGAACACATTATTTGTTGTAAAGGTTGTTAAAGCAAAGTTTATATAGTTTTTATAACAGAGATTGTAGATTTAAGTAAGCTGTTTACACAGTCAAAAAACTCAGCGCTAATAGAAAATTAGATGCCGATCATATGTATATTATTCTCTATTGGACTTCAGTAACATAACTTTCCTCGGATCAAGCTTCTCAAATTTTATTGTTAAACACCTGTTGGAAATTCTTTTTTGCCTCATGTGCAGACATCATGAATCACCCCACTAATCAGAATCATGGTGACAAACATAATGTTGCAAAGCAAGCTGGGATCCACCATAGTATAAAACTCATGAATCCCATCATGCATTGCAACATAAATTATGTCACCCTTGTTGTGATTAATGGGGTGATTCATGATATCTGCACGCGAGGCACAATATTAATTTCCGGCAAGTATTTTTAACAATAAAATTTGAAAAGCTCTGTAAGTTAAAACCAGTAGAGAAAATATATGCGATCAACATTTTACTTTCCATGAATACTGAATTTTTTGACTGTTTAAACAACTTACTTAAATCTACAATCTCTGTTATCAAAAACTTCATAAACTTTGCTTTAAAAACCTTTACAACAAATAATGTGTTCAGTAAACACTGTTGCAAAGACCTCAAAAGGAAATAAAAGTCAACCCACCCAACTAAAGGAACCACAGAACACCATAATGGTGACCAAACAATTTCAAAGTAGACAAAAGTCAGTCTGGTTTGTAATAAGAGAGATGTCTTTTCGGTTGGTTTTGTCTGGGGCGGTGGCTGGAGGTTGTGGATGTGGTTCTGCTCGTTGTCACCAGGTGTCTTCGGTGGTCGGATGATCACTCAAATGATTGCTTGGTTATCTGGTTGGCTCTGGCACTGCTTCGGTGTTGCTTTTGGCACCCTGCTGGTGGTGCCCGTGTGGACGCCGAGCCGGTGTTGATTTGGCACCAGGGATTTTGCAGTGTACTTACGTCGTGGGCTGTGAAAATCGCACCAGGTCTTCCATTAAAGGGGTCATATGATGAAAATGTTAGCATTGCCACTTTGTAGGTGTGAGCAAAAACAGGTCATTGAAATTTGGCTTTCATTATGATGTCATAAGGATATCTTATTAGAATAATACCGCCTCCTTAATCTGAACTCTGAAAGAGAGAGAAAAGATGGACTTGACAGCACAATTGAGTTGAATTACAACAAACCACCATCATTGTGATCAGTGTTTGCACTTTATCCGCTCATTTGCATTTTAAAAAACACACCCAAAACGACACATTTTTGGACTTGACAGCACAATAGAGTTTCAATTACAATAAACCACCATCATTGTGATCAGTGTTTGCACTTCATCCGCTCATTTGCATTTTAAAAAACACACCCAAAACGACACATTTTTGGTCAAACCTACAAAGTGGCAATGCTAACATTTTCATCATATGACCCCTTTAAGTTTTTGCGATTCATGTAGAATCTCAGAGACTGTGGACATTTTGTGTTCACTGAATGAAGAGAGCATAATCATTCAGCTAACAAATATTATTTTGTTGACTGGACTTAGATATATAAGTTTATGTCCAATTCGTTCACCCAACTTACCCAACTGAGTAATCTGAACAAACAATTAAAAAAAAACAATGGTCGGAATGGTTCCCAGCATGCATTGCGACATGTTCACTTCTTTGGTTAATATTTACTAAAAAAGATGACTGTTTTAATGTTTTCGGGATTTATTCGTGTTGTTATGTTGTTAATGTTAGTTATAAAAAAATCCGTAGTTTTTACGGTGAAATACTGGCAGCTGTGGTTACCAGAACAATTCTGTAAAAAATTCAACTTAAAACCGTAAAAACAACACCACCACAGTTGGATGCATTACAGCGAACTTTTGTAAATTTTACAAATCTTACCTGTATCTTACCTTGTTTTAGTTGGGGTCTTGAGCCTCAATGGTTACTTAATTCCTTTTTCTTTTTGTCAATTGTGTTAGTGGGTGACACAGACCACTTATTGATGATGAGAGGGGTTGTAAAAACAATTCTCCATTACTGCTTTACTTTTAAGTGGATTAATTTATCCACATGAAAGTTGTGATTGACTGGTAGTTACAGTAAGAGAGAAATTGGTTTAATGTCTGGTGTTTGTAGGTTCTGCAAATATAACTGTTGGGCTACAAAGAGTTTTGTAAAGTAATGGTTTTGGGAACGAAGATCTACGAGCCAAGTGCTCCATTTAAGGAAACAATGATCTCCATAATGGTGACTTCAAACAAACCAAATAAAGTCAAACTGGTTTGTAATAAGTGTAGATGTTAATGGTGTTTGTGTTTAATTCTCCACTGGTGAGATCTTGGGCCCGTACCATGAAAATGGTTAAACAAACTCAGGGTTACAGGATTAGTTTCAGGTTGACAAAACCAAGCCAATGTGCAGGCCTTGATGGTAAAAGCTATTTTCATGGTACCCAAAACCCAGGATTTGCACAAACTAATCCTAAACAAAGCTGGCTAACCAACTAAACCAGCTTCATGGTATAGGCCCCTTGAGCAATTGAATGTGTTTATATGTTATATTTATACAGTTAATGTTCATCTAAGATTTTGTCTGTATAGTTGTACTTGTGTTTTGACTGCTCTCTATTTCATCATTAATGTTCATTCATCATGTCATTATTTAAGTGTCACTTTCTAACTCTGTAAAACGGACTCATGTAGACACTGAGCGATTTAATAACTTACCCTGATGTTGTTTTGTATTTGTTTGTATGATACAATCTTTGTGTATTTCCACTGTCTCTTTTTAAATTGTTGGTAAATAATTAGAAAACAATTTGTAATAATTTCACAACAAACTTTGTTTCTTTGTGCAGCTGTCTGCATCACCTGAGGGCTATTTCATAAAACTAGATTACAGAATAAGCCAGGCTTATTTTGTTAAGTCTGGCTTATTGCCGGTGGATTTTGTTTCATAAAACAAACTTGAACTAGTTCAACCCCGGTTACTATGGAAACTTATGCTTGCAAACTAGCCTGGTCCGGAGCAGGCTAACTGTCAGGCTAAGCCTCATTGTTGCTTAACTAGACTTCCACTAACACTGAAATGTAAATGCAATGATATTACAGCTGACTCTTTGACATTTTATTTGACTTTATTAACCACTATTAATCTAACAATTAAAGAAAATCAACTTATATATTAAATTTGATAAATTTTGTTACAATAATAATTAATAAAATATAGACATGTGTTTCATAATATGGTATATAGGCCTATCAAATGTTGAATATAAATGATAATCTTAACTAAGGATAATAGTTCATTAACAAATTTAAGATGTATCTAAATTAATATAATTGCAACGTATTGATGAAATATATATATCTTTTTTTTTTAAGATTGTCTGTCACACAAAGAGGAAATTTAATTTAAATATACAACACACAAAAGTCAAGTACAGTCATTTAATTTTTATGCTTGGTGTGCATAAAAATGCACATTATTTTAAAGATCTACAGTATTTGTATCTTTCTCTAGTTGTTACATTTTTCTTGAAATAAAAAAAAAATATATGGTGTCTGCATGGCTGACGGAATACAATATAATTATGTGATGGTATGCTCTTGGCATTTTGTTGTAATGAGTTAAAATTCTTTTTTTATCACAGAGAAGATTGTTAGTGTCCTGCATACAATATTTTTTCAGCTCACAAGGCTTGTACTGACTTACAGTATAATGTGCTTATACCTCAGGCTTTTCTTCGACTGATCCTCACCCTGTAACCATTCATAAAACTCTGTTTATCTATCAACACCTAACACTACACTGTTAAAAAATTATGTAGAACTTACAGTATTACTGTCAGCTGTTTGCCAGTAACTTGCTGTAGATTTATATGTATGTTATTCACTGGCAACAGTTTGTTCAAAGCCAAATGAACATTAAACATTAACAAGTCTTTTTATTTACAGAATAAAACCATCAAATAACAGCCTCATGCAAAGCATTCTGGGAACCAAAATATGAAGGAAACAACAGAAAAAGGTTCATGAGGATTTCTGGTTCACAAAATGCTTTGCATGAGGCTGTTATTTTATAGTTTTATGCTGTAAAATCATAGACTTGTCAATGTTTAATGTTCATTCAACCCTGAACAAACTGTTGCCAGCAAACAATAAACCTCCAAATCTACATAAGTTACTGGAAAACAGCTGCATAACTACAGCTAATTTTTTAACAGTGTGATAATAAACCAGTGGTTTAAAATCTCTCATACTCCCAGGGTTTAACATGATGACTTGTGGCTCTATAACGCACACATAATTTGCCATCAAAAATGTTTTAAGTAACATCAAGTCAAGTCAAGTAATAATGATTGGTCAAGAATATGTGTAACATATATGATTTTACACAATCATTTCTTGTACTACTAATTCAGAAATGCATATGCTGTTCACCCACCATGCTCTCAGTGACCCCATTTTTTTCTTTCAAGCACACTTCATCTGCAGGAGTAAAAGCTGTGCTGCTGATAGATGCCAGTGCTCTCCTTATTGCCAGTTAACATCTAACATTATGAGATTAGACACTTCTTCTAGCATATGATTATGCTTAAATCAACTACACTTCTTATGAACAATATATTTATATTTTATTTTCACCTGTTACTTTATTGTCCACTCAAGTTGCTGCTTTTGAAATGTACCCCCAAATAAAAAAAATAAATGTAAGTTACATTTGAAGTTACTGTAAATGTATTAAAATCATTCATTTGCTAAATATGTATTATATAGGTTACTTAGTAAACTACAAATTGTCTTTTAAAAGTTAAGATTTGTGTTATTTTTTTAAAGTACAGCATATAAAAATTAGCAAAGTATAGCCACATAAGCATTGACGGGGATCGAACCCGGATCCCCGCATGCGCTGCTGAGAGCACTAACCACTGGGCCATCATTTCTAACGATGTTTCATATTTTTAATGTGATCCATTTAACAACAAGACAATATATTTAAATTTAGTTTCTGCGTGCAGGGATTTAATCCATAAGGACTTTTCAACTATTTTATGGGTTTGTGTATTGAAGCAGTATTATAATTTTCAGTCAGTAGTACATTTTTCATAAATTTTTATCAAAAATGACCGCTTTCTCTTTAACTTTGATCGATTTGATCCACGCTCGACCTCTAGGGCTGCTCAAGAATAGCGTGCACGCGCAATTATCTTGACTAGGGAAATCTGGATCACATTAGTTGGATTGCGTAAGCTTCACTTGCCTTTTTTGAAACCGCTTTATCCTCGCCTCATTTGTTAGGTTAATTCAAGTCGAGTTTGTAACTTTAATCCTCGCTTTTCCAAGCGAGTTTTATGAAATAGCCCTCTGGATTATAGTGGTTTTCTTCATATTTTAAAGGGGACATATTATGAGATTTTTTTAAGATGTAAACTAAGTCTAAAATAGGTCTGAGCAAAAGTGTGCCGTTTTGGGTGTGTCATTTAAAGGGGTCATATGATGAAAATGTTAGCACCGCCACTTTGTAGGTCTGAGCAAAAATGTGTCGTTTTGGGTGTGTTTTTTAAAATGCAAATGAGCGGATGAAGTGCAAACACTGATCACAATGATGGTGGTTTATTGTAATTGAAACTCTATTGTGCTGTCAAGTCCAAAAATGTGTCGTTTTGGGTGTGTTTTTTAAAATGCAAATGAGCGGATAAAGTGCAAACACTGATCACAATGATGGTGGTTTGTTGTAATTCAAACTCAATTGTGCTGTCAAGTCCTTCTTTTCTCTCTCTTTCAGAGTTCAGATTAAGGAGGCGGTATTATTCTAATAAAATATCCTTATGACATCATAATGAAAGCCAAATTTCAATGACCTGTTTTTGCTCACACCTACAAAGTGGCAATGCTAACATTTTCATCACATGACCCCTTTAAAATGCAAATGAGCGGATGAAGTGCAACCACTGATCACAATGATGGTGGTTTGTTGCAATTGAAGCTCAATTGTGCTGTGAAATATTTTATCTCTCTCTTTCTCTCCATACTAAATGGTTGTGCTGTGGTTGGATAGTGAAGATAAAGTGGGCGGTATTACCTTATTCTGACATCACAATAAGGGCCAAATTACAATGACCTATTTTTTCACATGCTTGCAGAAAATGGTTTACCAAAACTAAGTTATTGGGTTGATCTTTTTCACACTTTCTAGGTTGATAGAAGCACACAATTATAGCACTTAAACATGGAAAAAGTCAGATTTTCATAATATGTCCCCTTTAAGAAATGAATGAAATTATATTAGTTAATGAAATACAAATAGTTGTTTACATGTTCATATATTTTTAGGGTGGTTGTCTGGCAATCACATCTGCATTTTACCATTAAAAAAATAAGAGTTTCTAAACAGTTAATTAATCAAAGAAATTCTGAATACAGGTAAGATTTGTAAAATTTACAAAAGTTCGCTGTAATGCATACAACTGTGGTGTTGTTGTTTATACGGTTTTAAGATGTATTTTTTACAGAATTGTTCTGGTAACCACAGCTGCCAGTATTTCTCCGTAAAAACTACAGATTTTTTTTACAGTGTAGTTAGAGTTATTTTAAAAGAATAATGTTTGTTCATTGTTACCATGATTGAGAAGTGTGTGTTCAGTGTAGAGGACGGCACAGTGGGTTAGCGCGCATCTTTGTTGCCTCACAGCAAAAAGGTCTCTGGTTCAACGCTTACTTTAACTGTCAGATCTTGTTTTGGTAGTGGTTTTGTTTTCATGGATTAAAGTGAAAAAAATCTTCTGACTGAAATTTCAGAAGACATATTCCTTGTAAACAGGCGAGACCAATAGCATTCTAAAGGGAGATGTTTTTTTGCCATTAATGCCATATTGAAGTCTACTGTGGCATTTATAGGTTTGCCAACTGTCACTATGAAATACAGCAGCAGTGCGAGTATGTTTTTTTGTGAATTAACATTTAATTACAACATATGATAGGTTTATTAATAGTTTGTTAATTTACAGCTTTACTTTCCTTTAATTGAACCATTACCTTTAATATCTGTCTAAAACAAAACACTTGTGACTCCTGCACTAAGGGTTAAAAATGTTATACCGTGATGTTAATCTACTTGTGACAAACTAAAAAAATTGATTCTGTAAGATGTAGTTTGCAGGGCATTTCAGATTAAGGTGAAACAGCTAAATAACTATATAAAAAGAAATACTAATATCACCACCTTTAATGAATCTTAATTATTTATTAATTGTAAATCTTATTCATTTTGGCATTTACTTATACATTTTTTTAAATTAAGGTTGAAACTGTTAACATTAGTTAGTGCACCATGAACTAACATCAATTACTTTAAAGGGGTCACATGATGAAAATGCCAGCATTGCCACCTTGTAGGCCCGAGCAAAAATGTGTCGTTTTGGGTGTGTTTTTTAAAATGCAAATGAGCGGATGAAGTGCAAACACTGATCACAATGATGGTGGTTTATTGTAATTGAAACTCTATTGTGCTGTCAAGTACAAAAATGTGTCATTTTGGGTGTGTTTTTTAAAATGCAAATGAGCGGATAAAGTGCAAACACTGATCACAATGATGGTGTTTTTTTGTAATTCAAACTCAATTGTGCTGTCAAGTCCTTCTTTTCTCTCTCTTTCAGAGTTCAGATTAAGGAGGCGGTATTATTCTAATAAGATATCCTTATGACATCATAATGAAAGCCAAATTTCAATGACCTGTTTTTGCTCACACCTACAAAGTGGCAATGCCAACATTTTCATCATATGACCCCTTTAATGACATACACATGAATTAATAAATGCTTATATACTCTATATTTTTCATAGTTTGTTCATGTTATATAATGCATTTAATAATGTGAACAAATACAACTTTTTTTAAAAGTGGTACAGAAATGTTTATATCATATTATTCAGTGCACATAAACGAACAATCCAGGGTCTGTTCTGCTCACACAACAGCGTACAGTCACAGCTCTAATACAGTATGTATGAATATAAACCCTGAACGAGCAACTCGAATAAAACTCGTGTACAATTCGCACAGGATGTCTGTAATCATAGTGACAGTTGTACATTGAATGACTGTTCCCTTTATCAACAAATTATTATTTTACAATAGAGGCAGAGCTGAGGTGCTTTTTATGCCCAATGTTAATGTTATGCACTTAAAACAACGCATTGTGCGCAACTTGTGTATATTAAACAAGAACAAAATTCAAGCTCACTAAACAGTCAGTGATGAAATAAGGATAATAAACAATATTTTAGTAAAGGTAAAAAATGTAACTTACCCTTTTTTCTGCTGTTTACTTTCTCCTAAGCCCTAAATGGTCGTGTTTGAGGATACTTGCAAAGACGGGATTTTTGACGCATAACCTTATGTGTATTTAAGGCCAATAAAGCGGCAAAAATACTCACAAGCTCAAAGAGAAGCGAATGCGCGACTTGCTTATTCCCCTCACACAGAAACAGCGCGCACATAAAGACTGTTGTTATTGTTTCAATTTAAAATCACTTGTTTTTGAATGCGGATACATGTACAAACGTCAAGATTTCCTGACCACGCGCACATGCAACTGTAGAACTGACAGGTGGATGACATCAAAGTACTGCGAGAGCATTCGGAAGCAGTCTCGTCTAATGAGTTCTCGGTTCGCTCTCAGGGGATTTTGATGTCATCTGACTGCCTCTTGGTTCTTGTGGCGCCAAGTGAAGTTTACCCATGAGTTTAACAAACTCGTTGTATCAGCCACTGGTTACATCAGCGTATCAGTCAAAAACGATCACGTATGAGACAAATTAATTACCCCCAAAATACAGAACCCTAGGCTTACTGTGCAAAGACACGTAAATTACCCGGCTGTTTGATTTTCTTAGCCCACGAACTGAAAGGCTTGGCAATCTTCCTCATTTCGCTAAGCCAAGTTAATCTCCATTGGTCTTATACACCTTTATCGATGTCCAAAACATCGGATCCTTCCTGCATTACAAGTATGTCCATGCTAGCAGAAATTAAGTTTTACCTCAGCTTAACGTGAGATACAGCCAGAAAACCCGGAGTGGATCTCGTGCGTAGTGATTACAGAACGCTTACAGTGGACTGTGGAGAGAGGAACGTGATTTTGCTCCACTCCAGGCTTTGATCACATTCCACTTAACAAGGTGAATACACGGCGTATTTATGAAAAGTTAATTTAATAATTTTGCAACTGACGGAAATCCGTCGTATACTCGCTGCAATCAACGGAAATCCGTCGCTACGACGGAGAACTTTAATCCACACTCTAAAAACATAATCTGTAAAAAAACGGATAATGTCCTGGCAGAAAATTACCGGCACTTTTTCCGTTATGTTTACAGACATTTCTGTTTATTCAAAAACTGAACATTCTGTAGATTTATAGAACACTGTCCGTAAATTTACAGAACATTTTCCGTAACCTTTAGGGGCACTTCAATCTGCCTATGAACCGCAACAATGGTGACAATCAACAACAAAGCTTCATGCCGCAATGCATGCTGGGTACCAGGATTGTAGAAAACTATTTCTTACCATTTACTCTCACCATTGTTGAGATTTGTATCCAAAATGTTAGTGTCTCTGAAGCAAAAACCACACCTGACACATTTGCAACAATCTTATTCAATACAGTGTGTTTTTAGATCAGCATAGAGCAGTGATCCCCAAATCTTACCCTGGAGGGCCGGAGCACTACAGAGTTTAGATCCAACCCTAATCAAGCTCACCCACCTGTGATTTTCTAATGATCATGAACAGAGGTGGGCAATCCATGCGCCATGAGCAAAAGTCCTCTCCAGTATTTTGTTCCAGTCACTAATTAGCACAGTTTTTCAGCAGGAGGTGAGCTCTTGGCTCGTTGGTGTTTTAAGCCCTCAGCGAAGCCTTTTAAGGAAGCGCTACCTGAAAGGCACTCCACGTCCCCGAGTGTTTCAGCCAATCACAGCACTGGTGCTAAATATCGAGCCTTCCGCCAGCTTCTGGCAGTTTGAGCTCACCATTGGTCAGGTGAGTAGCGCAGATATGGTAAAATAGGAATGTGACTAAATTTGAATTCAGCTCAAAAAAGTTTCGAGTGTAAGTCGATTTTCGATTGGGGTTAGATTTGGGGTTTTTTACTGATTTTTGAACTGTTTTCATGCAAGGATAAAGTTTGGTCTGGCATAAATGCAGATGTCATTTTAAGCATTGGTTTATATTTTTATTTGTCATAATTTTACATTTTCACATGGGGTTAGAGTTGGGTTAGGATGTTGTTTTATGTAACAGAAAGTTGTATTAACCCCAATCCCAAGCTCCAATGGTAAGATAATTGGGAAAAAAATTGAGTAACGAACAGTGAAACTTGCATGAAAAAAAGTCGTGCCAGAAAAACATGTCTCTTAAACACTCAAAACATTTGAGTCAAATATAAATACAGTCACATTCCCATCTTTCCAGATCTGCGCTACTAACCAGACCAACGGTGAGCTCAAACTGCCAGAAGTTGGCGGAAGGCTCGATATCTAGCAAGAGTGCTGTGATTGGCTGAAACGCCCGGGGCATGGGGATTGCCTTCCAGGCAGCGCTGCCTTGAAGACTTTGTTGAGGGCTTAAAACACTAGCGAGCCAGGAGGTCACCTCCTGCTGAAAAACTGTGCTAATTAACAAATCCAGGTGATTGGAACAAAATACTGGAGAGGATTTTTACTCATGGCACATGGATTACCCACCTCTGATCATGAAGAACTTGATTAGCTGCATCAGGTGTGTTTGATGGGGGTTGGAGGGAGGCTCTGCGGTGCTCCGGCCCTCCAGGGTGGGATTTGGGGAACCGTGGCATAGAGTGTCACTCTTTTACATTTCAGTTCATTATTCTTACTTTATCATTTCATATTTAAATGTTAGACAGCTAAACATTAAAACAATCAAGCTTAGATGACAACATAGACAATTCTCCTTCCTCAAGCAACAAACAAGTTGTAATTGCTAGAAAGCAAAAACACTGTTGTAATGCTAAAAGAGCAGAGTCAGTTCTGGAAGGTTAAGGGACAAAAGCCTAACTAAAGAGAACACTAATCACCATAGTGGTGACTTCAAATGAATCAAAAACAAACACAAACTTTAGATTTAATGTGATAAATGTTGTGGTAAATATCCATTTGACTTACACGTCACATCAGAAAGAAGATTTGTCTACTAAATCACGTGTGTCGATGCTGGAATAGTTTAACACTTGTACCTTGTTCTGACAGCATTTGTTTAGAAGTTAAACATCATCCATGTTAGAAAATAACTGCAAGCAAGAGATGGTGGTCTCAACAGAGACGGTGATAGAGAGGCAAAAGTGAAAGATTGCAGCAGGAGTTATTGTACCCATAATGCAACATGTTATCAAAAAAACAGATAAATGCCTGTAAAACATAAATACGGAAAATTCCTTCATATTTACACAGTACTTTGTCCGTTTTTTTACGGATTTTTTTTAGAGTGCATGTGTTTTGCATAACAGGCAAGTTCATATGGATTTAATGTTTAATCAAGAGACAATATTTAATTGACAGAACACTCTATTTTAAGTTCAGTGTACATGCTGGGGTGTTCAGCAAAACACAAAAAAGTTTGTTTCCCCAACTTAAATTGGGCCAACTAACAATTTGAGGTGCAATGGGTCAATAGAAATTTTTATGTTGGAGAGGCATATTTTTTTACAGTGTAGGCATTTATTTTATAGAAGAAAAATAGAAATAAAAAGAACGTTCCCTGAAAGTTCCCAATGTTCCCAAAATCATTCTGCCAACGTTAAAAGTGTCCAGTTTTTTTTAAGTTCTAAGAACGTTTCTAATAAGGGGGACTTAAAATGAAACAAAACATCAACAACTAAACCTAATAAGTGAATTGTGTTTTCTACAGCAATATATTTACTGAACATTCAGAAATAATGTTTTATAAAATAATAAAATGCAATGTTTCTCTATCATTTACATAACAATTAAACAAGTCAATATAATAAACAGCTGTTGTTTTAAAGGGGACATATTATGAGATTTTTTTTAAAGGGGACATATTATGAAAATCTGACTTTTTCCATGTTTAAGTGCTATAATTGTGTCCCCAGTGCTTCTATCAACCTAGAAAATGTTAAAGGGGTCATATGATGAAAATGTTAGCATTGCCACTTTGTAGGTGTGAGCAAAAACAGGTCATTTAAATTTGGCTTTCATTATGATGTCATAAGGATATCTTATTAGAATAATACCGCCTCCTTAATCTGAACTCTGAAAAAGAGAGAAAAGAAGGACTTGACAGCACAATTGAGTTTGAATTACAACAAACCACCATCATTGTGATCAGTGTTTGCACTTTATCCGCTCATTTGCATTTTAAAAAACACACCTAAAACGACACATTTTTGGACTTGACAGCACAATAGAGTTTCAATTACAATAAACCACCATCATTGTGATCAGTGTTTGCACTTCATCCGCTCATTTGCATTTTAAAAAACACACCCAAAACGACACATTTTTGCTCGGACCTACAGGGTGGCAATGCTGGCATTTTCATCATATGACCCCTTTAAAAAGATCAACCCAATAACTTAGTTTTGGTAAACCATTTTCTGCAAGCATGTGAAAAATAGGTAATTGTAATTTGGCCCTTATTGTGATGTCAGAATAAGGTAATACCGCCCCCTTTATCTGCACTATCCAACCACAGCACAACCATTTAGTAGGGAGAGAAAGAGAGAGATAAAATATTTCACAGCACAATTGAGTTTCAATTGCAACAAACCACCATCATTGTGATCAGTGGTTGCACTTCATCCGCTCATTTGCATTTTAAATGACACACCCAAAACGGCACACAAAAACGTTTCAGCCAATCACAGCACTCTTGCTAGATATCGAGCCTTCCGCCAGCTTCTGGCAGTTTGAGCTCACCGTTGGTCTGGTTAGTAGCGCAGATCTGGAAAGATGGGAATGTGACTGTATTTATATTTGACTCAAATGTTTTGAGTGTTTAAGAGACATGTTTTTCTGGCACGACTTTTTTTCATGCAAGTTTCACTGTTCGTTACTCAATTTTTTCCCCAATTATCTTACCATTGGAGCTTGGGATTGGGGTTAATACAACTTTCTGTTACATAAAACAACATCCTAACCCAACTCTAACCCCATGTGAAAATGTAAAATTATGACAAATAAAAATATTTTTAAAGGGGTCATATGATGAAAATGTTAGCATTGCCACTTTGTAGGTGTGAGCAAAAACAGGTCATTGAAATTTGGCTTTCATTATGATGTCATAAGGATATCTTATTAGAATAATACCGCCTCCTTAATCTGAACTCTCCAACCACTGCACTGCCGTTTAGTGCAGAGAGAAAGAGAGAGAAAAGAAGGACTTGACAGCACAATTGAGTTGAATTACAACAAACCACCATCATTGTGATCAGTGTTTGCACTTTATCCGCTCATTTGCATTTTAAAAAAACACACCCAAAACGACACATTTTTGGACTTGACAGCACAATAGAGTTTCAATTACAATAAACCACCATCATTGTGATCAGTGTTTGCACTTCATCCGCTCATTTGCATTTTAAAAAACACACCCAAAACGACACATTTTTGCCCAAACCCACAAAGTGGCAATGCTAACATTTTCATCATATGACCCCTTTAATATGATGAAAATGTTAGCATTGCCACTTTGTAGGTGTGAGCAAAAACAGGTCATTGAAATTTGGCTTTCATTATGATGTCATAAGGATATCTTATTAGAATAATACCGCCTCCTTAATCTGAACTCTGAAAGAGAGAGAAAAGAAGGACTTGACAGCACAATTGAGTTTGAATTACAACAAACCACCATCATTGTGATCAGTGTTTGCACTTTATCCGCTCATTTGCATTTTAAAAAACACACCCAAAACGACACATTTTTGGACTTGACAGCACAATTGAGTTGAATTACAACAAACCACCATCATTGTGATCAGTGTTTGCACTTCATCCGCTCATTTGCATTTTAAAAAACACACCCAAAACGACACATTTTTGCTCAAACCTACAAAGTGGCAATGCTAACATTTTCATCATATAACCCCTTTAAAACACCAACGAGCCAGGAGGTCCCCTGCAAGTAAGCTTACGATGGGCCTGTATGGGCATAGCCTAAGGGCCCCGCACAGGTTCGCTCACTGGCGAAACGTTGGCCCCTTAGCACTGGCCCTGCATGGGCAGCCCTCACTTAGCCCCCAGGAAGCCCTCACATAGAGAATTCCCCTGATTTAAATGAACACTGCTGTATGTATATTTTGTCCCATCTTACAGTGTGTTAAAAAGTAACAATGAAGCAGAATTAAAACGGCTGTTATCCCCTTTCTCACCACCTCTGTCTGAAATCTAAAATTGCATTTTGCATCTTATTTGTAGAGTCATTTTCTTACTTTAGGTTTAGATTTTGTTTCATTTAAAGTCACCCTTATTGTGATCAGTGTTTGATTTAGTTGGACTTGACTCTTGACTCTTGCATTGTTTAGTCTTTTGATTGCTATAACTTTGTGTGTTTAAAACATGTTTGTTATAGCAGCATGCGATCCTTTGTTGGTGGTCAGTTCAGTAAATAAAGTCTGAACATCATCATATAAAAACTTATGTATTAATTTATTGTTTGCACGCTTAACAGAAGGATCTTTCTCTGACAATGTGATACTATAGTGTGAGATTGAGCTCTCTCTTGGCAGTTTGTCTTTCTGAAGAATTTTGAAACACTGACACTTGAAATTGGCTGCTCTACAATGTGGACGCGCAGATATCAAGGGTCAGAGTGTGAATCGCAATGATGGTGACAATAAAACGAAAAGCTTCATGCTGCAATGCATGCTGGGTATCAACAAATTACAAATCTCATCCAGAACTCCCAGAATGCACTGCGGCATGAATAAATAATGACCTTTTTTTACCATTTTCTTTGTCGCCATTGTTGGGATTCATGCTCTGATTCTTGATGTCTGTGCGTCTGCATTGTGCAGTGGTTAATGTTTATGTGCAAACTATCAGAGTCCTTCGGAATGATAAGCTGCTGTGAGAGTTCTGGACCTTACACTGAGTATTTCATTATTGACAGAAAAGGATGCTTCTGATGAGGGGGGAAAACTCTATTAATAAATCTGTTCATTAAATGATTATGTTTGACAATGTTTATGTATCAACCCGCAATATTCAACTACAATTGCCTTTTCTTTGCTATAACATGTGTTTTAAACACATATAGATATAGCAGTTAGAAAACACTAACAAGCCAACGGTCAAGAGTCAAAGTCCAATTAGAACAACCACTGATCACGATTATGGTGACTTTAAATGAAACAGCCAACATCTTAACATAAGTTAAGAAAATGACTCTACAAGTAAGATGTAAAATGCAATTTTATATTTCAGACAGAGATGTTGAGAAAGAGGATAACAAAGCTTTTAATTCTGCTTCATTGTTACTTTTTAACACTCTGTAAGATGGGACAGTATATACATCCAGCAGTGTTTATTTAACTCTGGGGATTTTTCTGTATGAGGGCTTCCTGGGGGCTAAGTGAGGGCTGCCTGCGCAGGGCCAGCGCTAAAGGGCCAACGTTTTGCCAATGAGCAAACCTGCGCGGGGCCCTTAGACTAGCCCTAAGTGGGCCCATAAAGGGCCATTGTAGGCTTACTTGCAGGGTCACCTCCTGCTGAAAAACTGTGCTAATGAAGAAGATTTTTTAATTCAGAACTTATTTCAGAACTATATCTTTGGTAAACATGGTATTCAGATTCAAATGTGTTTTGCAAGTATGTATGTCTCATGTTTGTAAGCTGAAGACTAGCAGTCTTAAAGACTGCAATGTATGCAGGGTTTAAAATATGGTAACTGAGAGCAGAGCTAAAAAGGCATAGGCTGACATTTGGAAGGAATGAAGTTACCACACCTGTCAAACATAAAAACATGCTAAAAACAACTACATGGGAGGGGTTTCAACTTTTAGAGAACTGTATATTAGGTTGCATTCTGAAAAAGACTCTTTAGTTGCTTGGCCACCAACTCGGCCTTATTGTTGTATGCAATAAAGTCATCTTTTGGCAATGGAACCCTCTGCTGAAAATTATTTTTCATAATCACTACAAAAATCCACAACATTTGGCGCCCGAACAGGGACTGGAAAGGAGCATGGAGGTGGATGACCGCTGTGGGCTAAGTTTGGATGAGCAGCATACACAGGACCAGGTGAGCAGTTTTTGCTTATTTACTGGTGTACTGTTGTGTTGCTCATCTGGGTTGGCTCATGGTGGAAAGACTTTCACAATGCTCTTCCAATATAAGAACTAAGATTAATATAAGGTAAAAAGGGTTCCATTTCCAAGGATTTTGATGCATGGTGTGATATTTTTATGATGAAGAAGGGATTAAACAGCCTGAGCTCGGGTGTAATCTGTGGTTTTGCTAAGTAAGCCTTGTTTTAGCATTAACCTGGAACAGATTGTTATATTGCTAAGGGGCAATAAAAAGTTAAATTGCTGAGGGGCAATGAAATATATAATCTGTGTTTATTTTTAAACATATAAAAGGCCTTTGACGAAGGGCCTTTGACGAATAAAATAGACTGTAACAGATTATAAAAAATGCTTATTGCAAGAGGGCTATTGATTAGATGTAATAAGCTGGTACACTGTAAATGAATAATTTGTATAAAGAAAAAGTAACATGGTTTTGGAAGCAAATCCATGTTTCAATTTGTTAGGTTAAGTATTTAAGCATATGTTGATTTGACATCAATACTGCATTTTATTTACAGTGTATGAAAAAAAATAAGATAAAATTAAATAATCTGTGTTTACTCTGTAAGAGGGCCTTGACGGATACAGGTAGACTGGAACAGACTATTAAAAATGCTTATGGAAAAAAAGGATAAAATTAAATAATCTGTGTTTATTCTGTAAGAGGGCCTTGACGGATACAGGTAGACTGGAACAGACTATTAAAAATGCTTATGAAATAAGCGGATACACTGTAAAATAATGATAGCAAAAGGAAAAGTACTTTGGTTTTTCAAGCCATTAATGTGTTACTTTGTTAGGTTAGGGTAACAAAAAAAATGTATATGTTGATTTAACATAAATGCTGCATATTTTACAGTGTATAGATAAAAAATAAATAAACAGAGCATGAAACAAAAGTGTTATAAAGTGGATAGGGGTCTGCAAGGGCAGAATTTATTTTTATGAAAACAGCTCTTTATATATATATTTATATAATAGAGGTCTGAACGGATAAAATATTATTCTGTAGATACCGCCCTAATGCATGATAAAAAGTTTGTATGAGTAAAAGTGGAAAGGATCCTCAACAGTGAAAAACAAGTGGTGTCATGTTTAAAGAGTGAATGACTGGGTGTATGTTATAAATAGAGTGAGTACAGGCCTGACTGAGTGCTGTGGATGAAAGAGCTAGCAGTGAAGTGAAAGACCGGTTAATATAAGTAAAATAATAATAATAATATATTATTTATATAATAAAGTAATAAGAGATTAAAATTATAGGTAAATGGTATATATAGGTTGAAAAATTCAATGAAAAAATATTTGTGTTTAATACTATTGTAAAGGGGGAAAAAAATAGTATTACTTGACAAATAGAACAAATTGAATTGAAAGAGAAACATTAATTAAGTAAGGAGCTGCTTGAAAAACATTTGCAGTGTAGAAAAAGTCATATTGGAGAGAAAATGGTTGATGTTTATTTAGCTTGAAAGTAAACTGGAATAAAAGTGGTTTTATTTGTTAATTTTCTAATGTTAAAAAGTAAAAAAATTGCTAAATAAGATAGAAAAGATTGAATGGAGAAATAACAGGTGTGGTGTAAAGACATAGCTGTTATTCTTGTGGAAATATCTATTGGGCAGAGATCTGATAAAGAATGTGTCTAAGAAATTGTCATGAAGGGAACATTTGATGTTGCAATGTGTAAAGAAATGGATATTGTAAATAAACCTATATTAAATCAAAAGAAAGAAAAGAAGGATGGATATAAATAAGAAAAGCATTGGCATTAGTAATGAATAAAGGGGAACAGGTATATGATAAAATGTTAAAGGAAGTTGATAATGGAACAAAAGAAAGTGTGTTAATCCACATTTGTTCATGCATACTGTAGAAGGTTGATTTCCAATACTCAAGGGCACTGTGGAAATTATAGGTAAATTGTAAATGAAAGGATCAGTAGATATAGAATAGGATAAATTAAACAGGTTTGGGAGTAAAGCTTAAAAATGTGGAAAAGATACTAAATTAAAGAAATTTAAATTATTATCAGGAAGAGTATGAGAGTAAATAGTGTAGAGTAAAAAGACAAGATGCATTGTTTACACAAAAGAGGTGAAAAAGAAGATGAGGTAGGAAGATATAAAAAAATAAGAAATAAAAATAGGAAAAACATTAGAAAGAATTAATGAAGTAAAATTAGAAGAGAGTAGAGAGGGAGAGTGAAGAGGAGGTGTCATCTGATGGAGAAATGTGGATATGGGGGAAAAAAAAGGATGGCTTAGGCCATTGGCCTTACAATTTCTTAATTTAATAAAGGTATTAAGGACCTTGTGAGGCTGATCACTTACCCTCAGGCATTCATGGGACTGGGAAAAGGACTAAGTTGTGGCAATGGAGAAATGAAAGAAATCCTCCAAACCTCTGACCGGTGGACTAACGTTACATGAGGAGGGACTATTTTTGAACATATCATAGCAGTGTGGCAGCCACTGCTTGGACTCTAAAAGCACAAAGAGAAAACTGGGAGACACAGAGAATCCAGTTTTGTTCAGAGACAATAAAAAAGAGACTGAGGGAAATCCAGAAGGAGACCCTGGAATGACAACACTGTTTTGAAATGCAAAGTGAATAACAGTGATGACTCTTGTGTTCAGCTACTTTCAGCAATTCCTCCAAAAAGCCAGAATCCTGTACCCATCATAAATGACTTTGCAGCATCACCATCCCAGAAAGAAAACAACTTGAACTGGGAGAGACAAAGAAAACATGCTGAGGACTACAAAAGCCTGGCCACGCTAAGAGAGACTTTCGCTATGTCTATGTACCGGTTCTGTGGGTGAAGGGGGGAGGGTGACAGCAGCCTTTTCAAAGTCCATTTTAAGGTCCAGAAGAGTTGTTAAGAATATGTTTCTCTGGACAAGTATTGGTAATTCAATGTATGTCTATACACAATAAACAAAACCATGACCATATCTATTCTCATATCAAAATCACACTCCTGTTTACTGTTTACTTGTTAAACAAAATATGCATAATTTGGGTTAAGCCATTGGAATTTGTGTTTCCAGAAGGGTATAGGGAATATAGATATAAAGTAAGTAAGACATGATATTAAAGTGATATTAACTGAATCAAAGCAAATGTATAATAAGTAGTGATGTACAACAAACAATGAATTAATTGGAAAATGTATTGAAGCACAAATTTCTAATGCAAAGTTATCAAAGTGGGAATTTCATTGTATTATAATATGATCATGAGAAAGATATTCAACTTAAAAAGTGGAAAAAATAAAATATAGGACAAGAAATTGACATACCATCACAGGAAGGTAAATAAGAAGTAGTTAAGAGTATGGTTGAAAATCAGTTAATAGAATAATGACTTAATGTAACTGATTTATTTCCACAGGTCTCTTGTATACTGGAAAAGATTGGGAAGAAAAGGATTTATGGGATATGATGAAAACAAAAAGCTATACAAAGCCAGGGGGTAAATCCATTATGCTTAGGAATAACATTAGACTTATGTGCTAAAGTAAAAATAATTTGTAAATGCAAAGAATAAATACAGATGATAACAACATGCAAGATAAAGATGTATTAATTGTTAAAATATGTAGAGAACAAAGTACTAATTGAAGTATCTAATTAATGATATTGTAAGACTAACCAGTTGATATCCAAATCTGCATTGTTAACAAATGTTTCCCCAGATGACAAATACTGTAATTGATATCTGCTTTATATATATTTGAGTTTTCAAACAGAAGAAATATTTGTATGTTTTTTTATGAAATGAAACAAAATATAATTTGGTATAGGAACAAAGAGGCTTTCAAAATAATGAGGGAATATATATTCAATGTACTGGACAAGTGGGGTTAATTTCTGCTACAATAATTGGCAATCATAAAATATTAAACTGAATGATAAATTGAATGATAATTTTATCAGATTTGGAAGCTAAAGAAGCCTCAGAATGCCATACAGAAGTATTGCTCCTAGTATTAATACAAAAGCCTTAATTAGAAGATAGAAGAGAAGAACAACAAGCAGGATGTTATGAATAATTTGTGGCACTGAAAAGGGGACAAAGAAAGACATTCAAGACATCTAATGTACACATTGGGGATAAATCATTCTATAGTACAGTAAAATGTTACCTTTCCAGATGGGTGGTTTTAATTTCAAATTAAAAACAGAGATATAAAATAACAAATTAATATTAAATATTAAAAAGAGAAAAAATGGGTATTATTCTCCATATTTGAGAAATTGTCTGAATATTTAAGTGCAATACTGGTTAAATTTCTGTTCAACAGGTAAAGCTAGTGCCAAAAAATAAAGATAAAAATGATAGAAGTAATCTCTAAATTTGAAATACTATTAGGAATCATTTTATATAATGGATCAGCATTCATTAAAAACTATAAAGTGAATACTGCAACAGGAAAGAATAAAGGAAAAACTAAAATTACCATAGTGTTTACCATCCTTAATCATAAAGAGTATACCATCCCTTCAACGTCAAACTCAGCAAAATATGTGAAAGCATGAAACTGAACTGACTGGATGCTTTGTCTCTTGCAATAACGAGTGAAAGACTTCAACTAACACTGCATGGAATGCTTATTGGTCGACCAATGCCAATACCAATGCCAAAACCAATGTCTGCGCTATACTATATGTGATAACAAAAATTCATCCCAAAAAAAGGACAGCCTCTGGAACAACTGCAGATGGAGCTTTTGGAACCATTACAAATAAAGATGAGATCTTATGTGATAAAACTAACTGTATGCATAAGCTATTTGTGTGCAGGAAAAAAGAAAAGGAGCCTGATGAGGAGATGGAGATAAAATGCCATATTATGCCATGGGATCTAGTGTATCTGAGGGTCTTCAGGAGAGAGTGACATAAAACAAGGACCAGGGAGAGCAGCCCTAACAGCAGGCCAGGGGGAAGGAGCACATCTGATGTCATCTGAGCCATTGCACAGCATTCCTAATATACCAGTCGGAGAAGAGGACAACAAAAACACGATACTGAAGAAGAGAGCTGAGGAGAAAAGGAGAACCAAAAAACACGATGCAGAAGAGGAGACCTGGGGAGCAGAGGAGAACTTAAACACAATAATGAAGAGGAGAACTGAGGAAAAGAAAATAATAAAAGACATGATACAGAAGACAACAATAGAAAAATGAAAAGCAATTCAAGTCTACAAACAAATAAAGAACTAAGTAATGACCACTCGAGGCAGATCAAGCAACGGCAACAAAGTTAAGAAAATATGTAAATGAGGAGAGACTTTCAGGAGCAACAAGCAATGAGTGCAAAGCAGTGGAGTTCACAAGCAATACACAGGGACAAAGTTGCTGGTAATGTGTAAAGGACACACAAGGAAAACTTCAAGGAATTAGTCATGGAAATTGAAAAATAAAGCTAATAACCAGTTTGACAATTATCAGCAACATATGGTAAATTCACACAACTGCAGTCAATAATCCAACTTCTCTTCAATTAACTTTTCACCTATCAGCAAGGATCAGTAACACTTCAGCAAGGACCAGTAACACTAGTAAGAAGTTAGTCTACAATAATCTCAGGAGGAACAAAATCTAGATTGAATACTACAGAAACCAAAACAACAAGTAGACAAGGACATCAAAAGAAGAAAAAGGATGTCAACGGAAGGAAAAAAATATATATATATTTTGGACATTTTATGGGAAACAACAAAAAACATAATGAATAGCACAAATGGGTAACTTTCAAAGATAAGAGAAATTGGTATGAACAATTGCTTATTCTGCTCTGAATTATGAAAGGTAATAATAATCAAAAGTCAACATGATATTATAGGGGTGTTCAATTTAACAAATTGACAAATTCTGGTTTAAATATCCATTTTATAGGGCATATTTTGGTAAATAGTCTCAATTTTGGAAAGTTAATAAAAGCATTAAAATAGAAAAAAGGCAGAATAGGAAAAAAATACTAAAGATTATGAATGCTACAATAAACCTGATGGAACTAAAGATGAGGGATATTTAAAGGAAATATTCTATAACATAAAACTTGAAAAAATCAAATATAAAATTCCAAAAGCTATTATAAATCCTTAATAATTTTGACTTTAGGTATGGAAAGGGTGGACAATGCTAGTATACAGTAAAAAGAATGTGGGAATCAGATCATAGCACTGGACATATAAAGATCAAACAGTAATGTTAGCAGAATTCTTTTGGTTTAGTTTTGATTTAATGGAAAATTATGACTTACAATAATTTTATAAGAAATATATATGTACTAGACTAAGGTTAATTTAAGAAATCATCATGATTATATTGAATTTAATTGAACAAAATACTGAGAAAACAAATGATAAAACTAAAATAGTTTATCCCTAAATTGGTTTGGTATTACCATATGTTACAATTTAAGCAAGAGATGAGATAAAATCATGGTTAGAATAAATATTGATTTAATCTAGAATTACTAAATTATATCTACTATAATCAACAAAGGTTTATTAACTTTAACTAATGATGTTTTAACAATTTTAGAAAAACAATGAGATACTACAAAGGGGTATAGTTTTATTGTATGGAGATTAATGTTATGCTAACAATACAACATTAAAATAGGTATTCATTGAAGCTATCAATAAACTTAAGAGTTTATGATAGAAACTGCAATTAATACAGGAAGAAAGAATCTTAATGTGGAATTAGTGTGATTTAAAATTTGGAAAATGGGTGTTTGGTTTGTCAAATTATCAAAGATATATTTTGGTATGTCAAATGATTTATAGGTTAAATGATGCAAATGATTAAAGGTATAGGTTAAAGAATGAATATCAAATGTATAAGGTAAATGATGCAAATTATCAGAGGTTAAGAATTTGCAAGTTTAATTGGATGAATTGTTATTTTACTGTGTACTTCCTATATTGAAACAAATGTTAATGTTGAAATATCAAGATGAAAAGTTACTTCATATAAGAAATTACAAAGTGCATCAAAAATGGGTTTTGCAAAAGGTTGAAAATGGTAATACTACATCAGAAAAAGATAATAAGAATTGAAAAGGTATTTGACTAATTTACACTCTTATGATTAATATTTTTATGAGTTCTGATTTTACAGCAACAATGACATAATGAAGTATATTCCATAATCATAAAGGTTGGTTAATTTTAGGAGCTTTTACTTCTCCAAGATAAGATGTTTGTTCCACACTCCACCAAAGTGCGGCAGCATGATTTAGTCATTGGTAAGGGAAAGATGGCTTAGTTGGGCCATTAATTAGCTTAACTTAATTGAACTGGATTATGAAGTTGCACTTTGGGTGAGACTTGTGAAAGTCTCAAAGGGTGGAATGAAGAAGATTTTTTAATTCAGAACTTATTTCAGAACTATATCTTTGGTAAACATGGTATTCAGATTCAAATGTGTTTTGCAAGTATGTATGTCTCATGTTTGTAAGCTGAAGACTAGCAGTCTTAAAGACTGCAATGTATGCAGGGTTTAAAATATGGTAACTGAGAGCAGAGCTAAAAATGCATAGGCTGACATTTGGAAGGAATGAAGTTACCACACCTGTCAAACATAAAAACATGCTAAAAACAACTACATGGGAGGGGTTTCAACTTTTAGAGAACTGTATATTGGGTTGCATTCTGAAAAAGACTCTTTAGTTGCTTGGCCACCAACTCGGCCTTATTGTTGTATGCAATAAAGTCATCTTTTGGCAATGGAACCCTCTGCTGAAAATTATTTTTCATAATCACTACAAAAATCCACAACACTAATTAGCAAATCCAGGCGATGGGAACAAAATACTGGAGAGGACTTTTACTCATGGCACATGGATTTTACACCTCTGCATAAATGCCGTCAAGAGAAGCTCAAGCCCATGTAAGCCAATCACCGGCGGCGCTGGTGGTGACGCGGACGGGATCTTCGTGTTGGAGGAAGGAGTTGTTGCAGTAGGTGATCCATGACGTCAAAGTACCGCGAGAGCGATTCGAAATTAGACCTCTACGTGTGATTTCTCAACTCTCTCTCGTACTACATTGACATCATCCATCTGTCGGTTCTTGCAGCGCCGCATGAAGTCGAACACGCATAAAATTGCTGAACTTTGAGCACTCGTCTCTGCTCCTCGACATAATGGAGCAGCTGTATTTGCAAATACAAACACACAAACGAGTTTGCATGAACATAAATGTGATCTTGGAAACATTCAAAGTAGCAGTCACATGTAAACATAGGTCGCACTTTTGACGTAGTGTGGAATTTGATGTTGTTCAAATGTATTCTACTAATCATATTAATATAATTCAGCTTATGTGTGCCTTTACAAAATTGATTCCTGTGCTGAAAATATGAGGGCTGTCTGTGTGTGTGTAAAAACTGCAAGGTCTTGGTTTCGGTTGAACGTAGGACCGACCTTGCAGCTGCTGGTGATAGCCAAAATAAGAACAATCCTTGAAAGAGAAAGCACACAGACAAAAGAAATACATGCTTTTGATATGAATTCACTAATAATCATTCATTTCCAGATTATTACATATAGAAGAGTTTAGATTTAAAACATTAAATGTTGTCATGAATATTAATGTATTAAAATATATAAATGATTATGCCTTTGTGCCCATGAATAATGTAGAAGATTGCCCTGTAATAAGACATTGCCATATAAGGATGAAATGCTCTAGGGCACAAGGTGTTCTGTATGTTTGTGTGTTATATACCCCCACAGGCTAAAGCAGGGTGTAGTAATGGAGTCAGATAATGAGATGAGAACCGCCTGTTATGGGGAGGAGAGATTTGAAGAAAGAACGACGTCACATATCATATAAATATTCATGTATTTCCGTAAGCTGGGTTGGTTGCTTGCCACATGGGGCCTTGAAACAACCCAGCGCTGTAAAACTTTTTCATATCTGATCAATAAATAGCTTATTTTTTTAATACCGTGTCTTTCCTCTAATTATGAACATGCAATGGACCCTTAAAGTCCAACAATTGGTGACCCCGACGTTCTTTGGAGGGAAAGGAGAGACTGAGCGGGAGAAGGGTTTCACATTGAAGAAACCAGAGTAAGCGAGGATTCCCTTTCAACACAAAAAGAGCGCTCTATTAAAATAAGGTAAGCAGAAGCCTGTTTTATCGAATTCTGCTATTTGGATATACCAAATTACTTGTGTTGATAAGGAGATCCGAACTGAATTACAAATTTACATTTTTTATAAATTGATCAGAGTGAAAAACTTTTTGAAATTTTTGAATTTTGTTATTAATTAAAAAGGTTGAGGATTCCTTTAATACATTAGGTATTATAAAATACCGACTCAGGTTGTAGCCTGTAAGGGGTGAAAGGCCCGTTGGATGAAAGGTCCAAGAATACTGTTAATGGCGGTGTAAGTTAACAGAATTAATTAAAAAGGTTGAGGATTCCTTTAATACATTAGGTATTATAAAATACCGACTCAGGTTGTAGCCTGTAGGGGGTGCAAGGCCCGTTGGATGAAAGGTCCAAGAATACTGTTAATGGCGGTGTAAGTTAACAGAATTAATTAAAAAGGTTGAGGATTCCTGTAATACATTAGGTATTATAAAATACCGACTCAGGTTGTATAGCCTGTAGGGGGTGTACAGCAGCCCGTTGGATGAGAGGTCCACGAATACTGGAAAGAAGAAGTGACGTCTTAATGTGAATAGTATTGTTGATATATTGTTGTTATTTTTGTGACATTCCTGTGAAAGTTGTATTGTGTTTGTATTGCGGGTGAAACTCCTGAAAACTACTGGTGTATATATCTTTCTGCTAGAAAAGAGTGACGTGTTGTGCTTTTTGAAGTTTTGAATGCTTGTAAATTGTGTGAAAATGGCTAAATTAAAAAAAATGTGATGAGTATGGTTGCCTAACAGTGTATGTGCAATGGCAAAAAGGCAAGTAGTTTGGAGAGGGACCAACTGTAAAAGACTCAGAAACAGATTTGAGAAAGGGGACGAGAA
This sequence comes from Misgurnus anguillicaudatus, assembly GCF_027580225.2. Classification (NCBI taxonomy): domain Eukaryota; kingdom Metazoa; phylum Chordata; class Actinopteri; order Cypriniformes; family Cobitidae; genus Misgurnus; species Misgurnus anguillicaudatus. Next base: position 17,971,287 of record NC_073338.2, read on the forward strand.
TCGCTTTTGTTGCAGCTGAAGTCGAGACGATTACAAAGACCAAAGGGGAAGTTGACAGTTGTGCTGTGAGCGAGCAAAAGGTAGAACAAGGAAGCACTGAGCCAGTACCCTCAGCCCCACCCATGGCTCCTCCTCAAGTGAAGTCACTATACCCCTCACTGCACACACCTCCTCCTTATGAGGAAAAGTCTGTTTCGATCTCAAAGCAACAGCCGATGTTAACAGTAAACAGTGGTGAACTAGATGTTGAATTTGATGAAATAAAGGCCCTGAAAAGAAAAATGGAAAGATTAGAACAAACAATTATGACACAGGGAGAGATAATCACAACTCTATTAAGATTACAGAGAAATGTAAATGATAACAACATGGGAAAGAGATCTTGTGTATCACACAGACAGGGCCATAAACAAATCACACAAACAGAACTTGTAGAGGTAGATAAGCTTAAGAATGAGCTGTTAAAGGAACACGCCCACATTTTGGGAATTTAGCTTATTCACCGTATCCCCCAGAGTTAGATAAGTCCATACATACCTCTCTCATCTCCGTGCGTGCTGTAACTCTGTCTGACGCAGCCCCCGCTAGCTTAGCTTAGCACAAAGACTGGAAATGCATGGCTCCAGCTAGTATACTGCTCCCAATAAGTGACAAAATAACGCGATCATTTTCCTATTTATGTGTTGTGATTTGTATAGTCAAACCGTGTACAAATAACAAGGTGATATGAGACACAGCGATCTTTTAACAGTATACATACTGAGAACTATATTCTCTGAAGACGAAGCACTGCCGCATGGGCGGAGTGATCTGCTCGCAGCACACGAGAAGCCCCTGGTGAGGAGCAGAGAATTCGGTCAGAGTTGTGCAAATCACTCCGCCCATGCGGCAGTGCTTCGTCTTCTGAGAATATAGTTCTCAGTATGTATACTGTTAAAAGATCGCTGTGTCTCATATCACCTTGTTATTTGTACACGGTTTGACTATACAAATCACAACACATAAATAGGAAAATGATCGCGTTATTTTGTCACTTATTGGGAGCAGTATACTAGCTGGAGCCATGCATTTCCAGTCTTTGTGCTAAGCTAAGCTAGCGGGGGCTGCGTCAGACAGAGTTACAGCACGCACGGAGATGAGAGAGGTATGTATGGACTTATCTAACTCTGGGGGATACGGTGAATAAGCTAAATTCCCAAAATGTGGGCGTGTTCCTTTAAAGCTACAGCTAGAACAGGCCAAGCAAGCTAACACAAAAAAGAAACAAATGCCCCAGCAGGCCCAACCAACACCAGTAGCTATGACAACTAGTGTCTCGGATAACGTACAATATCCCAATCAGCCCATAGATCCATATAAAGGCCCACCCTATACAGGAAACCCGTGGGAGGGATATAACCAACAGAGAAGGGGAGGACCAAGAAGGAGTAGTAGACCAAAACGGGGAGGTTTTGGAGGTTTTGGCAGGAATACATGTTATGTGTGTGGACAGGAAGGACATTGGAGACGGCATTGTCCCAACACTTGGTCACAGCCCCAAAATTCTGGTGCTAGACCACTTAACGGATCACCTGCGGGGGGATGGGGTCCCCGAGGAGGTGGTGCCGGGCGTGGAGCCGATGGCTATGGCAGGGGGCCACCGAGACCACACAACCCATCACAACCAGATTTAATGGCGCCTATGCACCCAACATGGGGCCAAAGGGAGTGATGCGGATGAATAAGGGGGCACACAGGAACCCACCATGAAAGGAATGGCTGGACCTCTCATGGACCATTAAGAGCCCTAGTGGATAATGGGCCTAAATAGTCCACCGTAAAAAAAAAAAAAAAAAAAAAAAAAAAAAAGTTTCAACAACGGTGGAGATAATGGGTTTCTGGTAAAATTGAAAAGTGACTATCAACAAATCACTACCCTATAAGGTAGCAAACCAGTCTAGTTTGCACACATTTCTGTATTCCTCCAACACACCAGTTAATAATAGATAGGGACCTAGAAATTACTATGACCTGTCAATGTTGTAATGTGCCCCCGGACGGACGGGGCACAAATGAATGGCTAATTAAACTATGGAGAGATAGAGCCTTATACCAGACCCAGGACCAGAGACTTGTGTTGTTATTTATTTATTTATTTTTTGGGCCTAATAAACAACAAACAATAGATAACAAGGTATGTACCAATATATAAAATGATGTCTTAGATAAAGTTTACCAAAAAAAAAAAAACCCAGCCAGCCAAACCTGAAATTATGTCCATGAGGGTGTAAACATGACTGATCTAATCACTAAGGTGAGCCATATGACTGCATACCATTGACTGAAAAAAAAAAACAAATTGAGAGATGGTTTGTTCGCGGTACCACTGACAACTCCCCCACCGGTAATCACGTTATTTATGGATGGCTTTGTTTTAGAGCATCAGATGGTACGCTAAAGGCAGGGTTTGCTGTGGTTGACCAGGTTGAGGGTGATTTTGTGACTAGAGTGAGTGGTAAATTGGAGGGTAAGCAGTCAGCACAGACAGCTGAAATGATAGCTGTTATCAAAGCCTTGCACTACACTGGTGAAGAGAGGGTGATTATTTATAGTGACTATGCATATGTGATTGGTGCAGTATATATGGAACTGCCATATGGCAGATAGGTGGGTTTGAAACCAGGAAAGGCCGGCCTATAATAAATAAATGCTAGCGAAGCCTGACATATAATATAGGCTGTGAAGGTACCTAATGAAGTGGTTGTTGTCAACTGCCTAATAAACCACTTATATCCCCAACCATGGTTTCCCAAGACAAAGTTAGATCTGACAAACTGACAAACACGCACTGGAATTGACATATAGTTTCGGGGCTGCTCATCGCCCCAATGACAGAGCAAAGCTGAAATAATGAACCTGACTTTGACATTAAAACTTGACTTGACAACATCTGTGCACAGACAAAAATAACATGGCTTGACGCATTGCCAATTGCATTAATGTCTATTCGCTCTTCTGTTAACAGGATTTCTGGTTTCACATCCTTTGAATTGCTTACAGGTCGACAGTTTCCAGGCCCACGGAACGCCTTGGTGTAGGATCCAATCCTGCCACTAACTGATGCTGTTTATCTTTACAAACTAACTGCTACGATTAAAAATTTTTCCTGCCAGGCTAAACGACACCGGGACAACGACCAAGTTGTTACAAATGATGATTGAGTGAAAGTGAAGGTGTTCAGACGGTGCTGGGCCGAACCAAGAGGTTCCAGGCCACCGAGAGTAAAAGCAAGAACCTAACATTGTGTTCAACTACAGGTCAAAGGCGACACCTGGTTCCATCTCTCTTCTTGTGTTAAATGTGATTATCCCAGCAGGTTTCTAACAGATAAAGGTGTGGACCTGAGGACTCAGGTCCAAGAGAGGGAGAGTGTTGAAAGTGAAAGTGAATTAGCTGGAATACAGAGAGAACAAACAGGAAGTGAAACATCAGTGGTAACACTCGCACAACACCAACAACGAAGTCAACAAACACTCTGTAAAATTGTGCATAAAAAAAGGTGACATTTTTTCCAGCCCAGCAACAGAACCACAAAAGGTTGTAAGACAGAACAAACACACAGGTGAATGTGCAGTTACCCATGAGGACGACGGCAGATTGATTTTTCATTTAATAACAAAACAAAATTGTACTGATTTACCAACATATGAGAATTTTACCAACAGCTGGGGGGTGTGGCCTGGATAAATTGGATTTCCATAAAGTGCTGGAAATCCTGACAGAAGTGTTCAGGGACCTGAACATCACAATTACTGTTTATTCATTATAATCTGGGTAGCTACATACCATATTGACCTTCGAATTTCTTAAGTTTCTTATATAATCTTACATTTCAATGTTTCCTTTTGAATTTAATTTCTAAGTGTCTTATACAATGCTACAGTATTAATTTTACATTTTAATTTTCTTTTTCCTTTTTCAACTTACGATTGTTATTTGAGTATTAGCCAATAGGCATAAGTGTATTTTTTCCCACAGAGATGAAGCTATATGGAAATTGGAAGGTTCTGTGGGCCCTAGGGGTTATAGCTGCAATTATAATCACCATAATATTTAGCATAAACAATGGAAATAATCTGAAAATTGACAAGAGGTCCAAAACAACACCACAAGATCAGTGCTTAAAGAGATATGGGGGAATTGAATTAAATTACACACAAAAAAAAAAAATTCAACGACATCATACACCTTTGATTTATGAACATCTATAGTGGTCTCAATTGGAGTATTTGTGGCCATACTGGTCACTTGTGGATGTTGTTGTATCCCCTGTCTCAGATCCCTGTGTAACAGGCTGATAGTGTCAGCAATAGAGAAAAAAGAAAATAATCCGCCCCCATATAGTATGACCCTATTAGGCCTACAGAACCTGGATGAGGAGGACGAAGAGAATGTGTGACCTCTTTCAGAGGTCAAGAGAGGGAATTGTGGAATTTGATGTTGTTCAAATGTATTCTACTAATCATATTAATATAATTCAGCTTATGTGTGCCTTTACAAAATTGATTCCTGTGCTGAAAATATGAGGGCTGTCTGTGTGTGTGTAAAAACTGCAAGGTCTTGGTTTCGGTTGAACGTAGGACCGACCTTGCAGCTGCTGGTGATAGCCAAAATAAGAACAATCCTTGAAAGAGAAAGCACACAGACAAAAGAAATACATGCTTTTGATATTAATTCACTAATAATCATTCATTTCCAGATTATTACATATAGAAGAGTTTAGATTTAAAACATTAAATGTTGTCATGAATATTAATGTATTAAAATATATAAATGATTATGCCTTTGTGCCCATGAATAATGTAGAAGATTGCCCTGTAATAAGACATTGCCATATAAGGATGAAATGCTCTAGGGCACAAGGTGTTCTGTATGTTTGTGTGTTATATACCCCCACAGGCTAAAGCAGGGTGTAGTAATGGAGTCAGATAATGAGATGAGAACCGCCTGTTATGGGGAGGAGAGATTTGAAGAAAGAACGACGTCACATATCATATAAATATTCATGTATTTCCGTAAGCTGGGTTGGTTGCTTGCCACATGGGGCCTTGAAACAACCCAGCGCTGTAAAACTTTTTCATATCTGATCAATAAATAGCTTATTTTTTTAATACCGTGTCTTTCCTCTAATTATGAACATGCAATGGACCCTTAAAGTCCAACAGTAGGTGTGAGCTCTGGCGCATACTCTGTGACGTTGCCTGCTTAAACATCCGTTTGTCTCAGCAACCGTGCAACTGAAGATTTTCAAGATCTCCACTCTGGCCGGAGTTTTTAGAAACAATCGGTTTCAGAGGCGAGTTCTCCGTTTGCGGTTAAACTAGGAGCACAACGAGGAGCAAACTCTCAGTTTTAAATATAACCATGTATGTGTAAACAGGACCTAAGCCCTCAACAAAGCCTTCAAGGCAACACTGCCAGGAAAGCACTCCCGTGCCCCGAGGATTTCAGCCAATCACAGCACCGGTGCTAGACATTGAGCCCTCCACCAGCTTCTGGCAGTGTGAAAACACGTCACTTTAACACTTGAAACATTTCAAGCACAATTTAAAAACAGTCACATTCCTATCTTACCATATCTGCGCTACTCACCTGACCAACGGTGAGCTCAATCTGCCAGAAGCAGGCGGAAGGCTCGATATCTAGCACCAGAGCTGTGATTGGCTAAAACACTCGGGGCACGGGGAGTGCCTTCCAGGCAGTGCTGCCTTGAAGGCTTCGTTGAGGGCTTAAAGGGGTCATATGATGAAAATGTCAGCACTGCCACTTTGTAGGTCCGAGCAAAAATGAGTCGTTTTGGGTGTGTTTTTTAAAATGCAAATGAGCGGATGAAGTGCAAACACTGATCACAATGATGATGGTTTGTTGTAATTGAAACTCTATTGTGCTGTCAAGTCCAAAAATGTGTCGTTTTGGGTGTGTTTTTTAAAATGCAAATGAGCGGATAAAGTTCAAACACTGATCACAATGATGGTGGTTTGTTGTAATTCAAACTCAATTGGCTGTCAAGTCCTTCTTTTCTCTCTCTTTCGCTCTGCACTAAACGGCAGTGCAGTGGTTGGAGAGTTCAGATTAAGTAGGCGGTATTATTCTAATAAGATATCCTTATGACATCATAATGAAAGCCAAATTTCAATGACCTGTTTTTGCTCACACCTACAAAGTGGCAATGCTAACATTTTCATCATATGACCCCTTTAAAACACCAACGAGTCAGGAGGTCACCTCCTGCTGAAAAACTTTGCTAATTAGCAAATCCAGGTGATTGAAACAAAATACTGGAGAGGACTTTTACTCATGGCACATGGATTTTACACCTCTGCATATATGCACGGGTACATGTAACTGAACACTTTTCTGAAAACTGACATGTGTGCACGATATTATTTTTAAAACCGGAGAGGTTGAAATGTCCGTTCATGAAAATAGCCGCCCACATGTAAACGTAGCCTTAAAACACCAGAGAGCCAGGAGGTCACCTCCTGCGGAAAAACTTTGCTAATTAGCAAATCCAGGTGATTGGAACAAAATACTGGAGAGGACTTTTACTCATGGCACATAGATTACCCACCTCTGCTAATATCCTGACTCAGCACCTGAATATGTTTTGGCACTGGAGAAGTGAAACAAAATCTAGAAACTGTGAATCTAGACCCTTCAAAACAATTCAAACAACAGAATAGATCATATTTTAAAACACCATAAAGCACTTATTGTTATAAATACAAACCAGACGATCTTACAAAATATAGATGAGAGTTTTTATGTAGACTACTATGTATTATTTATTGTATGGTTGTCATAATATAATTGAATTAGTAAATGGTAAAACTTAATCATCTCAGTATCAAGTGGGGATGAAGAGAGGCAGGTCTAAATATTAAAAACCACACCCACATCTACCCAGCTTTACAACACGCTGTCTCTGAAGTTAAATGTGAATCTTTTATTCATGCAATTGATGATATAGTTTAATAGTTAACATGGAGAGATGTATTTTACTGATTCTTTTAACAACAGCAGGTAAACTTCACTTAAAAACTCTAAGGGACAGGGCAGGGCTTATCCTAGTCCTAGATTAAAATTGATGTTTGGGCCTTAATTTAAAAACACCTTGTTCTGATACATCTTAACATATATCAGTGCAGTTGTTTTGTCTCAAGATGTTTTTGTAAGGTTTGTTTGTAAAAACTACTTAAATTTCCTAATAAAGACTAACTAAGGTCTTGGATTAATCTAAACCGTTTCTGGGAAACCACCCCTTGTTAAAAGTGTGTTAAACTATCACATGTATATTATGTTAAAAACAGATTTCAGATGTTATTTAATGTTTGTATTATAATTGATACAAAATTACTTTTCTGTTCCCTTGCAGGTGTATTTGCTGATAGCATTAAGCCAGATAAGGATACAAATATAATCAAGACTGAAGGAGAATCTGTGACAATAAGTTACACATATAAAGCAAGCAGCAGTTATATTTGGCTTTACTGGTACAGACAGCATCCTAACAGAGAACCTCAGTTTATACTGCGGAAAGGAGCTCGATCATACAGTGGTGATAATTATATAGCACACCGTCGGTTCAAGTCAAGTACATCAGATTCATCCACTGAACTCATTATTGACAGTGTAACTCTGTCAGATTCAGCTCTATATTACTGTGCACTGAGAGTTTAAGCCCAGTGATACAAAATACCTGAGAGGCTTTACAAAAACTCACACACAGTTATTGCTTTGAACAGTTTTTATCAACCACAGTCGCTTTATGTGAACCACAAAACTCTCATACATAACAGAATACAGTAACACCTGCTGAAAATTAAACCAAGGGATAAAAGTGAACATGTGCAGTTGATGTTTGAGTTATTTTCCACCTGATACAAAAACAAATGCTGTTGTAGCCTAATGTAGGCCTATGTGTAACTTTAAACAAATGTGTGTTCACTATAACGCAACATCTTTACAACAATAAGAAAATAACCAAGAAAACACAAATTAAAAGGGTGGCAATATACTCAGGTTTTAGAAACAACTAATTGTTAATCTAAGAAAACACATCCATACCTGTCAACATTGGGATTTAAAAAATAAAGGAAATTTCCTGAACCCTAACACCACAACCCATACGGCCAGTGGGATTTTTTTATAGAAAGATGGGAGAAATATGGGGGAATTGTTTAATGATGGTGGTAAAGAAAGGTAAACTATGGGAGAATCCCAGGAAAACCGGGAGGGTTGACACGTATGAACAAATCATAAATGGAAATACATGAACACAGAAACAAATACATGGTCAAACGTGGCACCGGTATGTCCAATCAACAGTAACAGATTGCTCCTATATAACGAAAATTATCAACTTGTAAAGACTGTGCATTTGATATCATGTCTACTGTTACTGTAATTTTGGAAAAGGAAAAGCCTTTATAAGTATTAAGTCCTCATTGATGTGTCTCTTTTGACTCAAATCAGAAAATGTACAGTAAAACTCCATGTGTTGAATTAACACTGCTGGGAGTATACATGGTCCCACTCTACAGAGTGTTAAAGTAACACTGAAGATAATGCAATGAGAATTTAGTCATTAAAGGGGTCATATTATGATGTATTTTTAAGATGTAAAATAAAGCAATAAACCCCAAGAAGCAGTGGGTTACCAGTGCATTTTATAACAGCTAAGGGGCGTTGTTAGGCACGACGTGAAGCGGAGTGCCTAAAACCCCCTTAGCTGTTATAAAATGCACTGGTAACCCAACGATTCGAGGGGTTTATTGCGTTTATAAAACGGTTACTTCATATGCATAACGTTAGCGGGATTTTATAAAATAAAACACAATTATATTAGTACAAATATTACTCTTCCGCCAAACAAAGTAATTCCTCAGAATCAAGTGTGACTGAAACAGAGCGCAGTTCCCAACCAACACAGACACAGCAAAGACACAATTAAAATATGATTTAAGACTGTGGTGTTTACTTTATAAATCACCATTCATCTAATTTATACATTAACATTTATATCGTGCAACTGTTAAAGTGATTATCAAATATGCTTAATTGCACAGGAAAATCCCCAGTGTTAAATTAACTCTATCAGTGTTAAATCAACACTATTTGGTGTTTATATAATCCACACCAAGATCGGTGTTAAAAAAGACTGGTGTTAAAAATATAACTCTGAATCAGTGTTAAAGTTAATGAGATAATGAAGTGATGATTAAGACATTAATGGTGACACCTGCTGGTCATTCAAATCAATTACATTTTGGACATTTTCCTGTCTCTAAATTTTTATTTTGATGACTCGTTTTCTGGAGAAAATACTAAAATAATAAAGAAAGACAAATTATTAAATGCAATAGATGAATACTGTTGGGTGTATGCCTCCAAAAGCTTTCACGTTTGCCTCTCTATCAGCTTCTCTGTTTGAAAATAAAAAGTTAACTTGCTGAGTTATTTTCTAAATGGATAAGTTAAACTTCTAAACAGCTGTCAGAACAAAATACAAGTGCTCAACTATTCCAGCATCCACACGCGTGATTTAGTAGACAAATCTTCTTTCTGACGTGATGTCTCACAAGTCAAATAGACATTTATTACAAAATGTATAACATTAAATCTTAAGTTTGTGTTTGTTATGAGTTAATTTGAAGTCACCATTACTGTGATTAGTGTTTCCTTTAGTAAGGCATTTGTCCCTTGGTCTTCTCTGATCTAACTCTCCTCTTTTAGCAATAGCAACAATGTTTTAGTAAAACCACTTGTTCATTGCTTCACGTAAGGGGAAAACCTTCCAGACATTCTCAGTTTATTTTTATTATATTCTACTCTACAAATCATTGAAACATTTAATCACAAATTAATTATAGAAAAGCTCTATGCAAATGACATTGTATTGAATGAGACTGCTGTAATGCTTCAGTGTTTTTTGTTGTTGTTGTTGTTGTTTTGCTTGAGAGACTTCATGATTTCTGATACAAATCTCAACAATGGTGACAGTTAATGGTTAGAAAGTTGCTAAATTTTTGTCATGTTGCAATGCATGATGGGATTTATGAATGAGTTTTCTACAATCCTGGTACCCAGCATGCATTGCGGCATGAAGCTTTGTTGTTGATTGTCACCATGATTGTGTTTTATAGGCTGATTGTTGATGTCTCAGTGTGTCCGACTTACACCACAGATTAGATATGGGTAAACAATATTTAACTCTTCAGGGTATGTGGACTTTCACAGCACTGTTGGATTTCATGGGAGCCTCACAGGGTTGGCAGAACATAAATTACACTTATATTCAGTGATTACTTTTTTATGATATCTTTGAATCCCAAGACTTATACTTTCATACTAATTAACATAGTATGAGTTACAGACTTCATCTCTCACATCTTCCTCTGCTTTAACAGATGTGTTTTATAAACACACTGCCACAATTAGCAGAAGAAAACTAACATCAAACTTCAAGACCCAGGTACCCAACTAAAGGAAACACTAATCGGAGCAATGGTGACTTACTTTATTAACCAGATTTACAGCAGTTCTTTAGAAGTTCAACCTATCATCCATGTAACTCTGGATGCAAGTTGTAATTTTAGTTTTCAAACAGAGATGATGATAGTGTTCATTTAACTATGGTGATTTTATCTATTGCATTTAATAATTTGGCTTTCTTCCTCATTTTAGTATTACTTTCTCCAGAAAAAGAGTCAACAAAATAAACATTTTAAGACAGGAACAATTCCAAAATTGAGTTGATTTGACACGGAATGACCAGCAGGTGTTCTCTCAAATGTTTTAGCTAAAAGCGGCGATAATTCAATTTTTGTGAAGAACTTTTGTAAGAGATCAGAGACTGATGAAAACATGCTGTTTTCAGTGTTGAGTGAATGCGTCAGTGTTTAAGTTGGGTAAGATCGCCACCCAGTGGATAATAGCGGACGTACGAACTTGAGTTATAAAATCTTCAGACAACGTTTTCTCTTTATCGACTCAACAATATTTATTGACATTTATCTGGATATCGCCATTAATTGTGCAATTGTAGACAAATTAAAAATATGATTAAACACTGTGGTGTTTATTTTCATAAATCAGTAGCCTATAGCAACAGTGGCGCAGTGATACTTATGTAATGTGGTCTGAACCGTGAGGTTACCGGTGTATTTTATCACATCTTAAAACGCGTTTCAACCAATCAGAATGAAGAACCAGAACTGCCCATTTTATAATAAATCTTTGGTGTCCCCAGAGTGTGTATGCGAAGTTTTAGCTCACAGCACAGATAATGAATTATAGGATGTTAATATTGCAAATTTGTAGGTCTGAGCAAAAGTGTGTTGTTTTTGGGTGTGTCCTTTAAAATGCAAATGAGCTGATGAAATGCAAACATTGCCTTGCTACCTACCCCACAAAACAGGCGAAATCTGAACGACCTAATTTTTCACATGCTTGCAGAAAATGGCTTACTCAAATTAAAGGGGACATATTATGAAAATCTGACTTTTTCCATGTTTAACTGCACAGCAAAATCTCCGGTGTTAAATAAACACTATGGGTGTATATATAATCCACTCCCAGATGGGTGTGTATAAAGACTGGTGTTAAAATTTAACACTGAAGCAGTGTTGAAGTTAATGAGATAATGAAGTGATGATTAAGACATTAATGGTGAACACCTGCTGGTCATTCTGTGTCAAATTAACTAAATTTTCCTGGATTTTTTTTTTTTTTGGAGAAAGTAATACTTAAATTATGAAGAAAAAAAAATGCAATAGATGAATACAGCCAGGGGCGTAGCAAGCTTTTCAAAAGTGTGGGGGATGGATAACATTTTAAATTTGATATAAACACACCAGAAACACGCAAATGTGCACCTGGGATGGAATTAAGCACCACCCATGACACAAACACATCCTCTCTTCTCTCATAGACCTCTTTCTCAAACTGTAACATTCATTTTTCATTGCTCACCTGTGAAACTTTCTGTGCCTCTCTCTCTCTCTCTCTCTCTCTCTTTAAACTGATGCCTCCAGCAACCTCATCTCTTAAACAAGGGTGCAGTGATAAAGGAATAAGGCTGTGGTACTAGCAAACCATAGTGAAACTTAAAAAGTAATATACTAAATTAATCCAAAAATATATAATGGTAATATGCTACTGTTGTTTAATGTCAACATTTATCAGCTTTCAGCTTTCAACTTCACTTACAGGATTTCTCTTGAAAACTGTATCAATCTTCTCCTGCCTCTTTCTTTTCTGTATCTTATTTATACTGCGTGACAAAACGATAATGGTAAGCTTGATAGTGACATGGGTCTGACAGGACTGTGACTGCTAAATTTTGCTACTTGTGCCCTGAAAAGCTTTTTCTCTGGTGGCCTAAATAATGTAACAATTTACCGTTTTTTCATTAAAATAATATAGGCTACACTTTTCTTTCATTGTTTGCATACCTGTTGAAGAACTATGTCATCATTTCTAATTTTTTCTCCTCAACAAGTACAATCATACACAACCGGTAGTATTAACAAAGTATTCAGCTAATCAACAAACAATGCTCAAAATATCAAATCGATTGCACTAGGAATAAACCCATAAATACACTGCTAAACAATTGCAATCTATCCCTCATCCTCGTCAATTTAGCCAGCTGCTGAACAATAACCCATTAATGATTAGTCCTAAATACATATCAAGCTTATTCAAAATCCTCAAAAGCATATATATAGTTATTTAAGTGTTTAATAAAGTTTTTTAAACACAAATTCAAAGTAGCCTACCTGAAAAATGGAGATGTAAATAAACAAAGTTCCCGCCTCCTCAGCGCGAGCTGACGGAGCTGACCGATCAATCTAACCCACCAAGAGAGGCGGGACTTAAGGCAGAACAGCCAATCATCAGCCGGTAATACTCAAAGTTGGCGTCATGTTTGAGAGGGGAGGGGGAGAAGGGCAGCGCAGCAGACACAGAGCGGCCAGAGAAACGGAGGAGCGACTTTAATTAGGCGTTCTTGCAAAACTGCATAAAAAGTGTGGGTGTTGAACCCTCTCACCAGGAAAAGTGTGGGTGTTAAAACACCCACATCCCCCACGGGTGCGACGCCCCTGAATACAGCGAAATCCCCAGTATTAAATGAACATTGTTGGGTGTATGACTCCAAAAGCTGCAATCTTGCACGTTTGCCTCTCTATCATCATCTCTGTTAAAAAAACTAAAATTATAACTTGCAACGTTATTTTCTAAACCGGGATGATAAGTTTAACTTCTAAACAGCTGTCAGAACAAAATACAAGCATCCACACACATGATTTAGTAGACAAATCTTCTTTCTGACGTGATGTAATCACAGAATGTGGATTTACAGCACAGGAACATCACAGGTTTGGAAGAACATACAATTTTAATTTACATTTAGTGATTTTTCTTTGTTTGAGATCAGTGAATCAAAATATTTAACAACTACTGTAGCACAGCAACAGTTTATAACTTCATCTGTGTCACATCTGTCTGCTCCAACAAATGTGTTATTAAACACAATGAACAAAAGAAGGCCAACTCTAATCTTCAAGAACTAAGTGTCCAAATAATGGAAACACTAATCGGCACAATGGTGACTCACTTTATTAACCAGAATTACAGCTGTTGTATAGAGATTAAACTTATCATCCATGTAACTCTACAAGCAAGTTTTATTTTAAAGATTAATTTCCAGAAAAAAATAGCTTTAGTGTCCTGTTTTAATAGCTTACCATGAGCATGAAAACACCACAATCAATGCTAAGCGCAGGTAAGTTGCAACCTCTCTGTATAGATATTATTTCTTTCCCTGAAGACAGAAAGAGATGGGTGTTTTTAGTTTATACAAGTTTAGAAAGAGAGATTTTAATTTTCTTAACTAGCTAAAGCAAACATACACCTTTATGAGATACAAGTTAAAGAACTAAAGACAGAGTATGATAAAACACACATCAAGTGCACATACATTTGTCCAGATCAGTAACCCGTTTTAAGAAAACTCTATATTAAGATATACATTAGAGACTTAGGGCCCTATTTTAACGATCTGAAACGCAAGTCCGAAGCGCAAAGCGCAAGTGACTTTGTGGGCGGATCTTGGTCGCTGTTGCTATTTTCCCGGCGGAAGAAATAAGTCTTGCGCCGGGCACAAATCAATAAGGGGTTGGTCTGAAGTAGGTTCATTATTCATAGGTGTGGTTTGGGCGTAACGTCAAATAAACCAATCAGAACGCTATCCAACATTCCCTTTAAACTCAAGGGCGCAAGTTCCATGGCGGTTTGCTATTATTATGACGGATTTACCAGGCGCACGCCAGGAGCGGTTCACAGCCAAGGAGACCCACGTTCTTGTAAGAGCAGTCAAAGACAGAGAAGTTGTTTTGTATGGGGATGGGAGAAACCCGCCCAAATCAGCGTCGGTTAAACAGGCGTGAGAGGAAATAGCCACAATTGTCTCATCAGCTGCGCCAAGCACTACAATGATGTCAGGAGATGGGGGGATCCCAAGCTTGCCAGCATAAATCGGGCACGCCGGGCACACAGGAGGACATCGCTGCGTCCACCCTCACCGCTGAAAGGGTTTGGGGGCTTTGAAATCGGACACAAGAAACGCAAGCAAGGTTCAACCCCAAAGTACACTTACAAATCAAGTTCATATACATTAAGGTTTCTTATGAAAACATTTGAATTATTATTTAGATAAAATAAACGTAATATAGCCACACAACAAACTTATGAAAATATTTTAATCGTTATTTGAATGATAATTGTTTAACGCTGCCACACAAAATAAATAAAAACTATCACCACAATGCTCACCACAATGATTTCCCTTATCTCATGTATTAATATTTTTTATTGTAACAATTTATGATTTAATGATTTCCCTTATCTTATATTTTTTTATTGTAACAATTTATGATTTGCAAAAATAACTGTTGCATCTGTGTAGATTAGATAAGCAATGCGCGTTGTGCACGCTATACATTATGGTCAGTGCGCCCTTAAAATAGCATAATG
This sequence comes from Misgurnus anguillicaudatus, assembly GCF_027580225.2. Taxonomy (NCBI): domain Eukaryota; kingdom Metazoa; phylum Chordata; class Actinopteri; order Cypriniformes; family Cobitidae; genus Misgurnus; species Misgurnus anguillicaudatus. Next base: position 17,986,365 of record NC_073338.2, read on the forward strand.
AACCATGCGCAACGCGCCACTGACTTTAGACTAGTTTTTTTTTGGTTAGTAGCGCAATTGTTTTTTGAAACGGCAAAATAGCATAAGAGATGGTTTGCGCCGGAGCACGCCTCCTTTTTTGCGCTGAACCGCCCAGGGAGCGCAAGTTCATTCCCTAGTTTGCCGACGTGCGTCTGTGGAGGGTAAAACCCGCTGTGCGCCAGTGCAAAATATGAAATGATACATGCGTCACTGACAAAGTCACTTGCGCTGGGTTCAAGATAGGGCCCTTAGATCATCTCATTTAATAGAAACAACTCAAACCAAAATCTACATTCAAACAATATGAGACCAAAGATTTTAATGTGGGTTTTATCATGCATGACGTATGTATGTATTATTTGACAAAATACTTGAGTGAGTGTGCAAGTTCAACTCGTTAGCTTTGCATACATTACATAAGTTACATGCCTATTATAAATGTGTAGTATGTTTAAATGCAAGGAGTAAACAGGGTCTTACCAGAAGAAGCCATGTCATGCGAGCTAAAGACAGACAACAAGATAAAAATAAAAATGTAATTAATTAAAAGTGAGTGAGACAGAGCGGATAGAGAGAAGAGCCTACACGTGTTTAGGGTTGTTTATACATTGTCCCGCGCATCACCTATATGGGTTAGCTAACTGTTAAGTGACTCAATCAAGTACGGTACTGCCTCTCGAAATAAATTATTGACCCCTCTTTTGAATTGATATCGCATCAATCGTTTATAAATAATAAATGTTGCATCATTACAATAAAATCAACAACAATAACTTTAGCAGATTATTTAACATACCTCAATTCGTATCGCTTCAAGGTCTGCTGCTATATCATACGGTCTCCTGTTCTGATATATGACTAGGCTCATATACTAAAATACAGCCTCTGCATGAGGAACAACAGGGGCGCAAAACTGCCAAGGGCGTAAAACTGTCAGGGGCGTAGATCTACCTTCTCCAGGTCTGCAGCCTCCCCCTACTATTGTACTGTCTATGGAGTGTACACTTTACAAACCACACCCATCAAGATATTAATATTTAACACAGTTTAACTTAACTAATACACCAATACTTTACAACACCAAAGCTTTATTTCACACATCACTCACAACTCACTGCAGTGTAAGATCAGTGCATTTTTTTTTTTTTTGGAATGTCACTGTACTGCATGTATTACTGTTAACATGGAGACGCAGGTGACTTTACTCATCATTCTCACTGCAGTTTCAGGTAAATATACATTTATCACATTACAAATCACCAGACTGAGCTACCAGTAAATATCATTAGATGCTACATTATATTTAAAGGAGTGAGTTGTAATATGTTTTAATAATTCTTTTAATAGATTCCATAATAAAATTGAATTAATTTCCTTTCAGGTGGATTTGCTGATAAAATTGGACCAAGAGAAGGAGAAACAAATATAATCAAAAGTGAAGGAGAATCTGTGATTCTGAGCTGCACATATGAAGCAAGCAGCAGTAATATTCTGCTTTACTGGTACAGACAGCATCCTAACAGTGAACCTCAGTATTTACGACATGAAGGTTCTCGGTCATCACAATCATCCCCTAAACACAATATTGACAGTGTATCTCTGTCAGATTCAGCTTTATATTACTGTGCTCTGAGAGATGTAGCCCAGTGATACAAAATACCTGATAGTCTTTACAAAAACGTAATGTGCTTTAAACTGTCTTTAATCAAACCACATCAAACCACTATTAGTTTTTATAAACCACAGCTCTAGAAATAAGAGTATGTGGTCACACCTGTGAATTTGGGAGATTATAATATAATTTATGTGTTATTTAAACTGTAAGATGTCTCCTCATGTCACCTCATGACACTTCAGGGGAAGATAAATAAACTTCTAAGCACATGTAATTGAATGTGCATACAGAAGTCATCACCACAAACACTGACAGTTAATTTGCTACAGAGGCGGACAATGTGTCTCACACATCTACTTCATTATTAAATATGTGACTAAATATGTCAGATTCAGCTTTATATTACTGTGCTGTTAAATAGGAGCCCAAAAGGAGGAGCTTGCGGAAAACATCCTCTGTTAGACTGAATTTACTTCAGTAAGTTTATGTTGCCAGTGAAATAAAACATCATCCTAAATTGATGCTGTTTCCCACTGAGCAATGCGTCTTAAAAAGACGTCATTTAGACGTCCCATGAGGAGCCAGAATGAAAGTTTTATGATGTCTTTTTATGACGTGTTCTGAACATCCAATATAGATGTCAAGGGGACCTCCACGCAAAGTAAAACTATTTAAAATGTGGCCATTTTAGACATTATATTTGTATATATGATCTTTATATGTGAATAAATGTAAAAAATTATTGCTTATAGATAATTCCCAAATATACCAGTTCCACCTTAAAGGGGTCATATTATGACATATTTTTAAGATGTAAAATAAATCTTTGCTGTCCCCAGAGTGTGTATGTGAAGTTTTAGCTCAAAATACTCCACAGCTAATTTATTATAGCATGAAAAAATTGATAATTTGTAGGCCTGAGCAAAAGTGTGATGTTTTTGGGTGTGTCGTTTAAAATGCAAATGAGCGGATGAAGTGCAACCACTGATCACAATGATGGTGGTTTGTTGTAATTGAAACTCAATTGTGCTATCAAGTACTTTTTCCTTTCTCTCTTTCTCTCTGCACTATGGCAGTGCTGTGGTTGGATATTGCAGATAAAGGGGGCGGTATTATTGTAATTCGCCTTACTACCTACCTCACAAAACAGGCAAATTCTGAACGACCTAATTTTTCACACGCTTGCAGAAAATGGCTTACCCAAACAAAGTTACTGGGTTAATCTTGATTACATTTTCTAGGTTGATAGAAGCACTGGGGACCCAATTATAGCACTTAAAAATGGAAAAAGTCTGATTTTCACGCTATGACCCCTTTAACTATCTGCGTCTCTTTCTCTCTCTCTCTTTCTCTCTCTCTCTCTATCGTTCAATAATTGAAGTGAAGTGACGTGAAAACTCTTCCTCCCACACTTGCCCTTGCTGGATAATTGTTACATGTACATTATCTAAAACAATGTCATCACCATTACAAAAAGTTGTTTTAAAGGGGTCATATTATGAGATTTTTTTAAGATGTAAGTTAAATCTTTGGTGTCCCAAGAGTGTGAAGGTGAGGATTTAACTGAAAATACCCCACAGATAATTAATTACAGCATGTTAAAATTGCAAATTTGTAGGTCTGAGCAAAAGTGAGCCGTTTTGGGGTGTTTCCTTTAAAATGCAAATGAGCGGATGAAGTCCAAACACTGATCACAATGATGGTGATTTGTTGTAATTGAAACTCAATTGTGCTGTCAAGTTCTTCTTTTCTCCCTCTTACTCTCTGAAATAAATAGCAGTGCTGTGGTTGGATAGTGCAGATAAAGGGGGCGGTATTATTATAATTCGCCATGCTACCTACCTCACAAAACAGGCGAAATCTGAACGACCTAATTTTTCACATGCTTGCAGCAAATGGCTCACCCAAACAAAGTCACTGGCCCGATCCTGACCACATTCTCTAGGTCGACAGAAGCACTGGGGACCCAACCATAGCACCTAAATATGAAAAAAGTCTGATTTTCATCCTATGACCCCTTTAACAAAGCATTGTTTTGAAGTAGGACCATACTGACTAAACAAACCAAATTCACTTTATTTTTTGTCCTTTCTACGGCTCGTTTGTGAGAATATACAAGATTCTGGTGTTTTATTGGAAATGTTTTGTCACCATTATGATGATCAGCGTTTCCTTAAATTGGGTAGTTTGACTCTTTAAACTTATATTGTAGTGTGTGTGCTTGATGGTGGTGTTTTTAAAACACATTATTATTGCACCAAGTGATTGTTACCAATGCAACTCACCTGTGGCTTTACATTAATTGCATTGATTGTCAGAAGTGGTGATAATATATAATTGAGCTAACAACACAGATAAAACATTATACATTTTGTTTAAAAGTAAACTTTATCTCAGTGTTGTTTGGAGTTGCAATAAACATACTTCAATGCATACTGCTGCCTACTGTAACGGAAAACGAAACCTCATGGCTGTTATCAAAAACGTAAAGTCTAGAATTTTTTGACACATATGCAGGCATCAAGAATCAGCCCATGAAACACAACGATTGTGATTCCGCGGCGCGGAAGAGGCGTTTCCGCCTCATTCGTGCGTGAAGCTTGGGCAAAAGGCCCTAATTGAGCGTTGTGCGCGGTACGCGCGAATGGTGCTTTTGTGCATTTTGCGGTTCACGCGAATTTGCGGCTTACGCTGTTGGACTTTAAGGCGTCCAAAGCATGTTCATCAATGGAGAAAGACACAAATATCTAAATTGAATATTTATTGATCAGATATGAAAAAGTTACAGCATGCTGGGTTGTCTCAAGTCTTAACAGCAAGATTCTACAAACTCCCAGCTCAGGACAAAACGTGAGTATTTATCGTCGTTCTCTCTTCAGATTCCTCCTCCCCCTGAACAGGCTGTTTTCCTTATCAGATTCCATCACCACATACCTGTGGGGGTTGCATACCACACAGACACAGACAGAGAGACATACACAGACCATTCTGTTCCCTAAGGCATTATGTCCTTATTTGGACATCTTTGTAACTTTAACACTTTTGGCAATCATCATGAAATGTAGGCAGTAAATATGTAAAACATAATTATTCAACAACACAACAATACTCCATTGTTCATAAATTGGTTAAATGCATTCATTAGTTAAACATACTAATTTTCACTTTCTCTAAATGTAACATAGTTATAAAGCAAGCAACGTGTTTATTGAAATCATCTGTTCTGTGTGTTTTCCCTTCAGGGCTTTGTTTCTACTCCCAACTGAAACCACAGCCTCTCAGCTTTTACACACACACACAGACACACACACACACAGACACACACACACAGACACACACACACAGACACACACACACACACACACACACACACACACAGACACACACACACACACACACACACACACACACACACACACACACACACACACACACACACACACACACAGACAGACAGACAGACAGACAGACAGACAGACAACTTTCTTAAACTCAGCACAGAAATCATTGTTGTAACAATACGCAAGAATTAAGATTATAAACAGCACGATTAGTAAAACAAAATCAAATCCCACAATGCCCGAGTTGAAAAAATTGAACTTTGGTGGAATTTCGCGCCGCGTTAACGGCAGGAGCCTGCCTGCTGCTGTGGTGGCAGCCCCGCCCGGAGTCATTCATTCAACCAACGCTTGATATTGTCCGTGCGCAGTCACCCGGAGCTATACGACACAAGTTCTTATTTCTACAGAGACAGGAATAAAAAGGACCTCGCTTGGAGGAGTGTCAGTTGTAATACACACTTCACTTTTGAGTCACGTGACGTTTATCGACCCGCACCGTTTATTTTCCCCCATAGTAAGTTTACCAAATACAAACTGGTAACTCTCTTGATAAATGCACAATCAACATCAGTCATCTTGCAAACAGACACTCGCACAGCAGTTGCCCCTCCCACAAGAAGCGGATTTTGCCTCGGGCGCGCATCAAATGCTTGCTTTTTCCACGCGTCTACTCCGCTCTACACGCGCGAATGCATTCAAAGTGTTCAAGCGGCAAACTAGGCGTGGTAGACGCGATTTTGACGCCCAAAACGCGTTTGGTGTAAACTCAGCATTAAACATGGAAAAAGTCAGATTTTCACGCTATGACCCCTTTAATTAAAAAGAGAGAGAGAGAGAGAGAGAGAGAGAAAATATTCTACAAAAATGCATGTGATGTTTATGTTTTTTGACTCAGAACTCATAGACCACATTTGTATAAAATGTTTTTGTATTGATTTCCCGAACCCCTTTTGGACGTCTACCTGACGTCCAGGAGGGGTCATAGTAAGACGTCCAGATAATGTACCAGATCCGCAGGTTGTATAGACGTACAGATAAGGGCCTGGACCAACCGACCTAATATAGACATGATCAGAACAGGACAGAAGGAGAAAATATTTCTCTATCCTGCGACTACCCAGCTAGAAATAAAAAGTTCTAAGAACGTTCCCTGAAAGTTCCCGAATGTTCCCAAAAACATTCTGCCAACGTTAAAAGCGGCCAGTTTTTTTAAGTTCTAGGAACGTTTCTGTTGTCTGAACGTTAGAGTAATGTTACATTTTACCATTTTTAAACGTTATGACAATGTCATGTTTTAATGTTCACACAATGTTTAAAACAACAACTGTTTATTATATTGACTTGTTTAATTGTTATGTAAATGATAGAGAAACATTGCATTTTATTATTTTATAAAAAATTATTTCTGAATGTTCAGTAAATATATTGCTGTAGAAAACTCAATTCACTCACTAGGTTTAGATGTTGATGTTTGTTTCATTTTAAGTCACCCTTATTGTGATTAGTGTTTGTTTTAGTTGGTCTCTTGACACTTGACTTTTTGCTTGCTAGTTTTTTCCTGGTTGTGTTAACTTTATGTTAATGCACCATATTTGTTATGAACATGCCAAGTTAATAGTGTTATTCTGCGGTTGTTGGTACATAATGGTAAAGATCATCACCTAATTCATTTACTAATCAAAACTTTATTTTCTGTCAAAAATGTAAATGAGATTCAGCGCTTTCACAGCGGTTTGTCATTGAGGAGTTTTAGAAACTTTGGACGGGGAAGGTCGGCTGTATGGCTGGGATGCACAGGCATCGGGAGTCAGGCTGTGGATCTCAATCATGGTGACAATTAAATGATAAACTTCATGCTGCAATGCATGCTGGGTATTAACAAATTACAAACCACATTCAGGACTCCCAGCATGCACTGCAGCATGGATAAATAAGGATTTTTTTAAACAATTTTAATTGTCACCATGGTTGAGATTCATAGTCTGATTCTTGATGTTTGGGCATCCCAACTACACAGCGGATATTTTTTGTCCAAAGTTTCTAAAACTCCTTAATGACGAACTGCTGTGAAAGAGTTGGATCTAATATACATTATTGGCAGAAAATAAACTTTTGATTAGCAAATGAATTAGGTGATGATTTTTACCATTATGTACCAACAACCACAGAAATACACCAACAACCCCCCACAACAAATGTGGTGCATCACCACAAAGCCAACACAACCAGGAAAAAAACAGCAGGCAAAAAGTCAAGTGCCAAGAGACCAACCAAAACAAACACGAACCACAACAAGGGTGACCAAAAACGAAACAAAACATCAACATCTAAACCTAATAAGTGAATTGAGTTTTCTACAGCAATATATTTACTGAACATTCAGAAATAATGTTTTATAAAATAATAAAATGCAATGTTTCTATATCATTTACATAACAATCAAACAAGTCAGTATAATAAACAGCTGTTTATTATTGTCATAACGTTTAAAAATGGTAAAATGTAACATTACTCTAACGTTCAGACAACAGAAACGTTCCTAGAACTTAAAAAAACTGGCCGCTTTTAACGTTGGCAGAATGTTTTTGGGAACATTGGGAACTTTCAGGGAACGTTCTTAGAACTTTTTATTTCTAGCTGGGATACTCTTCAGCAGTGAGTCTATATTGGTATCACCAATATCCCAGATCAGCTCCTGAATTTCTTTTCCTCATTCTACATGCTACAGGTAAAGTTCTACAAAAGTCTGAAGTTGTGGATCCTCGATTTACTGGAAAACTAGAAGAAAACCCAATTCTGGAGATCTCTTCTGCTCGACTAACAGACTCTGTAATGTATTAGTGTGCCATGGTGCCCACAGTGACAGGAAACTGAAGTACACTGTACAAAAACTCAAACAAAGTTACAGTAACAAAAGCAGACAACACAACATATTTCAATCAACATCAGTGATTATTCAATTCCAATGGAATGCACTGAATGATGAAATGTAGACGTCAAATACACTGTAACTATGAATATAAAAGTTATAGTAGAGAGATTCCTTCACTATAGGCAGATAGTCTTCATGTCATCTGCTGGGCTAACAGGTAGCAAATGACTGGAAAGTGAATCCTGTTCAGTCTATTCTGATCTGTATATCATGTATAAAATGAAATAAGCAATAATGTGTAAGTTATTCTTTTGTGTGATGTATTGATTATCAATAATCTTTGACACTGTATGTATGATATTTGTCAGAGAGCTGTAAAGAGGCGGAGCCTGACACAGGTCTATAAAATCAATGTAAAACACAGACTAACATCACAGATCAGTGAGGTGAGCAGCAGATGTCTCTTCTGACCTCTTTTACTCCCATATGACTGCAATGTTTATATTTATATTTATATTAATGACTGTAACTGGAGGTAAAATCTTAGATTTGTCATTACATCACAACAATGTCATTTGAATAAACTTGAACTATACTAAATCTATAATCTAACTCTTTTTTTTGTGTAATGCAGGAAACATGGCCACAGATGTCATCACACCATACAGAGATGCAGTATTTGTCAGTGAATCTGAGAGTGTGACACTGTCAATGACTTTACCTTTGACAATTGGCTCTTTCATTTAGAAGGCGGGACCTATTCCGCCGTACCGCGCATTTTGCACTGACTTCTCTAATTTTTATAATAATATTATAAATTGACCGTCTTGCTGTTATATCTAAAGTTTTTGCCACTCTGCTCAAAGAGCACAGAGATGATAGCAAAGAAGCAAAGCTAACGAAAGCAGCCATGGCACTGAACGAGCTATCATTATTATAATCCTAATGGGCAAAGTTGACTCGATGTAAAACTGCGTTATTAATCACCATGACTGTAAAGTGGACTTTAAAAGCTGGAATAAGCATTAAACATTTCAATCGTCAAGAGAGGAATAACATGGATGGAACTTTCATGGAAATAAGGATTGTGCATCACACAGTCAGGTACAAAGAGGGAGAAGACTAACTTCTAAGACAAAAAGTTTAATTTTCGCTACTTGTTTATTGACTTATTAATAACATTTAGTTTAGGAATATTTGCCGGTCAGGTCTGTGTCTTCCCGGACGGGTTCGGGTCCAGCTTTTAAATAATAGATGGGTCTTCGTCGGATCCGGGTCCAGCTTTTAAATAATAGACGGGTCCGGGTCGGTTCCCGTATACCAATTGGTTGCTGAGCTTCTTTCAACTTTCTGATTGACGCTCTGGTCGCTCAAAACGCCCAAAATGCAAAGCCGATGGATTTGAGCTCCTTGCAGCTGAGAGAAGCCAGCTTCCATTGTAAATGAATGACTTCCGGTATAACTTTGGAAGCTCAAGTCTGCGGCGGTGTGAACTTACAGTTATACTGGTAAAGTTTTACAAAAGTCAGAATACAAATATACATGAATATATGTGAAAAAATGCCATTATATAGATAAATAATAAATACTATTTTTTTCTTACATTGCCTTGTATATATATATATATATATATATATATATATATATATATATATATATATATATATATATATATATATATATATATATATATATTTCTGTATTTATTTATGTATTATTTAAGCAATATCACTCGAGTAGGAGTGTGATATAGCTCTATATCATCACGGCTGTGATTAGGCCAGAGGCACGAGGCCGTAGGCAATCACAGCTGTGATGATATAGAGCTATATCACACGACTCCGAGAGCAATATTACTTAAATAATACATAAATAAATACAGAAATATATATATACAAGGCAATGTAAGAAAAAAATAGTATTTCAGTTCGACGGCACACGTTTGAAAAACGAAAACTAGAAAACAACAACGGAGTAATTTTAAAAGCCTCTTTGTTTGAGAACTACTTCTTCCGCCACGGATTTGAGGGCGGCCAGAATGACAGGTAACACTTTCGGCTGCTTTGAAGCTCATAACAACTGAATGGACGGATTCACCGTTTTTAAATATTACAATTTCTTGGTCACAAACTGTAGTTTTAAGATTAGTTCAGTCGAGAATATATATGTATTATATATGGGCCATTCTACCGAATTCGTGCAAATTGCTGTCCCGGAACCAAAAAACTAATTTAAAAAGCAATAATGTAGGAAAATGTTTGATAATAAAAAAATATAAGCAAATACCAATCAAAACCCAAAGTAATATTTGAGGTAGCGGCAGGCTTTATATATAAAATATCATCATTTATATGGTGCTTTCAATTGAGAGGTGGTTGTCCCAAACCCCAAGGTCTGAATTTCAACATAGGAAAAAAAATATGAAAGAATTTTTGTAATTTTTTTTATCATTGTTTTAAGAAGTATTTTTTTGAATACTTTTGTTAATTAAAACCAAAAATATATTAATTGGATATTTTCAGTAAAAATCATGTAAAATCATGTAAAAAAAACACTGTCCCGCATTTTCACGTCACTACCGAAACATTGCATAGTTTGGTCCATAATATAATAATGCTTTAAGCCACTCCCCTCCATTTTGAACCAGAAACTTTGTCTGTGCCTCTCTCCCTTGTGGTGACATGGTGAGTAGATCAGTCCCATGGTTTTGAAGTAAATGTGATCAAAAGTTTGGAAATCAGTGTGTGACATTTATGAATGTCACTACCGATCACACGTTTTAAATGATTAATTAAGTTTTTTTGATTTTTTCTACTGGTCATTTAGGTTTTACTTATGTTTCAATGTTGAGAACTGTGCTAGTTAACTACGTACTGATTAGCATCTTAGCAGTAGGATCAAAGTTAGCTTAAATCGTCACTACCGAAACAGTCACAACCGAAACATTTGGTGACATTTCGGTTGTGACGTGATTGTTTCGGTAGTGACAAAATTACACTTATTTCTTTATTTTAATAAATAAATAGAAACTTTCATGTGCACATATATTCTTTTTCAGTACAAATAATTTGTTAGTCATATTTCTGAATTGTCGTACGTGATTTACTATTACTACAAACTTAGATAAAATGAACTAGGCCAGATTAATTTAATTAATTCATACAGTAGAAGCTTGACTCATTATTGTTATAAATGAAGGCTATATGATTCTACCTCTGGTCTCTAGGAAAACTTTCTGCGCTAAGTTAGCGGGAATTTGAGTGATTGCTTTATATAAATGACATAACCGATCGCACTTATCAGTATCTATGTAAATAGACATGTTATTTTTAAGTGGAGGCAGGGCAGGCTCACACGAATCATGTAAATGTAAATATCTTTGGTTATTTGTAGAGATAGCTACAGAGAGAGAGAGAGGAATCACCAACATGCATAGACGGAAAGATGAAAGTAAAGCGGACAGACTGAGAGAGCCTATTTACTTGAGCCGATACTTCTTTTGCTCACTTAGTTTACTTGTAACATTTGGCATCATCGTGTCATTTTTATAAGTCTCAATTTAAAAAAGTAACATTTATTAAACTTAAAAAACTATATTTCTGTCTGTAAATAATGCCGGAAAAACTCTGTGAACACAGCAGCCACAAATCGGCCAATGCCAATACACATAAAACTCGCAAAAATCGGCTGATATATCGGTCTATCACTAGTTCTTTTATATGAAAATTTATTCAACCTACCTCAAATCAAATAAAAAATTAAGTTTACTTCAAACTCAAAAAAGTCAAACTTAGCAACAAGAGAATCAGTTATGGAGGTTTAGAGAAGTTAGAATGTGTAATGGAAAAACAGGCACACATGTGTACACCAACATTACAGATGGACATGGGTGCACACACACCAAATTCTGTAGTTTATACTGTGGGCCTGAAGTTTTATATGGACATACATTGTCATCTTTTTCTCAAGAGATGTGAAAATCAACACAGCATCTTGCATCCCTTCAAGGTCTGAACTATCCTCCATCTCTTCAGCGTAATTTCAGTGCAAAGTGCTTTTATGTGGTGTTGCGTTAGATATTCTTTGTGCTGTATGTTTTGACTGCATAATGCCAACCATTTTTGACTAACTAATGACTTTTTTTTACACAAAATATGGACAATCCAATATGGTCGTCACTACCGAACATTTGATGTCACGACCGAAACAAATAATGTTCTGGAAAAATAAAATAGGTTTTGTTATCAGAAAAGATGACATAATTTTATTTAGTTAGATAAAAATTTAAACTAATGAATCATTGAATTTGAAAACTGTATCAGTGCATGTATGGCAATTACAGAGAAATATTGCTTTCAAAATGCATTTAATTTGATGAACCACTCTTATAGTTTTGTTAAAATAATATTTCTAATCAATATAACCATGACACTGTCTTTAAAAAAATGTAAAAAATATATTTAGAAGGTTAATGTAAAGAAAATCAGAATAGGCTATTAAAAACCAAATTTTTATATCAAATGTTGTTGTGTTTCGGTAGTGACAAATTTTGGGAGAGAGAAAACATTTCAAAACGGTATAAAAACATGCTAGGAAACTAAAGTGTCCAATCAGTAGATTAGTGTTCCTTAGATGTTCTACTATGTTTATGACTACAAAGCTTGCAGGAAAAAACACACTTTTTTCAAGAAGTTTTGAAGTGTCAATTTGCACCAATTCGGTAGAATGGCCCATATATATGTTCACTCGCCCCTGACCACCGCCCTCTCTGGGCTACATCTCTGACAGGGATTCCCTGGCTCTCATGTTGGCCTGATGGTCAAAAATTAGATCAAATCAGCAGTATAAGAAACTATTACTTGTTTTTTATTCATATTTAGTGTCTTTTGTGTTGTTATTGTTTTGGCGTGAGGTAAAAGGGAATAAAACTATACTTGTATAACGTTACTATTGCTTTCTCATTTATTCTTAACGTGATACGAGCACTCGATTATTATTATTAAACTTTGTTCTTGTCAGTACTATAAAAAAAGGGTTTTTATAAGTGTCAGAGAGATGTTTTTGCATGCTGCTTATAAATATACCAGTGGCGATATCTCATAACATGTTTTAATAGTCACGTCGCGATTAAATAAATGATCAATGTCCACATTTAAAGCTGCGGTGCTTACCTGCAGTTCCACGGTGTTTTCGCGTTCTGATAAGAGATATAGCTCAAGAAAAAAATGAGTATTTACATTCCTCTTTCCAAGTGTTAATCGTTCACACGATGTGACAAGACATTACTCCCATTAACTTTAACGTAACATCCAAGAGCGCTGATCTTTGACGGAATAATAACGTCCGATTGGGGATTCACAGACTGATTTATGAGCTAGTGAACTAATGAGACACACGGAGAGTGATTCAAAAAAGCCCGGTTGTGTGTGTCTGCAGTTTTTTTATTCAGAGATGAGCCTGTTTAGAGGAACTGCATTCACTAGGTGGCGGAATGATACGAAAGGTGAAGCGGTTACTGTGCCGTTATCAGTAGAATATTGCACGCCTCTTAGCCAATCAGACTCGAGAACCAGAAAGAACTGTTGTATAAAAATAAATATTTACTCTCATATTTACTACCATCATGTTTATTTGTGTACTTATGTTAATGACTACCTGACTGAAAACTATTACATACACCATTGCATTAGAAAACTTGTTTTTTAAATATACTCATACAATCTTTTGTTTGTAGGTTATGAAAGTAAATAATTCATCAATCTTTATTATAGAGATGCAGACTGTGAGTGTGAGACTCTTGTAAGTACAGTACTTATATCTATACAGTTGTCATCACTCACATTGACAATAGCTTCACTACAGCTTCTTATACTGGATCATTTCTTGAAACAATTCGGTTCAACTTCACAAATTCTCATTGTATAAAAGCAGATAAATGTTGTTGTTGTTTTTTGTCACAATACCACTAGGTGGAGACATTTCACCAAAAATAATAAAAACATAGAAAGCCTATCCAATTATATATCTATTCTATCGGTTTACATCTTTACATCTGATTCATACAAATGCATATTAACATTGAATATGACTGCTACTAAGGATTAGGCAAGAATTTAAGTTATCCTTGGTCACTTCTGTTGAAGGCAATCCTTTATTTCGCCGATTTAACTCCCTTGAATAGAGTTGTTACAGCCAACATCGCAACGTATCCCGGGGGAATTGTAATCTTGTTGTGAACCTTCTGGGAGTGTTTTATTGCTCTTTATCTGGTATTTGTGACCAGTCACGGAAAGTAGGGACACAAGTCGGATCTGGGGCATTTTGAGTTATTCACAGATTCTGAAAGTGCAGTTTCTAAGCTTTCCAACGATGTGTAACACATGGAAATCTGATAAGATTTGGAGAAGTTGTGGCCATTTGAATATAGGAACTCAGAAATACTCAAACCGAGAAAATCGAGACGAAAGGGACTCTTCTTTCCAAGACGGGAGACAATAGGGCTCATTTACATCTCATTTAGTTAAGCCATACCCCCTGTAAAGCCGTTTTGAGATACATGTTCTAGCATCATATGTAGTATTTTATGACAGAAGTCCAAATGACAACATGCAAAAATAAACATGACTTTTTACCTTTGTGTTGATCACAAGTCGAATCCAGTCTGTTTCAGATTATCCAATGACCATTTTGTCCACAAATGCGTATATCCGTGAAATATAGATTGTTTACATCAGATTTCGCATGAATGTCTGGTAATACAATATAATATACAATCTGAAGACTATTTACATCGTAACATGTAAGGGTATATGAGATTACACTCCGTTAACCACATGAACCCGCCTTCAAAGTTTGTATTTAAAATAGTGAGGCAGTATAATAGATCATCCAAACAGCGCCTTCGAAAACGTGACGTCCTTTAGAGATGTTACCAATCGCTCGCTCGTTCCTCCATCAGCCAATAACTTCAAGGAAAATATTGATAGACAAAGCATGTAGCCAATTATATAAAGAACACAACGATCTCTGTGTAACTTCTGTGTGTTTGGACTCATGCTGCTCTGCAAGAACTGACATAGAGATGACGTCAAAGTACCGCGAGAGCGAGTCGAAATTAAACTACTCCGTAAGATTTCTTGAAGAGCTCTCGCGGTACTTTGACGTCATCCGACTGCGGCGCCGCATAAATTCAGTGACGCGGCTGACGTACGATGCGGCTGACTGTTATTTGTTCCGCCCCAGCTTCTTTTATTTTTCTTTTGTTTTGTGCGCACGAGCTTTACATTCCGGGGAGATGCACGCTATAAGTTTGGAAAAAAAAACTTAGCAAACATGTCTGAGGAACAGGGCAGCCGCGTCACTACAGTCACGTGACTTCACGCTCGAGCCGGAAGAGAAGACAATGCTGAATAAAGTCGTAATTCTGCTATTTTTGGACCAAACTGTATTTCCGAGGCTTTAACACAATCTTACTGACCCACTGATGTCACATGGACTACTTTGATGATGTTTTTATTACCATTCTGGACATGGAAACCATACATAGATTTTCAATGAAGGAGATAGAAAGCTCTCGGACTAAATCTAACGATAAAACATCTTAAACTGTGTTCCGAAGATGAATGGAGGTCTTCCGAGTTTAGAACGACATAAGGGTAAGTCATCAATTACATTACTTTCATTTTTGGGCGAACTATCCTTGTTTAGTAGTCACGCTGTTCCCTTTGGGGGCGGAGGCGAAAACACAAGCTTATACAGTATGTAAATATACACACAGACAATGACGCCCCCCCGCTGCACGCTAGAATCTCCGGAAAACAAGCCTATTTTAACCGCAAAATGTACGCTTTTAAATATACATAAACTGCTATCTCAAACATGGAGAGGCTTCTTCGTGATCTCAACTAACAGATTCTGCAATAAAACGAAAATCACAAATTTTGAAAAAAAACTTTGTTTCTCATTTTCTCGAAACTTGTGCTGCCGACTTCCCAGATAGCAAAATTGCTGTGGCCCAGATCTGGTTCACATCTGACACCTTCATCTGGCCCACCTTTGGCATGGAATGATGGCACTTGAGCGGTCCACCTCTTTTTCTCCAGATCTTTACCACAAGCAAACCATAGAAATGCCACATGTCAGCCAAACACAAAGCAAATAATGCAGATCTGGCCCAAACATGGGTAATAGTTAATTTAAATTTTGGCCCAGATTCAGCCCAGACCCAACACCATTCACTGGCCCACACCTGGCATGGATTGATGGCACTTGTGTCGTCCACTCCTGTTTGACACGTCTCAACCACGAGCAAGCCAGAGTGATGCCACAAACAGAGTATGAATCTCAACCATGGTGACAATTAAATGAAAAGCTTCATGCTGCAATGCATGCTGGGTATTAACAAATTAAAAATCGCATCCAGGACTCCCAGCACGCACTGCAACATGGCTAAATAATGAACTTTTTACAATTTTATTTGTCACCATGGTTGAGATTCATAGTGTGATTCTTGATGTTTGTACGCCCGAAGTGTACAGCAGTTATTTTTTGCCAAATTTTCTAAAACTCCTTGATGACAAACTGCTGTGAAAGAGCTGGATCTCATATACAACATTGACAAAAAATGAACTTCTGATGATTAAATCCTTTAATTAGATGATGATTTTTACCATTATATACCAACCACCACAGAATTGCACTATTATCTGTACATTACCTAACAAATGTGTTTTATACACACAAAGTAAGGCAACCAGATCAAATTGGTAAAGAAGTCAAGGGTCCAACTAAAACAAACACTAATCACAATAATGGTGACTTAAAATTAAACAAAGCATCAACATCTAAACCTAATAAGTGAATTGTGTTTTCTACAGCAATATTTTTACTGAACATTCAGAAATAATGTTTTATAACAGTTTTAAAATAATAAAATGCAATGTTTCGCTATCATTTACATAACAAGCAAACAAGTCAATTTAAAAAAGTTGTTGTTTTAAACATTGTGTGAACATTAAAACAGGACATTGTCATAACGTTTGAAAAAGATAAAATGTAACATTCCTCAAATGTTCAGAAAACACATAAATGTTCTTAGAACGTCAAGAAAACTGGACACTTTTTATGTTGGCAGAAAGTTTTTGGGAACGTTGGGAACTTTCAGGGAACGTTCTTAGAACTTTTTTCTGCTAGCTGGGTATATGGATCACTTTAGTCTCACACACACATGAGCCGGTGCTTACCGTGCCATATCTTTGCCAAAACTGGCCCTGATGCATCTTTATATAGCTGGGCCACATTTACAGCATCATATATGGGCCACTTCAGACTCACACCCACATGAGCTGGTGCCTACTGTGCCACATGTTTGCCAAAACCAGGCAGGATATGTTTTAAAAGAACTGGGCCACATTTGCTGCAACATATGTGGGCCACTTTAGACACAAACCCACATGAGCCGGTGCTTACTGTGCCACATGTTTGCCATTATCGGGCCGGATATGTTTTAAAAGAACTGGGCCACATTTGCTGCAACATATGTGGGCCACTTTAGACACAAACCCACATGAGCCGGTGCTTACTGTGCCACATGTTTGCCAAAACTGGCCCAGACACGTTTGTAAAGAGCTGGGCCACATTTGGTTTATTCCAAGATTAGGCTGTGTCTGTTGTGCAGCATTTTTGCCAAAGGTGGCCCATATTTGTTGTTTGATATTTGGGCCATATTCACTATTTGTCAGATGGGCCACTTTTGGTTCATATTCAGATGACATGTTCCCGTGGGCACCGCATCTTTGCCTTAAAAGGCCCACATGTGATTTGATATATGTGGCCCATTTTTGCTATTTTACATGTGAGCCACTTTAGGTTCACATCCCTTTATTCGGGCCATAAGAAGACCAGCAGTGCCGCATCTTTGCCTGAAGTGGCCCACATGTGCTTGCTATCTGGGTTGTGTCCCTGGTTTCCGTGACGGGTCACATTTGTGTCTGCTGTGACCATAGAGTAAAGCAGAACCCGCAGCTGTGACCGGACACAAAAATGGCGGCGACGACACACAGTGACGTCACATGGTCCTGATGAATTGCTTAAAATTCCATACTTAAAAATGGATGCAAAAATGATGCACTATATTTTTTAGTAAATCCAGCCTGTATTTTTTCCAGTGTAGTGCACAACAATACGAAATTAATAAGGAATAAGGATTTATCTACAGTACATGGCTATCTATAAGTTATATAAAATATCTTAACTGTTGACCCAGATAGCAAAATCTGGCTGGCCCACCACTGGGCCACATATTTGCTTGAGTTCTGGCCCAGTTCTGGCTGGGTCCCCGGCCCAAAACTGGCCCACACACTAAAAATTGGATCAAACTATTAAATCTGGGCCAGTTGTGGCCCACACCCAGTAAAATAGATCTTACATACTGACTTGGCCCAGATTTGGTCAGCACACTGTAAAGTGACCTAAATTGTTTATTTGGCCCAGGTCTGGCTAGCACACTGTAAAGTGACTTAAATTGCTTATTTGGCCCAAGTCTGGCCCAGACCCTTTGTTTTATGTGGCTGACAACATCTGCATGGTCCCTGGGCCAGATGTGGCCCAGAAACTGGTAAATGCTGTATATTTTTTATTTTTCAAGAAAAATACACCCATTTAAGAAGATTAAGAGCCTTTTATTAAAAAAATACACACATCACATTAATGTGAATTAACAGTTAACAAATACATAAATATGAACATGTTTTAACATGTACCCACAATTAACCGTAATTTTGAACATATTAATTCTTAACAAATTCAGTACACTTTACAAAAACCCAACAAATACAAACAGACATATATCTCTTACACAACACATTTTACAAGCACATAACCCACTTTATAAACATTTTTAAAGGGATAGTTCACCCTTAAAATTATAATTTTCTCACAAATCACTTACTCCTGTGTCGCTCCAAACCACCAAGTGCTCCGATCGTCTTCAGAACACATCTCTAGAATTTTTTTATGAAAACCGGGAGGCTTTTGTCTGTCCCATTGACTTAAGTTAGTCTCACAATCCGTTTCCCAGAAAAGAATGAAAGACATCGCCAAAAAGGTCAATTTTCTATTAGTAGTTTAATAATAATATTATGAAGTGACAAGAACACTTTGTGCACCAAGAAAATAAAACGAACGATTTCAACAATTTGTTCTCCTCCTTAGTTGTTGAAAGTGAATTCAAGACCAGACTACGGCGATGCTGCTGACATCACCTGCAGCTCACGTCACTTGCTGATGTGGTTACCAATGTTTTTATTTGTTTTTCTACGCTTTTTTAACGCCTAATGCAAACATTGTAACAATACTTAAACAGCCCAAATAAATGTACAAATTACTTGGCAGCCTATTCTGTCTGTACACTGGCAACTACATCAGCAGGTGACGTCAGCAGCAGGTGACGTCAGCAGGATGCGCCGTAGTCTGGTCGTTAACAGGCTTTGAACGACCAAGGAGAAGAACAAACTGTTGAAAAAAGTTTTCATTGAAATACTGATGGAACACTGAACTTTTTGGCAATGTATTTCATTCTTTTGTGTTAAATGGATTGTAAAACTTACTGAAATCAATGGGACGGACAGAAGCCTCCCAGTTTTCATCAAAAATATCTAAAAACGTGTTCTAAAGACAATCTAAGCACTTGTTGGTTTAGAACGACAGAGGGGAAGTGATTCATGATAAAATTGCAATTTTGGGGTGAATTATCCCCTTAAGCAATTACAGCGAGACAACATGTAAAACAAATTAATTAACATTTAAAGAAAAAAAATCTCTCTCACACACACACCACACACACACATTGGCATATGTGGTTTACCGGGACAATTCCATAGACACAATGCATTTTATTCATTCAAACTGTATATTCTATTGCCTTAACTTACCCCAGTCCCTAAGCCCAACCATAACAAAAATCTGTTGGAAGTCTTTAATCTGAAAAAGTACCACTTAGTATTGTGTCCCTGTAAAGCATGTTTATAGCATATTAAACATGTCATTATACACTATTCCCCATAAACCACATATACCAACCCACACGCACACACACCTCTCACACACAAGCCAAGTAATTAAAACAAGTTAAACACATTTAACCAAAACACCACCACTCTTTTTACAGCACAAAACATTCTCCTTTGCAGACTCAGACACACTTTGCAAACACAGGCGCTAACACTAACTCCTTTTCTTTGGCTAAAGTTGTCTCTTGCACCCACCCTCTCGATCGAGCCACCTCTTCATTGTCCCCTCCACAACTGTAAGGGACCTTCTCCGAACTGCATCTTTAAAATAAGTAATCCATATTGTCATTGTGAAATCTTTAACATTTAATGAGCATATTAAAAAGAAATGTCTAATTTTTATTAACAAATAATTAACAGATATATTTACCAATCACTACCTCTCTGAGTTGGAGGGTGGCAAATAAAGTCTTTTCCATCCAGTTGAGGTTTTAAGCCAGGGAGTTGTTGGTCGCCCTCTTCAACATATGCCATGTGCAGTCTCGTACATCTTTCCCGCCAATAAGCCCCAACCAGTTAACCTGAAACAGATTTATAGTCTTAATAGTTGGTCATAGTTTCATACAGGACACAGGTCATACAGTAGTTGATTGCTTATATCAAAGAGGTGATGCATGCTATTTTTTGTGTGCTAATTTAAGAAAAGTTGTGTGCAATCCATAGAAGTAAACTGTTGTGTGTTTGTTGTAGTCCAAGAAAAGAGATTTAAGTTGAAGAAGATAACTGGCGTCATTGTTTACTTACACTGTAAAAAATTTCTGTAGAAATTACAGTATTACTGGGTGTTACTGCCAACTAGCTGCCAGTAACTTAATGTAGATTTTACATTTATGTTATTTACTGGCAACAGTTGGTTCAAAGTTAAATTAACATGAAACATTTTCAGTCTTTAACTTCTACAGTAAGTTACTGGCAACCAGCTGCATAATTACAGCAAATTTTTTACAGTGTAGGGTTTTGTACATTTGCACATCGTTCACATGTCTTTAACACTTACACATCAAAGGGTGTGTAAATTCGTGAATCTAAAAAATTGCCCTTCTGAAAAAAACAGCATACCAGCAAGACCAGCATATGTTGTGTTTTGGTGCTGGTTTGCTAGTGAACACCAGCTAAACAGCCTCAAACCAGGACCATCACCAAACCAGCATTAGCACCAGCATCCCATGCTGTTCATACCAGCAAGCCACAGCATATGTTGTGTTTTGGTGCTGTTATGCTGGTGACCACCAGCAAAGACCAGCATAATTCCCATGCTGGTTTGATGCTGGATTTTTCAGCAGGGTGCTCTTTAACTTCTTAACTACTTTAGCTCAAATAAGGTTGTGTGTACTGCTCCTTTTTATGAAGATACGAACGTGTGTCTGAATTCTCTGCTTGATTATTAAAAACCTGTTAACCTGCACGTGAACGACGACTGGTTATTTACATCTTTCTAAATGGATTCAGCTTACTAACAACAATATTTAAGCTAACGTGATAGCTGGCTAAACATGTAGGAAAATTCACGGTTTTGAATATGTAGCAAACAATTCCTTTTCATTGTTATCATGCATTTTTAACATATAAAAACTAAATCAGCGACTTACCAGTTATTGATGATGGTGTCTGTGTCCAACGGGAGCTCAGCTTTGTGCTCTGCTTGATTCAAATCATAACAGCAGTCGTGATGTTGCCGTTCAACAGCTAGAGGGCTGATTGCCGCATCACGGAATCGGGCCGTGTACTGTATACTGTCCGTCTGAAGCATGAACATTTTTAAATTGCCGCCAAACAGCGTTACAACCGGCATGTGTCAGTTCCACTGGCATCGGGCCACATACTGAATTTCTGACATC
This sequence comes from Misgurnus anguillicaudatus, assembly GCF_027580225.2. Taxonomy (NCBI): domain Eukaryota; kingdom Metazoa; phylum Chordata; class Actinopteri; order Cypriniformes; family Cobitidae; genus Misgurnus; species Misgurnus anguillicaudatus. The sequence goes on from NC_073338.2 coordinate 18,008,120, forward strand.
ATACACATCTTGGCAGTATCATATCAAACCATAATCGGTCCAGGCACAATGCAACGTAGACGGTCCGACTACACAACGCCAGATTTGGCCCGATTACACTGAGACGCTACTTTAGTAGACCCGGACTTCAGCTGAGTATGCTTACACTCGGGCCAACAGCTATAAATAGTGTTTATTACTGGTATACTATTTCCTCATCTGGGCCAGTTCTGGCGCATACACTAAAAATCTGTCCGGCTTTCAGCCGACACTGGCGGAAAAAAGCCAGAATCGGCCCAGAACTGACTGCTATCTGGGGAGTAAGAATGAAGTCAAATCAGGGAGAGAGGAGGAGCTTCATAATGTAAATCTGAAGATCTTCTCATTTCACACAGTGATGATACTTTTCTGTGTCCTCTTGAAGTCAATGTTGTATAATGGATATTTATAACTTTATTATCTTCTATGTTCTAGCATGTATGTATATCTATTTACATTTACACTGCACATTTGGCAGATGCTTTAATTCAATTATGATCTCCTGGTAATAACAAGTTTCTCATTATAGATCTTACTGAAAATGTATGTTTTCTTTTTAGTGGTTGTTTCTGCCCTCACACCAGACAAAGAAGAGATTTCTGTCGAAGAGGGCTCAGCTGTTACTTTATCTTACAGTTATTCCTCTGCAGATTATCTATACTGGTACCGTCAGTATCCTGGATCAGCTCCTGAATTTCTTGTGATTATTCTTGATGGCACAATAAATGGCAAAACGTCTGATGCAGATCCAAGAGTGTCTGTGAGCAGTGTTGGGGGTAACGAGTTACAAAGTAACGGATTACAGTAACTATATTACTTTTTTGGGTAACGAAGTAAAGTAACGCATTACACTAATAATATTGGTAACTACACTACTTTACTAGACTATAGGAACGCGCGTTCCTGCGTTACCCAAGCAGTGTTTGCCTGGGTGTAAAGTTCTGTCTGTTTAAGTGGTGCGTGCATGCGTGTCCCTGTACGTGTGCCGTTGCCATAGAGATTGATTTGACGTAGCTGCTGGTGCAAAGGGGAGCGGGAAATGAAGACGGAGGGTTTCAGCCACTGGGGCGATATTCACATTACTTTCAGCGTATTGCTCGAAAGGACAAAAATATTCATGTGAAATGCACACTATGCCCACACGACAAGTGTCTTTCAACTGCTGACAACGCGATGAGCAACCTGTCTGAGCATTTGTAAGCCCAGCATGGCAATACAACACTTGTGGCGAAAGATCCTGCTTAACTTACCGGTCAGGGCTCGAGAGGTCCGAACCCGAAGACGGAATTAGATAATGAACCTCAATCGAGTCAGAGCATAATTCTTTTAAAGAAATTATTTGAACGTAACCCGAACAGCAATGTCGCGTGCGCTCAATTTATAGAAAAAAGCCAGGAGTCAGGACCGCTGTTTTCTTCATAATCTTACTTCTAAATCTAATCCTATAAACTTTTCGGTGTTTGATGTATCGCTGTTACCGCCCTGCCAGACTGTCTTAAATAGAGAAATAAGTTAATTCCTTGATTTGCGTTGTTGATTCATTTATAAATAATTCCCCCAAGGGTTTAGTTTATGCGCAAAAAGCATTAAAATGAATAGAATGTGATGATTACGTCTTTCTTTGGTGAAAAAATAATAAAATAAATAAGCCTATATGAAATGTGTTTCCCTTAAATAATTAGCAAATTAACAAAACGAATTCAAAAGTAGCCTATAGCCTCTATGAGTTTATTTTTTGTGTGACGTGCTCCTAAAACGATGCAGCACAAAACACTTTTTACCTATTTAAAAAAGCACAATGTTTTGTTATTATTGCGAGTGTAACTTTACATAAATAAATTTACACATTACAGTTTTGAATGTTGTTTTACTTTTATTTGTATGACCATAATTTAAGGTAATTTAAGGTAATGCAAAATGCAAGCTCCTCACGCGTTTGCCATCACCCGCGTGGGTTTACACAGGGCAGCGTGAAAGAGACATTAAACTTTAAACATTTAACATTCTACTTGAGTTTTTTTGGACATCCCTTTGGAATCACTGCAATCATATCATCAATTTATAAGGTAATAATAAATATAAGCGCAGCGCTTATGAGTGTTCAAACACTGCTGACCGCTCAGCTGTCAATCAGCCGACCCTCACAAAGTTTCACATTAAATGATAATATATTTGAACAAGCATGGTCCTGTGCTTATTTCTGTCAATGTTCTGCATGAAGATCTTTAAAGGTTTCTACTTACATCACGATTTGCGGTGCGGCCGGTCGCAGTCTTTATGTAAAACGGGTATGAAATAAATTGATGCTGATGTCGGATAATGGGTCAACTGTTATTTTAATCGCGCGGATGCGGGTTATCAAACAGGACTGTGCATGACTCGTATAAGGAAAATGGAATGACAACATGAAAATTATAAAATAGCCTACATGTTTATATTCTGTATGAAACCACCATGGGCGCTAAACTTGCGGTGTTAAAGGGACAGTTCACCCAAAAATAAAAAATTCGGTCATCATTAACTCTCCCTCATTTTGTTACAAACCTGTATAAATGTCTTTGTTCTGGTGAACATGAATGAAAATATTTTGAGGAATGTTTGTAACCAAACCAAGCATGAGCCCCATTCACTTCTATAGTAGGAAAAAATAATACTATGGAAGTGAATGGGGCTCATGAATGGTTTGGTTACAAACATTCCTCAAAATATTTTCATTCATGTTCACCAGAACAAAGACATTTATACAGGTTTGTAACAACATGAGAGTTACAAACCTGATTTTCAAATAAATTATACAGAATTTTAATTTTTGGGCGAACTATAAATCCGATGGGGTCAAAAATTAGGGTGCACCTAACTTTTGTGCTGGTGCACCTAAGAAAAAATGTTAGGCGCACCAGTGCAACCAGTGCAAAAAGTTAGTCTAGAGCCCTGGCCGGTCATTTAAAGTAGTCACTCATCATCAGCCGACCCCGCCTAAACATGTCCATGTATCTATGTGGTAAATTAAGAAAAAGGAAAAAAAAGGAAAGTAAAGTAATAAGTAGTGAAGTTACTTTTCAAATGCAGTAACTAGTAAAGTAATCTCATTACAATTTTAAGAAGTAACTAGTAACTAGTAACTAATTACATTTTTTGAGTAACTACCCCAACACTGTCTGTGAAGCTCACTAAACAGAAACAGAAACATGTGCATCTGGAGATCTCATCTGTTAAAGTCACAGACTCTGCTCTGTATTACTGTGCCATGAGGCCCACAGTGACAGAAAACAATACAGCTCCATACAAAAACACCAGAGAGAGAGAGAGAGAGAGAGAGAGAGAGAGAGAGAGAGAGAGAGAGAGAGGTTGAGGTTTAAGTTCACCTTTATTTTAACAATTAAAAAAAAAAAAACGTAAAAGCAGACATTTACAATTTACACTTTTTTACATCATCCTTTTAAAACATCAAAACCAACTCATCTTCATATAATGTACACAATACTTCATTTATCCCCCATATTTCCAAAAACATTAGCAAACCTTCTACTGATTTATAATATGCATACTCAACTTTCAAACGTGAAGCTACAAGTCCCAAAAACATAGGCAACACATTCATTGCTCCCTGCCCTAACATTCTGTTTTTTCTGGTTTTCCAGATAGCCAGTTTTGCAGTGCCAGATAAAAAATAATTAAAACCAACACATTTTTTCTCTGTACTGAATATTTGGGTCCAAAAATAAACAACTGAAGGGAGAACTATTCTCCCAAAGACAAATACCAATTACTTAATAAGTTAATAAGACCAACCAGACGTGAACATTGTGTAAAAAGATGAAAAACTGACTCAATCTCGGGACAAAAAGGGCAACCCACCCCAACACTAGGATTGAGGTGCACCACATGTCTGTTTGTAGGTATTGCTCCATGTACAATCCTCCACTGGAGGTCACCCGTCCGTTTATCAATCGGACGTTTGTACAGAGCACGCCAGCAGCCTTTAGGGGAAGAATTCAGTCCAAAAAACTCTGTCCATCTTGTTGAAGGAACCCCATTCAACAATTGTAGATTAGAGACCTTAACACATGTCAAGTAAAGAGACTTCTTTCCAGCCGTCTCAAAGTCCTCCAAAACCGGGGTACAGAAAGACAATAAGCATTTTTCATCTTCCTCCCAATCTTCTACAGCTGGGCTTACAATAATTGAGGGGAAAAAATAATCATGTCCTTCTTTCCACTGGGTTTTCCAAAAAAGCACGATAATCTGCTCTCAACCCCTTAGAAATATCTGCAACACTGTGTTGTAAAAAACGGATAGACTTCACCCCGCTTCTTTGACATAAGTCTTCCACATCACTTGTCAGTATATGTCCAAGCTTACTGCACCCAGCTGCCAACAGGCGTCTGCGCACAATTTCTGAAGACAAAAGTCCAGAAGATAAAAAGGGGTTAAAAAACAACGGTTCCTCCAATAACCAGACGCCAGCGGATGTATCTACTGGTCTTGATATGGAGAAAACTTTCCAAGCCTCCAAAACAGACCTGTAAAACGGGGTAAGATCCACCATTTGATTCTCATGTATTTTCATTAAAAACAAATGTTTATCAAAACCCATTCCACCAGCTTTTTTTAAAGGGGTCATATCATGAAAATGTTAGCATTGCCACTTTGTAGGTTTGAGCAAAAATGCGTCGTTTTGGGTGTGTTTTTTAAAATGCAAATGAGCGGACGAAGTGCAAACACTGATCACAATGATGGTGGTTTGTTGTAATTGAAACTCAATTGTGCTGTCAAGTCCTTCTTTTCTCTATCTTTCTCTCTGCACTAAATAGCAGTGCTGTGGTTGGATAGTGCAGATAAAGGGGGCGGTATTATTCTAATAAGATATCCTTATGACATCATATTGAAAGCCAAATTTCAATGACCTATTTTTGCTCAAACCTACAAAGTGGCAATGCTAACATTTTCATGATATGACCCCTTTAAAGGGGTCATATTATGAGATTTTTTTAAGATGTAAGTTAAATCTTTGGTGTCCCAAGAGTGTGAAGGTGAGGATTTAACTGAAAATACCCCACAGATAATTAATTACAGCATGTTAAAATTGCAAATTTGTAGGTCTGAGCAAAAGTGAGCCGTTTTGGGGTGTTTCCTTTAAAATGCAAATGAGCGGATGAAGTCCAAACACTGATCACAATGATGGTGATTTGTTGTAATTGAAACTCAATTGTGCTGTCAAGTTCTTCTTTTCTCCCTCTTACTCTCTGAAATAAATAGCAGTGCTGTGGTTGGATAGTGCAGATAAAGGGGGCGGTATTATTATAATTCGCCATGCTACCTACCTCACAAAACAGGCGAAATCTGAACGACCTAATTTTTCACATGCTTGCAGTAAATGGCTTACCCAAACAAAGTTACTGGGTTGATCTTTATCACATTTTCTAGGTTGATAGAAGCACTGGGGACCCAATTATAGCACTTAAATATGAAAAAAGTCTGATTTTCATCCTATGACCCCTTTAAGAGAATTTTTGCTGTGTCCATCCATGCAGAATTATTTCCATATAAAAGTCTTTGAGCTGTTTGTAGTCGAAAGGTCATGATTCATGACTTGATGTCCACTAAGCCCTGTCCCCCTTCTTGCACTGGAAGGTGTAAAGCAGCTGATCGTATCCAGTGTTGTCCTGACCAAAAGTAAGACACCAATCTTTTTTGAGTAGTCTGTATCGGTCCAGCAGGTGGCTGCAATACTCCTAATTTGTGCCAGAGCGAAGAAGCCACCAAATTATTCGCAACCAAGACCCTTCCCCTGTAGGACAACTGAGGTGGCAACCAGTTCCATTTAGACAATCAGGTGCATTCGGGGGAGACAAGAGTCCAACAAAAACAACCACTGATCACAATAATGGTGACTTTTAACCCCCAACATCTAAACCTAAGTTAATAAATAACTCTACAAGTAAGATGTAAATGCCTCAGTGTTACTTTTTTAACACCCTGTAATGTGGATCTAAACACTGAGCAGCATTAATTTAACACTGGGGATTTTGCAGTCTACATTAGCTCCACCAAGAAATGTTTATTTATTTTTTGTAGTTGTTGTGGTTCTGCTGGTATTTTGTCTTTATTCTCTTCTTGTTCATCTTTCTAATCTTTCATTATCTAATTAACTTCATCACTTCTTCAACCCAACCACACCCATACTTGACTTTGGTTTAGTCCACATTTGCTTTAGTTTCTACAGAAGGTTCATGTGGGCTAAGTCAGATGGGGCCAGCATGGAACCCGGGTGCAAGACCAACTTGGTGCCCATATTGCAAGCCCATATGGGGCCTACATTTGCCCCACCAAGCACTGCTGGCTGGGATGTACTGCACAGTTACCCTGCTAATTTTAATTTATATGTGGAGATAAATAAACCATTCATGTCCTGACCACAGGCTAGAGATTTTAAACATCCTTAATCCACACTTACTAGTCTATCAAATAATATCTCATGATCTATCATCATTAGTGAGTTTCTGGTTACCTGTGCTGTGCAGTTGCATATGGAGTGTTTTATGGGCCGTAGAGTTGTGACGTTCGCGAACGAACCGATTCTTTTGAACGGCTCACAAACATGAACGATGGGAGCCGAGTCGCGGCTGGAGGGGAGCCGTTCTTTCTGTCGTTCTTTTTTCCTATGCGTGTTTCACACAGATGCACACAAATTAGCTCATCTGTGAGACAGAACAGTTATAGGGGGAGGGGCTCACCCAGCGCAGGGGTTGTTCATTTAAGACTTGAAGGGGCTGATGTCCTATTTGCAAAGTTTACATTAGTTATAGTAGTAATATTGGACTGTATGTAGACATTTCCATTTTATTTATTCTAAATTGTGGAAGTGTTTGTAGCTATTTTGCACAGAAATTCATTTCAGCCGGCTTTGTTTTTGATATTTATTTGTGAGTAGGTATTGTATGAATAACATAAGTCAACGTAGCTTTACACATACACACACTTTGTACCAAAGGTAAATCCAAAATAGTAATGTCACTGTCTAATGTTGTGCAACCCTATGGAATATAGTCTACACATGACAAACGAGGTAATGATCAATATTTCAGAATAATTCAAACTCAGATATTGGTGTGCGATATCTGAGTTTTAATGATTTGACTACAAATCTAACCTCATCATTCCTCCCAGTGATTATTTACAGTTTTACAGGACAAACTGAGATGCCCCAAGCTGGCTTCTTAAAACTGACTAAATATTTAAAAAGAGCCAAATGAGCCGTTCTTTTGAACGGCTCTTTGAAAGGAACGGATCGCCAAGATCCGGATCCCCTAAAAGAGCCATAAATCCCATCACTAATGGGCCGCTTTGAAAATGTCTATTCAAAGCAAGATCTCAGTGTATCATTGATGGTATAAAGTTAAGCCCCCTCAAAGTGTCACATGCCTCCTCAGTCATTTGTTCCTGCAGCTGGGTCTGCTTCCAGGCAGCGCTGCCTTGAAGGTTTTGTTGAGGGCTAAAAGGGTACATATTATGAAAATCTGACTTTTTCCATGTTTTACTGCTATAATTGTGTCCCCAGTGCTTCTATCAACCTAGAAAATGTAAAAAAGATCAACCCAGTAACTTAGTTTTGGTAAACCATTCTCTACAAGCATGTGAAAAAATAGGTCATTGGATTTGACACCTCTGGTTTTTGTAAAGCCTCTCTGAGATATTTCAACACTTGACTTCAGTGTGCAGAGTAATATAGAGTTGAATCTTGTTAATATTAAAGGGGACATATTATGAGATTTTTTTTAAGATGTAAACTAAGTCTAAAATAGGTCTGAGCAAAAGTGTGCCGTTTTGGGTGTGTCATTTAAAATGCAAATGAGCGGATGAAGTGCAACCACTGATCACAATGATGGTGGTTTGTTGCAATTGAAACTCAATTGTGCTGTGAATTATTTTATCTCTCTCTTTCTCTCCATACTAAATGGTTGTGCTGTGGTTGGATAGTGCAGATAAAGGGGGCGGTATTACCTTATTCTGACATCACAATAAGGGCCAAATTACAATGACCTATTTTTTCCCATGCTTGCAGAAAATGGTTTACCAAAACTAAGTTATTGGGTTGATCTTTTTAACATTTTCTAGGTTGATAGAAGCACTGGGGACACAATTATAGCACTTAAACATGGAAAAAGTCAGATTTTCATAATATGTTCCCTTTAAGTTTAGTTGATGTATCTGATGTTATCCACAACTGATATTACATTTAGATTAGCCACAAGGACTGATTAAAAATATTTAGATTTTTAATAATTTATTATTGTTTAATTAATGACATTATTTTAAATCATATATTCTTTATTAATATTAGTCATTTCATTATTAATCAAACATAAAGAATAAAAGCATTTAATTAAGTTGCATTTCCAAAACAGGACCAGTAGAAGTCGTGATGCACCACATTCATTTCAACTCCTCCCATGCAAAATCCCATTACAAAATAACAACTGCTCTGTATGAAAGCATTGAAGATCATAATTCTGTCACTGCCTGAATAACTGCATCATCATTAAAAAAAAAACTTTATCATCTTTGAGATTAAACAATGATACTTTGGCTGGAGATATCAATTTTTGCATTACTTATTCTTGGTATGTAATTTTTCACTTAATACTGCTATTTGTAACATTGAAAAATGCCTTAATAATTATCAATTTTATGATATGTTTCCAGAATGCAGATCAGAGAATAAAGTTGATCAGCCAGAAAAACAGATAACTCAAACTGAAGGAGGATCAGTAACATTGGACTGTAAATATACAGCATCTTCAAAAACACCAGATCTCTTCTGGTACATCCAGAGACTAAATGAGTTTCCAAAATACATCCTGAGGAGAAACACATACAGCGCAGGAGATAATGGCACTGAATATGAGAAGAGATTTCACTCTGAAGTGAAGTCAGATTCAGTTCCTCTGATAATTCAGGATCTTCATGTGTCTGACTCTGCTGTGTATTATTGTGCTCTGAAGCCCACAGTCACTAAACAGACTGAAGCACTTAGACAAAAACCTGATGTTCATCAGTGCTTGTGCCTCATGTTGAGATGCAGTTTGATTCTTTCTTTATTTTACCCCTTATTATTATTGTTCAGGTTTGTGGTTTTATAAGAAATAATCCCCAAAATACAGTTAATAATTTACTTGTAAACAGCACGTTTTAAGTGTATCTGTTAAAATTTGTGAAAGGTTTACAACTGATATCAGTAAAAGTTAAATGCATCTTTACAACTGACAAACATTATTTTTTGTGTGTGTTCCCCACCATTGATTAATTAACTTGTCAATTAAGAGAAAAGGATTTCCTGTCAATGAAGGGTTTTACTGCAATTCATATTTCCGCTTTTATCCAATAGGTGGCGCTCTTCGTTGCTCTGAATCTTATCTTCAACAAAAGTCCTTTACAAAAATGCATTATTTAAACTTTTTGTTTTCTGTCAGATTTAGCTTTATATTACTGTGCTTTAAGAGTTGAAGCCCCATGATACAAAATGCCAAAGATTTTACAAAAACTCAACATAAAAGGTTTTGCTGTAAACAGCACAAAACTAAATATAACGGAATGATCGCAAATAACAGTTATATATTATTTAACCCACATGCAGAGACTATTAAACTAAAAATGTGTTAACACCTGCTGAGAAAATTAAAATAATAAGTTGAGTACACACACACACAGACACACAAACCAAATAATCACAGTGTTTTTTTTTTGTTTTTTTTTTGAGGGGGGGCTGAATCACTTGATGCTAATGTATGAATGTGTTGTATCCCAGCTAACAGAAATCAAGTTCTAAGAACGCTCCCTGAAAGTTAACCTTGACTTTTTGCTTGCCAGTTTTGTGTGTATGAAGCTCATTTTTATAGTAATGAAATGTTGGTGCGATTCTGTAGTGGTTGGTATGTAAAGATCATCTTCTAATTAATTGATTTAGTCATCAAGTTTCTTTTCTGTCAATAATGTATATGAAATCCAGGACTTTCACAGCAGTTTGTCATTAAGGAGTTTTACAAACTTTGGACAAAAGCTAACACCTTTCTTCTTCTTCTTCTTTTTGGTTTTTAATGGCGGCCGCATTTACAGTTTTTCAGCTGAAACGCTCGGCGGACGGGGAGTGCCTTTCAGGCAGGGCTGCCTTGAAGGCTTTGCTGAGGGCTTAAAAAACCAACGAGTCAGGAGGTCACCTTCTGCTGAAAAACTGTGCTAATTAGCAAATCCAGGTGATTGGAACAAAATAATGGAGAGGACTTTTACTCCTGGCACATGGATTTTACACCTCTGGTGCTTACTGTGCAATATCTTTGCCAAAACTGGCCCTGATGCATCTTTGTAGAGCTGGGCCACATTTACAGCATCATATATGGGCCACTTCGGACTCACACCCACATGAGTTGGTGCTTACAGTGCCACATGTTTGCCAAAACCGGGCCGGATATGTTTTAAAAGAACTGGGCCACATTTGCTGCAACATATGTGGGCCACTTTAGACACAAACCCACATGAGCCGGTGCTTACCGTGCCATATCTTTGCCAAAACTGGCCCAGGCATGTTTGTAAAGAACTGGGCCACATTAGCTGCAACATGTGAGGGCCACATTAGTTTTTTTCCAAGATTAGCCCGTGTCTGCTGTGCAGCATTTTTGCCAAAGGTGCCCTATATTTGTTGTTTGATATTTGGCCCATATTCACTATTTGTGGGATGGGCCACTTTTGGTTCATATTAAGATGACATGTTGCCGTGGGCACCACATCTTTGCCTTAAAAGGCCCACATGTAATTTGATATATTTGGCCCAGTTTTGCCATTTTACATGTGAGCCACTTTAGGTTCACATCCCTTTTATTCGGACCATAAGAAGGCCAGCAGTGCCGCATCTCTGCCTGAAGTGGCCCACATGTGCTTGCCATCTGGGTGAGCTGCATAATGAGGCAGGAATGTTGGGAACTACAGTAAAGAATGTAAGGGACAAATGTATACATGTTTGTTTGAGGTTTATTAAGAAGTTAACAATATAATAAAACTAGAAATGAAGGTCAGTAGGACATTTTCAGTTTATTTGGAAACAAACTCTATTCAAAAACTTAACTTGTATAAGAAACTGATAAACAACAGAGCTGTAAACTTCATGTGGCTCATGTTACCATATAACTTTATGTCCAAAAGGTGTTTTTCCACTTCATAGTTTTGTACTGATAAGAGGGATGCAGACCTGTAAGAAAGTTATAAACAGCTGTTAGCATTAATTGTCCACAGAAATACCCTTACATATATAATTGATGGTTGAATATCGCTGATAGTACATTCATAAACTATCATGTACATAAACTAAATTCAGAACATCTCAAATAAACATCTGCAGTGATATAAAACATCTGCTTAGTTATATAAAAAGCTGTTTTCAGATGCCCATCCCCTTATCATCTAGTTTCTGTTTTAAACGCATTTCTGTAAGCGTGTATGAACATCGCATATGCATCCATGTGTGCGAGCTCGCATTTCCATGGTGTCATTTTATGTAACAGTAAGTTGTTCCAATCCCAAGCAACAATTGTAAGACGATAATAAAAAAATTGAGCAACCAAAACGTGAAACTGGCACAAAAAAGAAAGTTGTGCCACGGACACTTGAAAACTCAGAAACACGTCACTTAAACTCTCAAAACATTTTGAGCTGAATTCAAATAGAGTCACATCTTAACATATCTGCGCTACTCACCTGATCAACGGTGAGCTCGGACTGCCAGAAGCTGACGGAAGGCTCGATATCTAGTACCAGTGCTGTGATTGGCTGAAACACTTGGGGCACGGGGAGTGCCAGGCAGCGCTGCCTTGAAGGCTTCGTTGAGGACTTAAAACACCATCAAGCCAGGAGGTCACCTCCTGCTAAAAAACTGTGCTAATTAGCAAATCCAGGTGATTGGAACAAAGTACTGGAGAGGATTTTTACTCATGGCACATTTTACACCTCTGTCCGCAACAACCCCGAAAAACAGACCAGAAACGGCTTTGGCCCGATGTGCGTTTGGACTCAGGAACGAGTCCAGGGGCCTCATTTATAAACCGTGCGTACGCACAAATTTGATCGTAAAGTGTGCGTAGGCAAAAATCCACGGCAAAGTCCATATTTATTAAAACTGTCTTTGACGTGGAAAAGTGCTTAGCGCCACGTCAGGTTCTGGGCAGACGTACGCACTTTTGCTTGTCTGATTGCTGCAGGTTTCGGAAAATAAGCCAATCTTGCTGCTCGAAAATTGGGTTTAAACATTGAGAAGTGCTCTTTTATATGTCTGTGACATTAATTAGGCATCGTTTAAAGGTGGAGATCTGAAACTGCTCAGCTGCGCACAAGTTCAAGTTCATTTGCGATTGATAGATTTGAAAGGGGTACCCGCGTTTTCTGTGCGTACGTTCGGTTTATGAATCACACGTACGCATTTTTGATAAATGATCGTAAGATATAAAGTAGGAGGGTTTCTACGCAGCTTTTTATAAATGAGGCCCCTGCGCTATAGTTTTGCGGTTGCTGTCCTGTTCCGTTACAGCATCCAGTGGCTATCAGGGTAGTAAAGATTTCACAGTGACACAAGATCACAAAGAAACTCACGTGATCAAACTTCAAAAGAAAAACAAATATGCAGGATGATCGGATGTCCCTTTTCTTGCTCAAAATATTATAAAGGCAGACATACCTTTGCGCACGTAGGAGTTTTCCTTACTCAAACGCTTGATGTTTTTCCCCAAACCAGTTTAGATAGGAGTTTTACTTAAACATGATCTCAGGGGCAGAAAGAAATTTGATTGGTTCACAAAAATGACCAATGAAAGTCCTCAACCGGAGCCTTCAAGGCAGCTTCTGCAGTGAAGCAGTTCGAGCTCACCGTTGGTCAGGTGAGTAGCGCAGATGGTTAGATAGGAATGTGACTGGTTTTGAGATGAGCTTGAAATGTTTTGAGCGCGTAAGTTATGTGTTTTCAATTGTTTCGTGCCAGTTTTACGTATTGGTTACTCAATTTTTTTCCCTTTTTTCAAACCATTGCTGCTTGGGATTGGGGTTAGATTTGTGGGTTTTTTATTTTTAAACTGTTTTCGCGTGAGGGTGAAGTTGGGTTAGAATAGCATTGGTTTGTAAGTTTATTTGTCAGAAACTTAAACTGTTTTCACTTGATGTTGGGATTGGAGTTGGGTTTGGATTAGGATGTAATTTTATGTAAGCAACAATGGTAAGAAAACAGGAAAAAGAATTGAGTAACCAATACGTGCAACAGACGCCTGAAAACACGTAGTTTGAACGCTCAAAACATTTCAAGCTGAATTCAAAACCTGTCACATTCCTATCTAACCATCTGCGCTACTCACCTGACCAACAGTGAGCTCGAACTGCTTCACTGCAGAAGCTGCCTTGAAGGCTCTGGTTGAGGACTTTCATTGGTCATTTTTGTGAACCAATCAAATTTCTTTCTGCCCCTGAGCAGTAAAACTCCTATCTGAACTGGTTTGGGGGAAAAAATCACGCTACTCAAACATGTTCTGAGGGCAGAAAGAAAATTATTGGTTCACAAAAACGACCAATCAAAATGCTCGTTACTGGTTTAAGCCCTCAGCGGAGCCTTCAAGGCACCTTCTGCAGTGAAGCAGTTCGAGCTCACCGTTGGTCAGGTGAGTAGCGCAGATATGGTAAGATAGAAATGAGACTGTTTTTGACTTCAGCTCGAAATGTTTTGAGCGTTTAAGTGACGTATTTCCAGGTTTTCACGTGTCTGTGGCACAACTTTCTTTTTCATGCCAGTTTCACATATTGGTTTTTCAATTGTTTTTCCTATTTTCTTACCATTGTCACTTGAGATTGGGGTTAGAACAACTTTGTTACATAAAATGACATCCTCACCCTAACCCAACACTTACCCCAACTCCAAGCAAAAACAGTTTAAGTTTCTGACAAATAAACTTATAAACCAATGCCATTCTAACCCAAACACAACTTTATCCTCGCATGAAAACAGTTTTAAAATCTGACAAAACCCAAAAATCTAACCCCAATTCCAAGCGACAACGGTTTGAAAAAAAGAAAAAAATGGAATAACCAATACGTGAAACTGGCACGAGAAAGAAAGTCGCAAACATCACTTAAATGCTCAAAACATTTCGAGCTGAATTCAAAAGCAGTCTCTTTCCTATCTTACCATATCTGCGCTACTCACCTGACCAACGGTGAGCTCGAAATGCTTTACTGCAGAAGGTGCCAAGGCTCCGCTGAGGGCTTAAACCAGTAACGAGCATTTTGATTGGTCGTTTTTTTGAACCAATCATATTTCTTTCTGCCCTCAGAACATGTTTGAGTGAGGAAAACTCCTATCTACTACTTGCAACCATATTGTACAAGTGCAAGATACTTCAGTTTACATGTAATGATATATGAATCATACTGAATATTCATATTTCAGATATAAAAGCAAACAACATCTGGTTGGTAAAGTTTGCTCGCTCTCATTGGTTATTGCTGGTATCCTGTCAGACGCGGCCTGATCAAGAGTTAAAATATCAAACATGTTTTGTGAAGAATACACTAAACTAACCACACCCACCTACATCATAAAATGCAACATATCTCCACATACGCCACTAATATACTCGGGACACAATTTTATTTCACATTTCATTCACAATATACAGTAAAGCCACAATCAGTGTAATATATCAACACACATACCTACACAACATACGCAATATAAACATAAAATCTAATATTATTACAAACACAAACTTGACTGTACTGTATTTCATCTGGAGTGTCAACATGGAGACACAGATGACTTTACTCATGATTCTCACTGCAGTTTCAGGTAAAATACTTTTATTTCATTACAAAGTAGCAGTTTGAGCATCAAACAGATGTGATATTTTTATTAAAACAATTTTAAGATTGCAGTATGTGATATGGAAATATAATGAATTTCATTTCAGGTGCATTTGCTGATAACATTGGACCAAGAGAAGAAGAAACAAATATAATCAGAAATGACGGAGAATCTGTGACACTGAGCTGCACATATGATACAACCAGCAATGATATTTGGCTTTACTGGTACAGACAGCATCCTTACAGTGAACCTCAGTTTATACTGCTCAAAGGAGCTCGATCACAAAGCTATCAGAATATAGCAGACAATCGGTTTAAGTCAACAACATCTCGATCATCCACTGAACTCATTATTAACAGTGTAACTCTGTCAGATTCAGCTTTATATTACTGTGCACTAAGAGTTTTAGCACAGTGATACAAAATACCTGAGAGGCTTTACAAAAACGTAATATGCTTTAAACTGTCTTTAATCAAACCACTATGAGTTTTTGTATACCACAGCTCAAGAAATAAGAGTATGTGGTCACACCTGTGAATTTGAGAGATTATAAGGTTATGTGAGAGATGCAGGGACGTCGTTAGGCCTATTTTAGGGGGGCTGAAGCTACCCCAAAATGTTCCTAAGCCCCCCTAAATGATTATAAGAACAACAATAAAATTTGATTTATCAAAAACCGTATCCTCATTAATATTTAGACTCAACAAATGTTATATATCCAGCTCCAAAAAAACATCTGACAAGTCGGACAGAATACGCTAGATGTCGAACGTCAAGTGACCAAACCGGAAAACGGAGATCGCTTCCGGTTGCCTGTATGTGCTATTGTAGCTTGTTATTACAAATTGTGCTCCATACTCCAATCCAGTAGGTGGCAGAAAATGCGCCTTTAGTTGGTTTGCCAACTGCCATTAAACACCAGAAGAAGAAGAAGAAGCTTGTTATTACACACGCACACACTGATACACACGCTAGTATGCACGCTAATGGTGAAATAAAGATTGGTAAGTGTCGTGATACGGAGGAGTGAAATTGTAAGTTGTTTTTAATTACCTGCTGGCTGCTTACCTTTAGCTACATTTTCTTGAGGCAAAGGAATGGGAATATTTTGGTTTGCTATGTCATGAAAAACTTTAGTCTTGCACAAGCAAAATACAAGAAATTGTTAACTCAGCAATCTAATCACAACTCTTTATTCTTTGCCAACAATATAGGCCTAATAATCTTTAAAATAAAATATCTCTAAAATAAAATATCTCTAAAAGAGGCATATTCGACAGTATCAATCCCCATAGAATGTTGTTGTCACTGAAAACTAAATGTCATTATAGGGTCCCTGTTAATGCAATACTGTTGTATCCTTCAATTCATTGAGCAGATGAGATGGATATTAGAACAAATTTTAGGAGAGAGAAAGAGAAGCAGCTGCAGGAGATTGGCAGGCCAGTTGATTCTGAGGGAGCCGGACCCGGTGTGATTGAGGTTAGTAATGGTCTATAGGTCTAAGGATTGATTTTCTTTTTTTTCTTGAATTTCTTATAACAATAAGCATTTGTTGGCAGGTCTAGGCACTATGCATAGCATACACTACATTTTTTTCATTATATTTAATATGCTAGCTATATTCTAACTAGGCCTGAGACTATTTTAATCATATAATGTGATAAATTAAATATTAAATACGTAGATGTTACCTAAAAGTAGGCTAAAGATGAGTAAATGCCCACACTCTCCACAGATACACATGTGAAACAAAAATGAAAGCAGTCATACAGTACATATTATACAGTAATCATTACTCCAAATCTTTTATTCCTTCCACCATCAGGTTATTGTATTTATACAGTAGCCACTTTAAAAAGGATCCGTATCAATAGCTTACCTGGTAAAGTATGCAGTGATGCCAATTTTTTTCTATTTATTGTACTGCTTTTTCTCATTTGTTTAACTTACCAACTTTTTAGCTGTCTGACCTCTGTTTATGGACATTTTGGATGTTTCATGTAACCAATTTGGATTTTTAAAGTCATGAAATTAACATCAGTTTTTTATCTTAAATAAAGGATAAGACAGAATGAGAGGCTGATGAGGAAAGGATCAACAGGCAGCTTTGATGTGTCTAAAAGCTAACATTACAGTAACTTTTATTTAACAGAATGGAAGAGGAGGATATGTCTGTCATGTTTTACTTGTTAACATCTTGGTTTCTTGACTGGTTGTTGACATAATTGTAGCTCAGATGTGAGTGCAAAAATTTTGCAAACACAAGTTACAAATACTCTGTGGGCTGAGCCCCCCCTGTCTTCCAATCCTAGTGACGTCCCTGGAGAGATGTATGTTATTTAGTGTGTGGTTGTTAATGTATACAGATATATGTATACAATTGTGTTATTTAAACTGTAAAAATGTCTTAGAAATTAGAAACTGACACATCATCATTTTGACAACAATGTATGCTAAAGCTCATGAAAATGATCCACACAGCTGACATGTTGACAAGAAGAGGAGTTTAATACAAACTGAAGTAAAACATTAGACCATGTGTAGAACTCAGATCTGTGTTTAGCTTTTCATCGCCAGTTCATTGTAATTAAACAGTAAAGATGTTTATCTATATTATCATTCTGCTGTTATCAACCGAAGGTATAATAAATATAAATAATTTGTGTTGTTTATATTTTATTTTCAGTATGCACTGACTTTATGTTTGTATGTTGTAATGCGTGTTTGTATTGATTTTATTTCCAGTACGTTCATTGGTGATGTCACTAACCACACCCACATTACAAATGTAGTTGTAAACATATGTTCGGAAGGAGGCTAAACATTCAGGCCTGTCAATTATTATTACAAATGTATATAAGGCAGCATCCAAGCCTCTGCGTCTAGCTGCAATTCTTCCAGCCTCCTCCTCCTCCTCCCCCTCCTCCTCCTCCTCCTCCTCCTCCTCCTCCTCCTCCTCCTCCTCCTCCCCGCTACAACCAGTTGCACATCAGTACTGTTGCTGACTTTTGTCCAGATATAGTACTCACCATCTAATGCTTCATCCCATACAGAAGATTACAAATGTAATTTTTTTTAAATCTCTCCACTTACTGTAAGTCTTTAACAGCATCTTTTAACTTAGAATATTGGTAGACCAAATGCAAGAAAACATATACAATTCAGTATTGTGTCCTCAAAGGGGAAATATTGTGAAAATCTGATCTTTTCCATGTTTAAGTACTATAACTGTGTCCCCAGTGCTTCTATCAACCTAGAAAATGTGATAAAGATCAACCCAGTAACTTTTGGTAAACCATTCTTTGCAAGCATGTGAAAAAATAGGTCAATGTAATTTGGCTCCTATAGACCCCTTCAGTTCACGTCACAGGCGGTTCCCACTGTGCATGTCGGGGTCAGAAAAGCCATTACAGCAGATTGAGTTGGGTATTATTCGGGATCGTCAAAAATGCCTACTTGGGCTCTGAAAATCGCACCAGGTCTTCTGTTAAATTTTCGCGCTACATGCAAAATCTTAAAAACAAAAAAATACAACATCTGCAGCTGCAAGCAATTAACATGCAGACTGGAACAATGCAAATATCAAAGAGGCTTGTGTTTGTAGTGCTCACTTCATTTGAGGTAAGTCATAATTTTTCAGCCCTGTTAGATTAAATTATAAAGCCTGAATGGTATGAACAGTTTGACCCCATGCTTCGCGCGCACCCGATAGTCATTCAATGTTTACAAACCTTGAAGGGGTCTATAGTGATGTCAGAATAGGATAATACCACCCCCTTATCTGCACTATCCAACCACTTCACAGCCATTTAGTACAGAAAGAACGAGAGAGAGAGAGAAAGAAAATAATTCACAGCACAATTGAGTTTCAATTGCAACAAACCACCATCATTGTGATCAGTGTTTGCACTTCATCCACTCATTTGCATTTTAAATGACACGCCCAAAATGGCACACTATTGCTCACTATTAATTTTGAAATATAACTAGTTTTAACAAATATCCCTTACGAAAACATTACTTGTGTGCATTTTGAAACAAAAAGGGCACTGATGTATTTTAAGATATGTCAGTGCAAGTTGTTTTCAGTTTGGACTGCTCTAACATTTATTTTAGTCTAGGACTAGTCTAATCCCTGTCCAGGAAACCGCCCCAATATGTCCCCTTTAAGTGTCAAGTAGTTTAGTCTAGTCCTGTCAGTGTATGCATGTGAAATAATCACTAAGGATTTCAAACAGCACATGAAGAGACAGTAAATTTAGGGGCGGTTTCCTAGACAGGGATTACACTAGTCCTAGACTAAGATAAATATAAGAGCTGTCCAAACTAAAAACAACTTGCAATGACATATCTTAAAATACATCAGTGCTCTTTATTTTGCCTTAAAATGCACACCAGTAATGTTTTTAGTAAGGCATATTTGTTAAAACTAGTTATATTTCCTAATTAAACTAAGGCCTAGTCCTGGCTTAAGCTAATCCCTGTCCGGGAAACCACCCTTTAGACTCCATATACAGACTAAAAATTAAACTATTAAAATCCCACTTGATAATACTAAATTTTACCTAATTTAGTTTTTGAGCTTTTGATCATCAGATTTTGTGCAGTTATAATGTTAGGAATAATTGACTATGGGCCGTTGGATTATTTGAAAATAATGCCCACCCAATGTGGTAATGTGTCAAATAATTCAAAGGACCGGAGTCAATTATTCTGCTTATTCCACGGTTACCACAGACATCGCTCTGGTGGTTATTTTGAAGACATTTGACCGGATATGTGTGCATTTATCGAAAAATAATGCATACCTGCACTGTAAAAATACTTTGCTGCCTTAAAATTTTTTGTTGAATCCACTCGGATTTACAAGTCATCACAATTTACTATTATTTATCTTGAGATGAGTTGTTATAACTACATGTGACTTTTTCAACTATATTTTATAAGTTGTGACAGCTCATCTCTGTTGACATGACTTGTAAATCAGCAAAGTATTTTTTACAGTGTGTTAAACATTTCTCAACCAATCAGTAAGGCATTTAACAGCATTTGTATAAACTAGTTTTTGGCTATGAAAGATTTTCATATTTGTGCTTGATGATTTGCTGAATTGATTGGATGATAATAAAATTTCCCACAGACATTTCAGTTTAATTTAGATAAATAGAGGATGTCTTAATGTCAGAAGCCACACCCACATTTACACAGACTGAAGCTTACAATCTGCCCACCTTATTCATACAATTCAGTGACCTTTCTGTTTTTATAAAGTCTGTTTTGATGTTGGTTTACTTCATTAGCAATGTTTCTCAACATAGAGAGATGTATCTTGCTGATTCCTATCTTAACAGTATCAGGTAAAGTGAACTTACCAATTTGAACTTTTATATAAATAATTTGCCCTACAATCAATCTGACCAAATAAATGCTTGCTTATTCTGCAGGTGCATTTGCTGACAGCATTCAACCAAAAGACAAGAACACAAATATAATCAAGACTGAAGGAGAATCTGTGACACTGAGCTGCACATATGATACAAGCAGCAATAATATTCTGCTTTACTGGTACAGACAGCATCCTAAAAGTGAACCTCAGTATTTACTGTATAAAGGTGATCGATGGAGACATGATGAAAATATAGCAGACCGTCGGTTTAAGTCAACAACATCAGAATCATCCACTGAACTCACAGTTAACAGTGTAACTCTGTCAGATTCAGCTTTATATTACTGTGCACTAACAGTTTTAGCCCAGTGATACAGAAGCTTGAGAAGCTTTACAAAAACATAAACTAAATGATTGCTTTGAACAGTTTTTAATCAAGTGAATATCAAACCACAGTTGTTGTTTATGTGAACCACAAAGCTTCAGTATATGACATGATACAGTAACACCTGCTACATTTTAATCCAGATTAATACAATTACAGAAAAAAAAAGTTCAGTACTGAACTACTCAGTGTTTATGTGTGTGATTCATATGATTCTTGTGTGTGTGTGTGTGTGTGTGTGTGTGTGTGTGTGTGTGTGTGTGTGTGTGTGTGTGTGTGTGTGTGTGTGTGTTAGACTGTTTCCTTCTGAAGTCAGTGGTGTACAGAACAGGACAAAAGTAAAAAAAAAACTATACAGGGCTCCAGACTAACTTTTTTCATTAGGAGCACAATAGACCCCCACCTGAAAATTTTAGGGGCGCAACCAGAAAATTAAGGGGCACACACCGTAAATCAACATGCTAAACAAATATTCACATTTTTACTCATTTCCACTGTATTACTACTTTCATGATAGATGCAGAAGGTACAATGTGCTGTTTCAAATTCAGTGTCACATCACAAAAAAAAGGTCAAATTTACTGGTTGCACATGTGCGACTGGATGTAAAATTCAGTGGCAAACTCTCAAATTTTGGAAAGGGATATAAACGGAGGTCGGAGCCAGCTGCAAATGGGTGGGTTAGCAGGAAGTGGGTGGAGCTTTAGCCGCAAGTGGGCTGTACAAACTTCCAGAGGATTCACCACTGTCCCATTTGAAGCGTAAACTCCTCCTACTTGCACATTTCTGAAATCCCTCCTACTTGCGGCATAAGCCCCTCCCACTTGCGGCATAAGCTCCTCCCACCTGCAGTCTCCGGGCTGCAGCGATATATACTTGGAAATTGGTGGCAAAATGCCACCCTTTGGTGGCAGTCTGGAGCCCTGCTATATATTCAAACAAACAGAAACAAAAGACATCAAATTGATTTAATGCCATGTTCTGCACATGCTAAAATCTTGTGAATGCACATATGTACCACAAGGTTGTAGTGTTGTCAAACTGCACACACCCAGAATATAAACTTTATGCAGAAAAGAAGCCAGAGGCAGACAACAACATGAACAATATGCTTTCATTAGAGATCAACAACAGGGCAAAACAGAAACAAACATAGACACTATCAGCAAGATAAACAACCAGAGCATTATGAATTAGACTTCTAGTGCAGAGACAATAAAACATCACAGCACCAAACATGAGTGCATTAAATAGGAAATTAAGAGGGCAACGATGAAAGACAGACTAATCAGTGAATAATTACCAAAAAAAAACAAAGGGGAAGGACCAAGTCACAAACAGAGGGAATGTGCACAAACCAAACACATAGACAAACATTGTGATTGGTACAATCCTGTCACCAAACAATGAACAACCTCACAAATGTGTCAGACTTGTGATAATACATCTGTGGTTTATAGACGATTTCATCGGACGCACGTGATACACGTCTGGATCCGAACCTTACTTCCGGTTTTGTTTTTTAATGGTCTGACTATTTGCTAAACTGATCTCTTGAACAAATGCCTCGTCGAAAATAACAAATGTTTTGGTTTCATAGGTAAGCTATGTGTTATTTTTTGTGCTTGTTATATAAATAAACTACGTTTAAATAACTTTGTTGTTATTTATTCTTAGCGCAGTTTACCGGAAGTTACGTGCGGACTGCTGAAACTGTCTATATAAGCTTACAGGATCTGGAAAAAGTTGAAGATGTACATCATACAGAAGACTTTTTTCCCCTTTTAGGCATTTATTTTATAGAAGAGAGACCTGTCATGTCCCCAGCCAACATTGCTTTGTGGGGCCAATGTAGGCCCCATATGCCCTTGCTATGTGGGCCCCAAGTTGGTTTGTCCGCGGGTTCCATGCTGGCCCCATCTGACTTAGCCCACATGAACCTTCTGTAGAAACTAAAGTCAATGTGGACTAAACCAAAGTCAAGTATGGGTGTGGTTGGGTTGAAGAAGTGATGAAGTTAATTAGATAATAAAGAGATGAATGAAGTGATGATTGACCATTAATGATAAACACCTGCTGTTAATAAACAGAATCACTAAAGAAAGATGATGAACAAGAAGAGAATAAAGAGAAAAGACCAGCAGAACCACAACAACTACAAACATTCTATAAAAATTATTGGTGGAGCCAATGTAGACAGCAAAATCCCCAGTGCCAAACCAATGCCGCTCAGTGTTTATTAAGGTCCACACAAATGAAATAGTGTGGAGTTAATCTGTGACTATATCTTTTCTTTCACCATCTCTGTTTGATTTTTCTGTTTTTGATCTCTTTGATTTATTTAAAGTCACCATCATGGCGATCACTGTCCGTTTCAGTTGGACTCCCGACCCTTGGGTTTCAGCCTGTCCGTTCTTTTCTGGCCGCTACAACCCCGTGCGTTATATTTGTTATGGTTAAGAAGAGACCATGTTGCAATTCTGTTGTGGTGGTTGATACGTAATGTTGAACATTATCATCTAGAAAATGTTTTTTTTTATTAAAGGGGTCATATGATGAAAATGTTAGCATTGCCACTTTGTAGGTGTGAGCAAAAACAGGTCATTGAAATTTGGCTTTCATTATGATGTCATAAGGATATCTTATTAGAATAATACCGCCTCCTTAATCTGAACTCTGAAAGAGAGAGAAAAGAAGGACTTGACAGCACAATTGAGTTTGAATTACAACAAACCACCATCATTGTGATCAGTGTTTGCACTTTATCCGCTCATTTGCATTTTAAAAAACACACCCAAAACGACACATTTTTGGACTTGACAGCACAATAGAGTTTCAATTACAATAAACCACCATCATTGTGATCAGTGTTTGCACTTCATCCGCTCATTTGCATTTTAAAAAACACACCCAAAACGACAAATTTTTGCTCAAACCTACAAAGTGGCAATGCTAACATTTTCATCATATGACCCCTTTAATTTAGTGTTTGCTCATTTATCAGACGTATAGTTTTCTCTCAGTAATGCGACACTATAGTATGACATCTGGCACTATCGAAGCGGTTTGTCCTTCTGAAGATTTTGAAACAATGTGTACCTAAAAATTAACCATGCTGTAATTTTTTACACACAAACATCAAGTCTCAGAGTATGAATCTCAACAATGGTGACAAAGAAAAATGCCAAAGTGTTCATGATTTTTTCATGCCGCAGTGCATTCTGGGATTTCTGGATAAGATTTGTAATTTGTTGATACCCAGAATGCATTGCAGCATAAAGCTTTTCATTTTATGGTCACCATTATTGAGATCCACACTCCGATTCTCCGTGTTTGGGTGTCTAAATTATACAAAAGTTAATTTTGAACTGTACATTGTTTCAACTTTCTTTAAAATGACAAACTGATGTGAGAGTGCCAGATGTCATACTTCAGTATCACATCACTAACATAAAAATATATCTGGTAAACAACCAAACACTCAGTTTCTTACATGACAGTATTAGACCCTATGTCCTAACCACCGCCATAGAATCACACTTGACATTTTCATCTCTTTCGTTGCCATAACAAACATGTTTTAAACACAAAAGTTATAGCAACCAGAAAATAATAATTAAGTTAAAAAACAGAGTCAAGAGCCCCACTAAAACAAACACTGATCACAATAAGGGCGACTCCAAATGAAACAGCCAACATCTAAACCTAAGTTAATAAATAACTCTACAAGTAAGATGTAAAATGCTTCAATGTTACTTTTTTAACACTCTGTAGTGTGGATCTATATAAACACTGAGCAGCATCCATTCAACACCTGGGATTTTGCTGTCTACATTGGCTCCACCAAGAAATGTTTATTTATTTTATTTTTTTGTAGTTGTTGTGGTTCTACTGGTCTTTTATCTTTATTCTCTTCTTGTTCATCTTTCTTTAGTGATTCTGTTTATTAACAGCAGGTGTTTATCATCAATGATCAACCATCACTTCACTCATCTCCTCACCACCCAATCAACCTCATCACCTCCTCAACCCAACCACACCCATACTTTACTTTGGTTTAGTCCACATTGGCTTCAGTTTCTACAGCAGGTTCATGTGGGCTAAGTCAGATGGGGCCAGCATGGAACCCGCGGACAAACCAACTTGGTGCCCATATTGCAAGCCAATATGGGGCCTACATTGGCCCCACCAAGCAATGTTGGCTGGGTCCATGTCTGATGCACATTTAAATACTTGCATCTTGCAGGAGTTAATTCAGTAGTACATTGCGTTTGTCACTCCTGTAAATGACTAATCTGTGAGAACAGAATTAAAGGGGTCATATGATGAAAATGTCAGCATCGCCACCCCGCAGGCCCGAGCAAAAATGTGTCGTTTTGGGTGTGTTTTTTAAAATGCAAATGAGCGGATAAAGTGCAAACACTGATCACAATGATGGTGGTTTATTGTAATTGAAACTCTATTGTGCTGTCAAGTCCAAAAATGTGTCGTTTTGGGTGTGTTTTTTAAAATGCAAATGAGCGGATAAAGTGCAAACACTGATCACAATGATGGTGGTTTGTTGTAATTCAAACTCAATTGTGCTGTCAAGTCCTTCTTTTCTCTCTCTTTCAGAGTTCAGATTAAGGAGGCGGTATTATTCTAATAAGATATCCTTATGACATCATAATGAAAGCCAAATTTCAATGACCTGTTTTTGCTCACACCTACAAAGTGGCAATGCTAACATTTTCATCATATGACCCCTTTAAGCATTAAAAGGTGAAGTGACAACCGAATTCAGCTGCAGTGTGTATGAGGCCATATTGTCCTGATGATCAAGAACTGAAGAACTGACAAGAAGAAACTAACTCTATTATTCAGTCAATTCAGTAATAAAAGAAGGTAATGAAAGAGAGAGAGAGAATAAATTACATTTATAAATACTGAAAAAAATACATTTGTCATGTTACTCAAAAGATCTATTATAAAAGTAAAAATACTGTACATAGTGAGGGCGGAGTCACGATTCATTCTGGCACATCTTCTGTTTTTAGTGACTGTCACACACTGAAGCAGTTGGAGATGTGATCTGGATAAGTTTTGGTTAACATAAATGTATTTCTTTAGCTATTCATCAGGAAGCATGAGCACACACTGGACAAAACAAATTGTCATTGTTTTCTTATTTTTCTTGGGTAAGTGGAATTTAAATGAATTCAGTTTAAAACTTAAAAGTTATTTTATTGTCTTTTCATTTTCTTTACTAATATAGTTTAACATTTACTTGTACAGGAACAGAATCACAGGACAGCGTTAATCAGAAAACTAGATTTCAAACTGCTTATGAAGGCGAAACTGTGACAATAAACTGTACATATGAAGCTTCTGTCTCTCCGACTCTATTCTGGTACCAGCAAACAGTGAATGGATTTCCTCAATATATACTGAACAGAGTCGGTTCATTTGGCAGTGAAGATGAAAAATTTAGGAAAAGATTTAAGGCCAATCTGGACACATCTTTAAAATCAGTTCATCTGATAATTCAGGATCTTCATGTGTCTGACTCTGCTGTGTATTACTGTGCTCTGCAGCCCACTGTGACTAAAACACATTCAACACTCATACAATAACTCATATGATAAAGTTCAGATTTTTCTTTTACTGTTGTGCCTAATATTCTGAGGTTTGTCTGATCTTTTACCCTTTCCAGTAATGTATGAATATGTTTAAATACTTGTAAGCATTTACATTTTTTTATTATTTAGTCATATTATTTCATATAAATATTTTTTCTGACCATTAAAAACCTCCCTGCTCTGGTAAATAAACTGAACATTTCATCTGATAAACGGTAGATCTCATCAGTATGTATTGGAACAGGTGTGGAACATGAAAGTAGCTTTATGTCAACATGGCTGGAGATCAGGGTCGTAACCGGCTTTTAAAAGTGAGGGGAGAGGGACATTTATATAGTACAGCAAAATAAATTGTGTAATAACCAATAAATTCTTCAGTGGTCTTCGGTGTAAAAATGTTAGCATTGCCACCTGGTAGGTGTGAGCAAAAATGTGTCATTTTGGTTGTTTCATTTAAAATGCAAATGAGCGGATGAAGTGCTAACACTGATGGTCACAATGATGGTAGTTTGATGCAATTCAAACTCAATTGTGCCGTCAATTATTTTTTCTCTTTCTCTCTGCACTAAATGGCAGTGCAGTGGTTGGATAGTGCATATTAAGGGGGCGGTATTATTATAATAAGATCTCCTTATGACATCATGAAGAGGGCCACATTTCAATAACCTAATTTTTGCTCACACCTACAAAGTGGCAATGCTAAGATTTTTTATGCCATGGCCCCTTTAAACCAAGGTCCTAAATCTCTGTGATCTTTAAAAATCCCAGGATGTTCATTAAAGGTGTCATAGCGTGAAAATTAGACTTTTTTCATGTTTAAGTGCTATAATTGAGTCCCCAGTGCTTCTATCAACCTGGACTTTCTCACCCAAAGCGGTCCACCACACCCTGCTTGCAATCTGTAAAAATGGTTGCAGTGTCCGTGACTTCACCCATACCTTAACCATAACCTTTGCTTAGCTTGACAGTAGTGACATCAGTTTCAGTTCACCTGTCACTCAAGTTACCATGCCCTTAATTATGCATAACTTTACAGCTTAATATCATTTAAAAGGATGAGTAACAAAAAATTCACCACTCTCACAGTCATGAAGGGCAAAATTAGCTATATAAACCAAAAACACTTTTTGTACCAGGCTGTAAACATTATTTTCTGCTGTAAAGTTGGGCATTTTAAAATGAGGGTCTATGGGAATTGACTCCCTTTTGGAGTCAGCCTCTTGCGGCGTTTCCTACATAGCAATTTTGTTCCGGCCCAGCTCTGGCCCACACAACCAGTTTTCCTCGCCCCACATACAATGAAGAATGAAGGCCCTACAGTGGCCCAGTTCTGGATTACAGACAATAGCCCATAAACAGCCCAGTTCCCTGAAAGTTCCCAACGTTCCCAAAAACGTTCTGCCAACATAGAAAGTGGTTTAGATGTTGATGTTTTGTTTCATTTTATTGTGATTAGTGTTTGTTTTAGTTGGACCTTTGACCCTTGAAAATTATACTTTGTTCCATGTTTAAGTGCTATAATTGGGTCCCCAGTGCTTCTATCAACCTACAAAATCTGATAAAGATCAACCCAGTAACTTAAAGGGGACATATTATGAGATTTTTTTTAAAGATGTAAACTAAGTCTAAAATCGGTCTGAGCAAAAGTGTGCCGTTTTGGGTGTGTCATTTAAAATGCAAATGAGCGAATGAAGTGCAACCACTGAGCACAATGATGGTGGTTTGTTGCAATTGAAACTCAATTGTACTGTGAAATATTTTATCTCTCTCTTTCTCTCCGTACTAAATGGTTGTGCTGTGATTGGATAGTGCAGATAAAGGGGGCGGTATTACCTTATTCTGACATCACAATAAGGGCCAAATTACAATGACCTATTTTTTCACATGCTTGCAGAAAATGGTTTACCAAAACTAAGTTATTGGGTTGATCTTTTTAACATTTTCTAGGTTGATAGAAGCACTGGGGACACAATTATAGCACTTAAACATGGAAAAAGTCAGATTTTCATAATATGTCCCCTTTAATTTGAGTAAGCCATTTTTGCAAGCTTGTGAAAAATTAGGTCGTTCAGATTTTGCCTGTTTTGTGAGGTAGGTAGCAAGGCGCATTACAATAATACCACCCCCTTTATCTGCACTATCCAACCACAGCACTGCCATTTAGTGCAGAGAGAAAGAGAGAGAAAAGAGGGACTTGACATCACAATTGAGTTTCAATTACAATAAACCACCATCATTGTGATCAGTGTTTGCATTTCATCGGCTCATTTGCATTTTAAAGGACACACCCCAAAACAGCACACTTTTGCTCAGGCCTACAAATTAGCAATTTTAACATGCTATAATAAATAATCTAGATGATATTTTGAGCTAAAACTTCACATGCACACCAAAGATTTATTTTACATTTTAAAATATCTCATAATATGACCCCTTTAATACACCACATTTGTTGAGCATGTAAAGTTAATAGTGTATTTCTGTGGTGGTTGGTTTACTTGTAAAAATAATCACCTAATTAAGTTACTAATCAAAAGTTTATTTTTTGTCAATAATGTAAATAAGATCCAGCACTTTCACAGCAGTTTGTCAAGAATGAGTTTTAGAAACTTTAATCAAAAAATATCCGCTGTAGACTTGGGATGCACAAACATCAAGAATCAGCGTATGAATCTCAACCATGGTGACAGTTAAATGAAAAACTTCATGCTGCAATGCATGCTGATATCAACAAATTTCAAATCTCATTCAGGATTCCCAGCATGCACTGCAGCATGGATAAATAATGATTTTTTTTACAATTTTATTTGTCACCATGATTGAGATTCATACTCTGATTCTTGATGTTTGTGCGTCCCAATTATACAGTGGGTAATTTTGTCCAAAGTTTATAAAACTCCTTAATGACAAACTGCTGTGAAAGAGTTGGATCAACAACATTGTTGACAGAAAATAAGCTTTTGAATAATAAACTAATTAGGTGATGGTCTTTACCCTTATGCACCAACCACCACAGAATTACACCATTGTCTTTACATGCTCATAACAAATATGGTGTATTAACACAAATTTAACACAACCAGGGAAAAATTAGCAAGCAGAAAGTCAAGGGTCAAGAGTCCAACTAAAACAAACACTAATCAACATAAAGCACTTATTGTTATGAATACAAATCAGATGATCTTACAGAATATAGATGAGAGTTTTTATGTAGGCTACTATGTATTACTTAAACAGAATTTTTGATAACTTTATTGTATGGTTGTCATAATAGAATTGAATTAGTAAATGAAGAAACTTAATCATCTCAGTCTCAAGTGTGGATGAAGAGAGGCAGGTCTAAATATTACAAACCACACCCACATTTACCCAGCTTTACAACACGCTGTCTCTGAAGTTAAATGTGAATCTTTTAATCATGCAAGTGATGATATAGTTTAATAGTAAACATGGAGAGATGTATTTTACTGATTCTTTTTACAACAGCAGGTAAACTTCACTTAACAACTCTATGGGGCGGTTTCCTGGACAGGGCTTATAGTCCTAGACTAAAATTGATGTTTGAGCCTTAATTTAAAAACACATTTTTCTGATACATCTTAACATACATCAGTGCTATTGTTTTGTCTCAATATGTACACCAGTAATGTTTTTGTAAGGTTTGTTTGTAAAAAAGTACTTACAATTCGTAATATAACTAAGGCCTTGTCCAGGAAACCCCTTAAAAACCAAAATGTTTTAAACATCACATGTATATTCTGTTAAATACAGATTCCAGATGGTGTTTAGTATTTGTATTATTATTGATGCTGATTTACTTTTCAATGTCCTTGCAGGTGTATTTGCTGATAGCATTAAACCAGACAAGGATACAAATATAATTAAGACTGAAGGAGAATCTGTGACAATGAGCTGCACATATGAAACAAGCAGCAGTTATATTTATCTTTACTGGTACAGACAGCATAACAGTGAACCTCAGTTTATACTGCGGAAAGGAGCTCGATCATATTCAAGCAGTGGTTATGAGGATATACCAGACCGTCGGTTTAAGTCAAGTACATCAGATAGATCCACTGAACTCATTATTGACAGTGTAACTCTGTCAGATTCTGCGTTATATTACTGTGCACTGAGAGTTTTAGCCCAGTGATACAAAATACCTGAGAGGCTTTACATAAACTCACACATAGTAATTGCTTTGAACAGTTTTTAATCAAACCACAGTCGTTCTTTATGTGAACCACAAAACTCTTAGAAATAGCAGAATACAGTAACACCTGCTGAACATGTGCAATTGATGTTTGAGTTATTTTCCACCTGATACAAAAACAAATGCTGTTGTAGCCTGATGTAGGCCTATATGTAACTTTAAACAAAGGAATGTGTGTTCACTCTAAAGCAACATCTTTGCAAAAATAAGAAAATATCAAAGGAAACACAAATGAAAAGGTGGCATATACACAGGTTGAGTAGAAACAAATGATTGTTAATCTGCAACTAAGAAAACACATCCATACCCCATGTCAACATTGGGATTTAAAAATAAGGGAAATTTCCCAAACCCTAACACCACAACCCATACGGCCAGTTGGATTTTTTTTATAAAAAGATGGGAGAAACACGAGGGAATTGTTTAAATTAGATGATGGTGGAAAGAAAGGTAAAATATGGGAGAATCCCAGGAAAACTGGGAGGGTTGACACGTATGACACAAATCATAAACGGAAATACATGAACAGAAACAAATACATGGCCAAATGTGGCACCGGTATGGATACTTGTGGAGTTATTTTAATTTAGGATTAGAGGTTGGCTGTTTCATTTAAAGTCACCATTGTTGTGATCAGTGGTTGTTTTAATTGGACTCTTGAGTCTTAGTCTTAACTTTTCAGCTTTTTTGGCTGTTATAATTACATGTGTTTAAAACATGTTTGTTGTGGCCAAAGCGAAGACACTAGTGCATTTCTATGATTGTAATGGTTCTTAGGATATACTTTAAAATAACACTCTCTTTAAAAATGATTTCTTTAGTGATTTCTTAAAGTGGCCATGGCACAAGACTTTAAGATGTCAAATAAATCTTTGGTGTCCCCAGAGCACACATGTGAAGTTGTAACTCAAAATACTATATAGATAATTTATTATAGCATGTTAAAATTGACCCTTGGTTGATGTGTGCAAAAATGTGCCGTTTTGGGTGTGTCTTTTAAAATGCAAATGAGCTGATGAAGTGCAAACACTGATCACAATGATGGTGGTTTGTTGCAATTGAAACTCAATTGTGCTGTGAATTATTTTTTCTCTCTCTCTTTCTCTCTGCACTAAATGCCAGAGCTGTGATTGGATAGTGCAGATTAAGGGGGCAGTATTATTCTAATAAGAGCTTCTTATGACATCATAAAGAGGGCCAAATTTCAACGACCAATTTTTGTATGTGCTTGTAGAGAATGTTTTACCAAAACAAAGTTAATGGGTAAACAAAGTTTTTTTACCATTTTCTTTGTCACCATTGTTGAGATTCATAAACTGATTCATGATGTCTGTGCATCTACATTGTTCAGTGGTTAATGCTTTCTGTGCACACTATCAAAATCCTCCAGAATAACAAACTGCTATGAGAGTTCTGGAACTTGAACTGTAGTATTTCATTATTAACAGAAAAAGATGCTTTTGATGAGTGAGGAAACCTATATCAATAAATCTGTTCATTTAAATGTGTATGTTTGACATTATAAATTACCCATTAATATTCAATTACACAATTGCTTTTTCTTTGCTTTGTTTTAAACACACTAAGATATAGCAGTTAGAAAAAACTAACAAGCTAACAGTAAAGAGTCAAGTCCAACTAAAACAACCCTCTGTCTCAAACCGCTCAATTAGACGTAGGCACCACCACTCCCTGATCGCAGGCATGTCAAGGTAACAAAAATTGTAATGTCACAGGATTAGTATTTAATTTGCATTGTTAGATACAATACAATAAACTTTACAGCAACCTTCTAAGGAAGAAAATAGAAAGGCTCACCGACGTGAAATTTAATGGAATGTTCAGCATAGTGTAAATTCAATTCAATTCAATTCAATTTTATTTATATAGCGCTTTTCACAAGTGTTAATTGTTGCAAAGCAGCTTTACATGAGAAGATGTAGAGGAGAACACAGAAAATCAATAGATAATACAAGAAGTAAAGAAAGCGGTTAAACCGTACAAGCGAGCATGTTAATAATGTAACGTATACTGTAAAGTGCCAAGTTAAGCCAAAGTTGGCTGACTCCCCCTGGGACTAAAAACCCTCTAGGAAAAAAAACCCAATGGGAAAAAGTCCCAGAAGGACAAAAACCCTTGGGAGGAACCAATACATATCTATATATATATATAGAAACGGTAGGGATAGGAGGCGGGCAAGCGAATCAAACCGGTTTAGCCGGTGGTCGTTGGTCGGGCATCGGCTGGTCATCACGTTGAAGGACAGCCAGTGGATCAGTGATGCAATGATCTTCACAGCAACCGGAACTGGGTCTGTTTGTCTCATGGTCCTCATGGTTGAGGACGAGACAGGGAGAGAAAAACAGAATTCTATTAGCGTAGGGGCCGTTCACATGCAATGCAAGTGTCAAACATTATAGTGGTTCAAGTCGGCTCGGTTCCAGACAGGCTAACTATTGCGGCAATAGTATATTACCCATATGAGGTATGTGAGTGCTTTGTTCTAGACAAACTAACTACTGCGGGAAATGTACATTTACTGGACATTTTATGTGAATGCTTTGTTAAAGAAGAATGTCTTAAGTTTAGATTTAAATTGATCGACTGTGTCTGATACTCGAACATTATTTGGTAAATCATTCCAGAGCTTAGGGGCTAAGTAGGAAAAGGATCTACCACCTTTAGACACTTTTGATATTCTAGGGATAATTAAGTGACCAGAATTTTGTGAGCGCAGTTTACGTGATGGATTGTATTCTGATAGTAGTTCTTTAATATACGAAGGCGCTAGGCCATTTAAGGCTTTGTAGGTGATTAGTAATACTTTAAATTGTATACGATATTTAACTGGTAGCCAGTGTAAAGATGCCAGAATTGGACTGATGTGGTCATACTTTTTAGATCGAGTAAGCACTCTTGCGGCGGCGTTTTGAACCAGCTGTAGCTTGTTTACCTGATTTGCATGGCATCCCCCGAGTAACGAGTTACAATAGTCTATTCTAGAGGTCATAAAAGCATGTATAAGCTTTTCTGCATCTGATGCAGACAGCATATGGCGTATTTTTGAGATATTTCTAAGATGGAAGAATGCTGTGCGGCAGACGTTGGCGATATGACTATCAAAAGATAGATTGCTGTCGAACATTACGCCTAAATTCTTAACCGTGGAAGATGGCACCACCGTGCAGCCATCTATGGGCAACTTGTAATCTGACATATTATGTTTGTAGCGATTCGGTTCAATAATAAGTATCTCTGTTTTATTGGAGTTTAGCATAAGAAAGTTTTGTGCCATCCAGTCCCTAATATCACTAATGCAGTCTGTTAGCTTAGAAAACTGGTGGGTTTCGCTAGGATGCGACGAGATGTAAAGCTGGGTATCATCCGCATAGCAGTGAAAACTTATGTTATGTTTCCTGATAATGTCTCCTAGAGGTAACATATATAACGAGAATAGGATAGGGCCTAGAACTGATCCCTGAGGTATGCCGTATTTAACGGGGGAGTGATATGACTCTTCCTCATTTACATAAACAAAGTGATATCGATTGGTTAGATACGATCTGAACCAGGCTAACGCCTGACCACTGATGCCAACATAGTTTTCTAGTCTATTGAGTAAGATTGTGTGATCTATTGTGTCAAAGGCTGCACTAAGGTCTAGTAATATAAGGATTGAGATTTCACCACGATCGGATGTTAATAGGAGGTCATTTGTAACTCTAAGCAGCGCTGTCTCTGTGCTATGGTGGGGCCTGAATCCTGATTGGAACTTTTCATATGTATTATTATTTTCTACGAATGTGCGTAGCTGGCTTGCCACTACTTTTTCTAATATTTTAGAAAGAAAAGGTAGATTTGAGATTGGTCTAAAGTTATTAAGATCTCCCTGGTCAAGGTTTTGCTTTTTAATGAGCGGTCTAATAACTGCTAGTTTGAAAGCTGTTGGAACGTATCCTAATTCTAGAGATGAGTTAAAGATATTAAGTACCGTGTCTGACACTACATGAAATACCTCTTTTAGTAATTTTGTGGGAACGGGGTCTAGTATACAGGACGATGATTTGGATGACGTTACTAGTTTAGAGAGCTCTTCTATTGTAGTAGGATTAAATGACTCAAGATGTTCGTTTGGTAATCTAGTGGAAAGTGTACTATTGGGTAGAGTGATGGCTGCTTGCGTAGTTTCTATGTTTTCCCTAATAAACATAATTTTGTTAGTAAAGAAGTTCATGAAGTCATCACTATTGTGTTGTAGTTTACTATTGGTTTCTGTTTGTTCTTTGTTTCTAGTCAGTTTCGCAACTGTGCTAAATAGAAAACGAGGGTTGTTATGATTTTCTTTAATAAGCGTACTGAGATAGGTAGATCTGGCAGTTTTAATAGCCTGTCTGTAGTGTTGAACACTCTCTTTCCATGCTGAACGCCATACCTCTAACTTTGTGCTTCGGTAGTTTCTTTCCATTTTTCTAGCTACTTTTTTAAGGGCTGCAGTATGATGATCATACCATGGAGCTGGCGGTTTTTCTTTGATTCTATTTTTTCGAATGGGAGCAACGGCATCCAACCTGCTAGAGCAGATGTTTTTCAGGTTTTCTATTATAATATCTAGATCTTCACGATTATCTGCTACATGTTTCATTTGAGACAGGTCTGGAAGAGTGCTAATAAAGCTATCTTTAGTGGTGGAAATTATTGTTCTGGCTAATCTGTAGCATGTTGTAGGCTGAGCGGTCCTATCTAGAAGTATTGTGCATGACACAAGGCAATGGTCTGAAACGGCATCGCTCTGGGGTGATATTTCGATGTCATTAATATTGAGTCCGAGTGACAGAATTAAGTCTAGTGTGTGATTACGAGTATGCGTGGGCCCTGACACGTTTTGTTTAATGCCGAGAGGGCATACTGAAAAAGATTAAAGATTAATTTCCAGAAAAAAATAGCTTTAGTATCCTGTTTTAATAGCTTACCATGAGCATGAAAACACCACAATCAATGCTAAGCGCAGGTAAGTTGCAATCTCTCTGTATAGATATTATTTCTTTCCCAGAAGACAGAAAGAGATTGGTGTTTTTAGTTTATACAAGTTTAGAAAGAGAGATTTTAATTTTCTTAACTAGCTAAAGCAAACATACACCTTTATGAGATACAAGTTAAAGAACTAAAGACAGAGTATGATAAAACACACATTAAGTGCACATACATTTGTCCAGATCAGTAACCCGTTTTAAGATATACATTAGAGACTTAGATCATCTCATTTAATAGAAACAACTCAAACCAAAATCTACATTCAAACAATATGGGACCAAAGATTTTAATGTGGGTTTTATCATGCATGACGTATGTATGTATTATTTGACAAAATACTTGAGTGAGTGTGCAAGTTCTACTCGTTAGCTTTGCATACATTACATAAGTTACATGCCTATTATAAATGTGTAGTATGTTTAAATGCAAGGAGTAAACAGGGTCTTACCAGAAGAGGCCATGTCATGCGAGCTAAAGACAGACAACAAGATAAAAATAAAAATGTAATTAATTAAAAGTGAGTAAGACAGAGCGGATAGAGAGAAGAGGCTACACATGGTTAAGGTTGTTTATACATTGTCCCGCGCATCACCTATATGGGTTAGCTAACTGTTAAGTGACTCAATCAAGTACGGTACTGCCTCTTGAAATAAATTATTGACCCATCTTTTGAATTGATATCGCATCAATCGTTTATAAATAATAAATGTTGCATCATTACAATAAAATCAACAACAATAACTTTAGCAGATTATTTAACATACCTCAATTCGTATCGCTTCAAGGTCTGCTGCTATATCATACGGTCTCCTGTTCTGATATATGATTAGGCCCATATACTAAAATACAGCCTCCCCCTACTGGACGCATGAGGAACAACAGGGGCGCAAAACTGCCAGGGGCGTAAAACTGTCAGGGGTGTAGATCTACCTTCTCCAGGTCTGCAGCCTCCCCCTACTATTGTACTGTCTATGGAGTGTACACTTTACAAACCACACCCATCAAGATATTAATATTTAACACAGTTTAACTTAACTAATACACCAATACTTTATTGATTTACAACACCAAAGCTTTATTTCACACATCACTCACAACTCACTGCAGTGTAAGATCAGTGCATTTTTTTTGGAATGTCACTGTACTGTATGTATGACTGTTAACATGGAGACGCAGATGACTTTACTCATCATTCTCACTGCAGTTTCAGGTAAATATACATTTATCACATTACAAATCACCAGACTGAGCTACCAGTAAATATCATTAGATGCTACATTATATTTAAAGGACTGAGTTGTAATATGTTTTAATAATTCTTTTAATAGATTCCATATTAAAATTGAATTAATTTCCTTTCAGGTGGATTTGCTGATAAAATTGGACCAAGAGAAGGAGAAACAAATATAATCAAAAGTGAAGGAGAATCTGTGATTCTGAGCTGCACATATGAAGCAAGCAGCAGTAATATTCTGCTTTACTGGTACAGACAGCATCCTAACAGTGAACCTCAGTATTTACGACACGAAGGTTCTCGGTCATCACAATCATCCACTAAACACAATATTGACAGTGTATCTCTGTCAGATTCAGCTTTATATTACTGTGCTCTGAGAGATGTAGCCCAGTGATACAAAATACCTGATAGTCTTTACAAAAACGTAATGTGCTTTAAACTGTCTTTAATCAAACCACATCAAACCACTATTAGTTTTTATAAACCACAGCTCTAGAAATAAGAGTATGTGGTCACACCTGTGAATTTGGGAGATTATAATATAATTTATATGTTATTTAAACTGTAAGATGTCACCTCATGACACTGCAGGGGAAGATAAATAAACCTCTAAGCACATGTACTTGAATCTGCATACAGAAGTCATCGCCACAAAACACTGACAGTTAATTTGCTACAGAGGCGGACAACATACCTGCAAAAGAAAATAGTAAAATATAAACAACCCACCAAACATGAGACGCCCGCTCGACGTGCAGATCATGTCTACACAGCAAAATCCCCAGTGTTAAATTAACACTGCTCGGTGTTTATATAATCCACACCAAGATTGGTGTTAAAAAAACACTAAATCAGTGTTAAAGTTAATAAGATAATGAAGTGATTGAGTCATTAATAGTGAACACCTGCTGGTCATTCCGTGTCAACTAAATATTGGAATTGTTCCTGTCTTAAAATTTTTATTTTGTTGACTCTATTTCTGGAGAAAGTAATACTAAAATGAGGAAGAAAGCCAAATTATTAAATGCAATAGATGAAATCACCATAGTTAAATGAACACTATCATCATCTCTGTTTGAAAACTAAAATTACAAATTGCTTGCAGAGTTACATGGATGATAGGTTTAACTTCTAAAGAACTGCTGTAAATCTGGTTAATAAAGTATGTCACCATTGTGCCGATTAGTGTTTCCTTTAGTTGGGTACTTGGGTCTTGAAGTGTAGGGTTAGTTTTCTTCTGCTAATTGTGGCAGTGTGTTTGTAGTATGTAGTATGTAGTATGTTGTATGTAGTATGTAGTATATATTTTATTGTCCCCTTAGGGAAATTCTTTTTCACATTTCCATAACAAGCGCTTTTTTGTCACATAAAACATACATGTCCACAGCACATATAGCACAAATATACATTTAAAAACATAGACATATATAATTTTAAGGTTTATGTAGGGGGGGGACGGACATCCTTTTCAGGCGGCATTTCACAGCATACAGATGGTTTATCTATGTGTCTTATTAATTGTTTGTATGGCTAATGGAATTAGGCTTCTGCTGAAACGTGCTTTATTGCACCTCATGCTTCTAAACCTCCTGCCAGAGGGTAGAAGTGAGAAATACATGCTGAGTGGGTGAGTATTGTCCTGGGATATTGCATAAGCGATACGTGTGATGGCTTTGGTATTAAGTTCTTGTAAATTTTGAGTTGGCCTATTATTTTGGAAGCAATATTTGTTATTTGGGTGAGTTTTTTACGGTTTTTTACAGTCAGCATGTTGAAGAAACAGGTGGAACAGTATAACATGATTGGTTGAACAATGCTAGTATATAGTAAAAGTAATAGGCGGGGGGCAACATGGAGTCCTCTTAGTTTGCGCACAGCTGATAGTCTTTGGTTTCCTTTTTTCTGTATTTCTGTTGTATGGTGCTCAAAGGTGAAGTTATTGTCAATTGTAAGTCCAAGATATTTAAAGTGATCTACTGTCTCTACTGTTTCATTATTGATGGTAATAGGGTGCTGAAGTTGTGCCTGTCCGAAAGCCATTTCTTTTGTTTTACTTATGTTAAGTTTGAGAAAATTATTTCTGCACCATTGTGTGAAGTGAGAAACTGTGTTAAGATATTCTTGGGTTGAATGAATATCTGTAAGAAGTCCTATGATTGCAGTGTCATCAGCATATTTAAGGAATATGGTGTTGGATGAAGGGCTAGTGCAATCATTTGTGTAGAGTGTATAGAGAAAGGGGCTTAGGACACATCCCTGCGGGGCTCCTGTATTAGAAGTGAGTATAGTTGTGGTTGTTGTGCTTACCCTGACGGCCTGTTGTCTGTTGGTAAGGAAGTCGTGGAGGAGATGGATCAGGCGAGAGGGGACGTTAAGATGAAGAAGTTTCTGGATTAGCAGGTGTCTCTGAATGGTGTTAAATGCTGAAGTGAAATCTGCAAACAAAATCCTGGCAGTTGTGCCTGGAGAATCCAGGTGATGTAAGACTAAGTGTAGCAGGCATGCCACAGCATCCTCGGTGCCTCTTTTGGCCTTATAAGCAAATTGGAAAAGATCCAAAAGTGGACGGACTTGTGGCAGGATGGTTTGAAGCAGCAGATACTCCAGGCATTTCATCAGGATAGGTGTGAGGGCAATGGGACGAAAGTCATTTAATTCTTTGGTTTTTTGGGTACTGGAATTATTGTGGCTGTTTTCCAGAGGGTGGGGATTTTGCATTGTTGATAGACTTCACAGAAGAGATTGTGGATTATTTCAGAGAGTTCAGAGGCACAGGTCTTGAGCACCCTTGCTGGAATTCCATCAGGCCCTGAGGCCTTGCCTGGCTTGCATCTTCTAAGTTGCCGCCTAACATCCTCCTTTGAGAAGGGGGCAGTTTCGTTTGGGTCCAGTAGGGGGAGTGCATCCAGCTGACTGCGTCACTCCTCTGAGTAGTCAACCGAGTCAAACCGGTTGAAAAAGATGTTTAGTTGATGTCCTTGTTCTGGTGAGATGGGGGTTCTGGGTCTGGGTGCATTTCCTGTCAGTGTTTTGGTCATCTGAAAAGCTTGTTTTGCGTTCATAGAACTGAATTTTTGTTCTAATTTATTTTTGTATTGCTGTTTGGCTTTAAAAACCTCATTTTTTACTGCTCTGTTTGCTGCATTAAGTGCTGCCATGTCCTTAAGCTTGAAGGCTCTGTGTTTTTCCTTCAGGCTATTTCTTAGTTGATGTGTAATCCAGGGTTTAGAATTTGGGAATTTTTTTATTTTCTTAATTGATATGGTAGTCTGTATACAGAAGTTAATGTAATCAGAAATGACAGAGACCCTTTCATCTAATTCCCCATCAAAGACTTCCCAGTCAGTGCATGCCAGAGAGCCTTGGAGTTGCGCAATGGCGTCTTCCGTCCATTTGGGGACGCTGTATATCTCTGGCTTGTGCGTTTTGAGTTCCTGTTTGTATGCCGGAAGTAAACAAATCATATTGTGATCCGCGAGTCCGAGTGGTGGATAGGAGCGCGTACGGTATGCATCAATAATGTTACCATAGCATAGATCCAAAATATTATCCCTTCTGGTTGGTGTACTAACATACTGATGAAATGATGGCAAAACAGTGTCTAGTCTGCAGCTGTTATAATCCCCCATGATAAGCACTGGAGCCCCCGGATACTTAGCGAGCATCGAGTTAGCGTCTTCAGCTACCAGCTCGGATGCTATCTTGATGTTAACGTTTGGGGGAATGTAAACACAGCTAGCCACAACAGTTGGGAATTCACGGGGGAGATAGTAGGGACGTAATGATACAGTCACCATCTCCAGATTCGGTGTACGTATCTTTTGATGGATTTTAATATTAGTACACCATCTGTCGTTGATGTAAAAACAGACCCCTCCCCCTCGCGTCTTCCCCGATTGAGCCGTTCTGTCCGATCTGATGATGGTGAAGCCGTCCAGGGCTACCTCGTTGTCGGAGATCGCCCCGTCCAGCAAGGTTTCGGTCAGGGCGATAATGCAGATGTCTCTGAAGGCCCTTTCCAGACGGCATCGAGCATGTAGCATGTCCATTTTATTACGGAGGGACAGGACATTTGCTAGGATGATGGAGGGGAGCGGTGGTTTGAAGGGACGTCTTCTTATCCTGCTTCTAATTCCTCCTCGTTTGCCCCTTTTTCTTGGTCGGAGCTCTGGGGGTACAGCCGCCACGGGATTGATGTGGGGAGTCCCGTAATGCTAGCAGGTCTTCTCGGCTGTAGGTGAGTAAACTTCCATCTATCACCGGTCTCCCTTTAGTGCCATCGCAGGTCAGCATCTTGTAAACACCAGCAAAATAAAAAATGTAGAGGTTTTTGCCATAATTTAACAAATTGCAGAAGCAAAACAGGACAAACAAAACTTTAGACAGAACTTAGACAAGCCGTGGAACTCAGACGAGACGTGACGAGACGTGTATGGAAAATGTGTTGTCGCAGCAGAGCATGCGCCATCGCACTTGTGGAGTCACATTGTGTTATAAAACACATCTGTTAAAGCAGAGGAAGTTGAGAGAAATGAAGTCTATAACTGTTACTATGTTAATTATTATGGAAGTATAAGTCTTGGGAATAAATATCATAAGAAAATAAGCACTGAATTTAAGTGTTTCATTTATGTTCTGCCAACCCTGTGAAGCTCCCATGAAATCCAACAGTGCTGTTGAAGTCCACATACCCTGAAGAGTTAAATATTGTTTACCCAAATCTAATCTGTGGTGTAAGTCAGACACACTGAGACATCAACAATCAGCCTATAAAACACAATCATGGCGACAATCAATAACAAAGCTTCATGCCGCAATGCATGCTGGGTACCAGGATTGTAGAAAACTCATTCATAAATCCCATCATGCATTGCAACATGACAAAAAATTAGCAACTTTCTTACCATTAACTGTCACCATTATTGAGATTTGTATCAGAAATCATGAAGTCGCTCTTAAGCAAAAAACAACAACAACAAAAAAACACACTAAAGAATTACGGCAGTTTTATTCAATACAATGTCATTTGCATAGAGCTTTTAATATGCCTGTTTATTCATAATTAATTTGTGATCAAACATTTAAATGATTTGTAGAGTAGAATATAATAAAACTAAATGTAGCAGGATGACGTCTAGTCATTGGTTAACGTGTGGTAAAACCAGACCAATTGGATGTTGATTCAGAGGGTATAAAAGCCCTGAGAGGTTGGGGAGCGAGATGCGTCATCCAGTGGTACCGCCCTCTTGGCGGACGCGGGTTTTATGAATGAATGAATGGTAAGTGTTGGCTGCACGCGTAAATTCGTGTTTTTGTAAAGTTTTAATTTTATTATACTTGTGCTAGGATAATGCTCTTTCCATCGGGTGTCTCATCACCGAGTATGTGATGTTCG
This sequence comes from Misgurnus anguillicaudatus, assembly GCF_027580225.2. Taxonomy (NCBI): domain Eukaryota; kingdom Metazoa; phylum Chordata; class Actinopteri; order Cypriniformes; family Cobitidae; genus Misgurnus; species Misgurnus anguillicaudatus. The sequence goes on from NC_073338.2 coordinate 18,050,296, forward strand.
TAACCTTTGGGAATGAATTGGTATGTAGCCTTACCATCGTTTATTCCGGGTATTTGAGTATGTTATGTAATTAACAAGTTAACAGACAAAGATCATGGGCGGCCTCGCCATTACAGCCGAACGCTCACTGTTTACATTCATTGCTCATTTAAACAACACTTAGTCAACTAATGTGGTCAACCAATGCACCGTTTGAAAGATAAAAGAACACAAATTCATTTGCGTGTATGCATTCAACAATATAAATAACTTAGTAGGAGTTTTTGGTTATTCTGTATGAACAGTAAAACAATGCAAAGCTATAACAAAGCGGACGAATCCTTACCTTTTTGTGTTCTAGCAACGAGATGTCTGGTCAAATAATGGTAACATGTATTGCTCTTCGAAGAAAAGTAGTCCAGTATCCAATATCCATAGTAAATATTTGCACAAAACACACTGACCGGTAAAAAAAAAGGTTTATATGTCCATTGTTTACACCCTCGTATCTGGTAAACATGTCGTCATACTTCCGTTCACTCGACGATTATGTCTTTCAAAACACATTTTTCGATAAATCCAAACGCGTCAATGCATCTAGTAGAGTGTTCTAAACAAAATGAGAGTAGTTCAAGTCATTTCTGATAAAAACTACCCCGGCAAACTTATAAAATAGTGAAAGGGGGCGTGTTCTGCAGGTAGCGTTTGCTTGTGCGTATGCAAAAGTTTTTTATAAAAAAAATGGACAAATGACCAATTGAAATCATGTAGCGTCTAGTGACGTGTAGCTAATGATATGACGGATACACCCATGTGCGGATTTGCATAATGCTTGTATATTATAGTGTTGTTATCTGTGCGTATACATTAGCACTCAGAAGAGTTACGCACTCGTGCTCGTGCACATACAGGGCTTTGAGACGTCACCTGCTTGTTAGCACTTCTTACAATGGACTAGCATCGAGGACAGAAGTTTTTTCTCTTTCTGCTGCCTTGGAAGAACTTATGCGAAGCAGTGATGAAGAAAATGTCGAGGATACCGAAGAAGAAAGTGTTTGCAGTGTCGATTTGGAACAAGAGGAAATGTTTTTACACGGTCTAGATCGGTAAGTTATAAGTATTTTAGCGATCTGTACTGTATTATTCTTACTTCGTATTACATTTGTTTAGTAAAAGGCGTTTTATGACTTTGACTATTATACCTTATTAGTGCATTGATGCATCGTGTAATCAAAGTATTATTCAATTGCTAATATTGCGATATAACGTATTTGAAGGAAGACTAGTAACTTGCATGCGCAAATAAGGGCAAAATGTAACAAGCTCTTTCTAACTTGTTATTACAGTAGAAAGTGAGTTTCTAATACAGTTTGTTGTAGCCATAATACAGTTTGTTGTAGCCATTAGCATCACTTAGAAACACTTATGTAAAGCATATGAAACATGTTTTACTGTATGTAGAAAGTAAAACGTTCTTATTGTGTCAATGGGAGGAAAATGCAGTGAATACGTGATAGTTCGACTGTGTAATATTATCTGTTGCATTAGAAGATGCATTTCTAAACCTATTTGTAAATGTCAATAGGGATGCTGACACTTCTGATGAAGAGTGGTTACCAGAGGCCTCTGGACCACAGACTAATCATTCCTGCCTTTCTAAACATCTTCACCTGCGTTCACCTGTGCCAAGGGAAGAGGAAAGAAAAGGACACAGATAGAATCTCCATCTGACTCACGCAGTACTGTATGGTTGGTGAAAATACAATGCTGAAAAGAAAACTGTACTTTGAGGCAGACTGTTGACAGATTATTGTAAGATAGTATTGTGAATGTGTGCAAATGGCATCACTAGAACAGGTCTGATGGTACATTACTCTGCTATTCATAATCCTAAAGTGTGAACTTTGTTTATGAATAGAGCAGGCATGATGGTACATTACTCTGATAGCCATAATCCTAAAGTGTGAATTTTGTGTATGAATAGAGCAGGCATGATGGTACATTACTCTGATAGCCATAATCCTAAAGTGTGAATTTTGTGTATGAATACAGCAGGCATAATGGGACATTACTTTGCTATTCATAATCCTAAAGTGTGAATTTTGTGTATGAATAGAGCAGGGATGATGGTACATTACTCTGATAGCCATAATCCTAAAGTGTGAATTTTATGTATGAGTACAGCAGGGATGATGGGACATTACACTGCTATTCATAATCCTAAAGTGTGAATTTTGTGTATGAATAGAGCAGGCATGATGGTACATTACACTAATAGTCATAATCCTAAAGTGTAAATGCAATACTTTGTAAATAGTTTGTATTTTTGACTCGTGTCACAGCACTGCCAAGCTATGTGCAATACTTTATCACAGTTTGTTGATAACTACTATATTGTAAACATATAAAAACCTATACATAAATTTGTTCTTTAATGTTGTACATTTTCCTAAACCATGCAAAATTATGTAAGTAAATAAAGACATTGTTTCATTTTATATGAGTAAGTAATTGGGTGTCCTTTTGGAGCCTTCAAATAGCACACCAAGAAAAATGCACATAAATACCTTTTAAAATATATCCAGAAAGTTAGTATTTTCCAGAAAAAACAGTGTATATTATTCTGTCACATACTAAATCAAAATAAAATGTGTGGAAATGGTCAGATAAACATGTTAGACCTCAATGTAGAAGGTGGTAACCAAGTGTCCCTTTGGAGTCTCCAAGTGGCTTTTTTTGGAAAGACACCCAGACATACACTAACAAAAAAGCTTGTAAAAACCTCATTTTTGCTTGTATCAACTTCAAATTTTACAAATAGACTGTCAAGACCTGTGAGTTTAGATCAATTATATTTTCAGGCTCATTTACCACTGGTTGGTTAGTTATTTTGCCATAGAAATGTAAGAATGAAAATATTTTAAAAGAGAAAAAATCTTGAGCGCTGTATTTCTGCTGCCATATCTATGAAATATTTATTGCTAGAACAGTTCTGCATTTCTAGTAGTGAAATTTGAAGTGTTAGCTTTCAAAAGACACCTTGGTTATGTTTGTAGACAGTAGGATGCATGAGCAACAGCCTTTTTATTTTGGGTATGCCATTTGCCAGAGTGGGGGGGGGGGGCTGGCTCGACGTCTAAGAGGTTAAGTGTTCTGTGCTTGGCAGGTGACATGTAGCCTACGCTTTTACGGTGTCCGTAACCACATTAAATGGGACGAGTGTTAATCTGAGATGACTGCACTACTGCCTTGCCTGGGTCTCATTTGCTCAATTTGGTAGTTGGACGCTCACGAATCCGCGACAATGATATTGCCCTCCTTTAGGCTGCTATAGGACTGAGGTGGGGTGCTGACGGCATTGACCGGGTGCTGACGGCCTTGACCACGTCATTTGACTACAAGACTGTGATCATGAGGGTCTGAATTGACTTTTTTATCCACTGCTTTTAAAGTGCAGCCTTTCTCTCTGGTCGCTGGGAGTACACGTGACCCAACTACCTTCAGCTGCCGCTTATGGTTGTTTGTCGGTTTATTAAATTGCCTTGATTATGCTTTTTGTTTTTGTTTTATGTTTTAGTTATTAATGTCTGTCTTTTTGTATAAGTTTAATTGTTTTGATTGTATTTTGTTTGAAGTGGGATGCGTTGGCTGGGGATTGAAATTCACAAATTGCGGTTTGCTGTTTTGCAGTGCTTCACTAACTTTGCTGTATTGAGTGTGGGGTGTAAACTACACAATCCCTGCCAGCAACTCTCACTTTAATTTTATTGTCTTTTTGAGCGGATAAAGTGCAAACACTGATCACAATGATGGTGGTTTGTTGTAATTCAACTCAATTGTGCTGTCAAGTCTTTCTTTTCTCTCTCTTTCTCTCTGCACTAAACGGCAGTGCAGTGGTTGGAGAGTTCAGATTAAGAAGGCGGTATTATTCTAATAAGATATCCTTATGACATCATAATGAAAGCCAAATTTCAATGACCTGTTTTTGCTCACACCTACAAAGTGGCAATGCTGACATTTTCATCATATGACCCCTTTGGTGCTGGGTTTGCACCAGGCGCGTTTTGGGCGTCAAAGTCGCGTCTACCGCGCCTAGTTTGCCGCTTGAACACTTTGAATGCATTCGCGCGTGTAGAGCGGAGTAGACGCGCTGAGAAAACAAGCATTTGACGCGCGTCCGAGGCAAAATCCGCTTCTTGTGGGAGGGCAACTGCTGTGCGAGTGTCTGTTTGCAAGATGACTGATGTTGATTGTGCATTTATAAAGAGAGTTACCAGGTTGTATTAGGAAACCTTACTATAGGTGGATAATAAACGGCGCTGGTCGATAAACGTCACGTGACTCAAAAGTGAAGTATGTATTACAACTTATCAGGTTGCCCAAAGTCCTTACTGACACTCCTCCAAGCGAGGTCCTTTTTATTCCTGTCTCTATAGAAATAAGAACTTGTGTCGTATAGCTCCGGGGGACTGCGCATGGACAATATCAAGCGTTGGTTGAATGAGTGACTCGCCGCGGTGGACGCGGTTTTGACGCCCAAAGCGCGTTTGGTGTAAACTCAGCATTAAACATGGAAAAAGTCAGATTTTCACGCTATGACCCCTTTAATTAAAGAGAGAGAGAGAGAGAGAGAGAGAGAGAGAGAGAGAGAGAGAGAGAGAGAGAGAGAAAATATTCTACAAAAATGCACGTGATGTTTATGTTTTTTGACTCAGAACTCATAGACCACATTTGTATAAAATGTTTTTCTATTGATTTCCCGAACCCCTTTTGGACGTCTACCTGACGTCCAGGAGGGGTCATAGTAAGATGTCCAGATACTGTACCAGATCCGCAGGTTGTATAGACGTACAGATAAGGGCCTGGACCAACCGACCTAATATAGACATGATCTGCACGTCGAGCGGGCGTCTCCTGTTTGGTGGGTTGTTTATATTTTACTATTTTCTTTTGCAGGTATGTATTCTTTTCCAGATTGTCAGGAAATTATTTGCTTTACTTTTTCTATATAAGACTCTATACTAACTATGTGTTAAACTGACATTTTATCTTTGTTTTTCTGCAGTAAAGAGTTTTGCGAATATCACTCCAGTTCACACTGAGATGTATAGGACAGAAGGAGAAAATATTTCTCTATCCTGCGACTACTCTTCAGCACTGAGTCTATATTGGTATCGCCAATATCCCAGATCAGCCCCTGAATTTCTTTTCCTCATTCTACATGCTACAGGTAAAGTTTTACAAAAGTCTGAAGTTGTGGATCCTCGATTTACTGGAAAACTAAATGAGAAGAAAACCAAAGTGATTCTGGAGATCTCTTCTGCTCGACTAACAGACTCTGTAATGTATTACTGTGCCATGGAGCCCACAGTGACAGGAAACTGAAGTACACTGTACAAAAACTCAAACAAAGTTACAGTAACAAAAGCTACAAACACAACGTATTTCAATCAACATCAGTGATTCTTCAATTCCAATGGAATGCACTGAATGATGAAATGTAGATGTCAAATACACTGTAACTATGAATATAAAAGTTATAGTAGAGAGATTCCTTCACTATAGGCAGATAGTCTTCATGTCATCTGCTGGGCTAACAGGTAGCAAATGACTGGAAAGTGAATCCTGTTCAGTTAATCTATTCTGATCTGTATATCATGTATAAAATGAAATAAGCAATAATGTGTAAGTTATTCTTGTGTGTGATGTATTGATTATTAATAATCTTTGACACTGTATGTATGATATTTGCCAGAGAGCTGTAAAGAGGTGGAGCCTGACACAGGTCTATACAATCAATGTAAAACACAGACTAACATCACAGATCAGTGAGGTGAGCAGCAGATGTCTCTTCTGACTTCTTTTACTCCCATATGACTGCAATGTTGACATTTATATTTATATTACTGACTGTAACTGGAGGTAAAATCTTACATTTGTCATTACATCACAACAGTGTCATTTGAATAAACTTGAACTATACTAAATCTATAATCTAACTCTTTTTTTTTTGTGTAATGCAGGAAACATGGCCACAGATGTCATCACACCATACAGAGATGCAGTATTTGTCAGTGAATCTGAGAGTGTGACACTGTCTTGTAACTACACTGGATCTGTTGATAGTCTTCACTGGTATCGACAATATTCAGCTTCACCACCAGAAACTTATGGATCAATAAGGGAAGCTTATCCTCCAGTTTCAGGAATCTCTATCAAACACAGAAAAGCTGACAACAGTGTGGATCTGAAGATCTCATCTGTTAAAGTCACAGACTCTGCTATGTATTATTGTGCACTGATGCCCACAGTGACAGGAAACACAAATACACTTTACAAAAACCTCACTGACTGAGCTGTAAGACAAGAAATTGTCTCAAATGTTGTATGTGTCAAATATGAAATAGCTGACATGAGCATCTTTTCTGAAAATTGTGTGCAGAGTTTTGACCATAAATAATTTTGTCTATTTATTTGTATTCAATACACAGATGTACAGTTTATTGCTCATACTGCAGGGTTAATGTTACATCAGCTATTGTAGGAATATAATTGTTTTATTTTGTATTTAACCAATTTAAATCTAAACCGTTAATCTGAGTACATTAGCCTCTCATTTCAATATGAATGCAGTTATATACAAATATCTATTATGAATGCATCAGTTTTTGTCATACATTATAATGTTTGTCATCTGCTATGAGAGGGAAATATTTTAACACAAACACCAGCTGCAGTCAAAGCAATGTAAATCACCAGGGGCTTCTTTTATAAAATGCTGCATAGAAACCATCCTTCATTTGATCTTATAATCATTTATCAAAAATGCGTACGTGTGATTCATAAAACGAACCATATATGTGAAATCTATAATCTATAAACTTCTGGGCAGCTGAGCAGTTTCAGATCTCCACAGGGTGAAAATCAGACTTTTTTAAGATGTCCCCAGAGCGTGTATGGGAAGTTTTAGCTCAAAATACCATATGGATAATTTATTATAGCATGTTAACTCTTTCGCCGCCATTGACGAGACAACTCGTCAATTAAGAGAAAACGCTTCCCTGCCAATGACGAGAATTTCTGGCTTTCCACAATACCGCTTTATCCACCAGGTGGCACACTTCCACAACTTTTACAACCCGGAAGTAATGCCCCACGTGAAAGAGAAAGAACTCCGTGTATGTTTTAAAGATCGCTCTGCATTTGATCTCTATCAAAAGACCTTTACAAAAATTGAATTATGTCAGCTTTTTGCTCAAACTTGGGTGTTTTTGAAGAAACCTACCCATATTTGAGAGGTGATAAAAAGAGAAATAATGAAGGTAGGATGAAACTTTTTTTAAAAAAGTAGAGGGTCTGTTCTTTCATTTGATATATGGTTTGTTTATACATTTTCTGGGAGGCATTCAACTTTTGTGAAAATCATGAAAAATGCTGGCGCTGGCTGGCAACTTTTTTAATAAGAAACCCTGGCGGGGAAAGAGCTAAAATTGCAATTTTGTAGGCCTGAGCAAAGTGTGCCACTTTAGGTTGTGTTGTTTAAAATGCAAATGAGCTGACGAAATGCAAATACTGATCGCAATGATGGTGGTTTGTTGTAATTGAAACTCAATTGTGCTTTCAAGTATTTTTCCTCTCTCTCTTTCTCTCTGCACTAAATGGCAGTGCTGTGGTTGAATAGGGCAGATAAAGGGGGCGGTATTATTGTAATTTGCCTTGCTACCTACCTTACAAAACAGGCGAAATCTGAGCAAACAAATTGCTTGCAGAAAGAAAATGGTTAACCCAAACAAAGTTACTGGGTTGATCTTGTTCACATTTTCTAGGTTGATAAAAGCACTGGGGACCCAAAAGCACTAAAACATGGAAAAAGTCTGATTTTCCGCTATGACCCCTTTAAAGAAACAACAATTGATGTTTTCATTGTTTACTGTTTTTAATTAGATGTACAGTAGTTCATGAACTTTACTTTTATCTTATACTCAGGTGACAGTTTTGGAAACATCATCACGTTCAATCTGAAATGTCTGAAGTAGAGGTCTACACGGAAGACCCGAGACCCGAACCCGTACGGGTCCCGGGTCGGGTCCCGGGTCTTCGGGTCTCGGGTCTTCCGTGTAGACCTCTATTTTAAATGATCAGCCGTGTCCGGGTCGGGTCTCAATCTATTACTTCGGGTCCCGGGTCTGTTTAACATTGTGGGTAATACCCGAGGTCAATCGGACTCGGAGAACACGCACTCGCATTTAAATAAAATATTTCAAAAACGGCAACAAAAACTTAGATGAACTGTCGCATACATTTTTTCTATGACGCTAACATTGCGTTAAAAAGTTTATATTTGGTTGCTCCAACCAGGCAGCTAACGCGCATGTGCTCTTTAAATGTGTCTCTGGCTACCAGTCAGGAGCTTCTGCAGTGAGATGCAATGACTTTACCTTTGACAATTGGCTCTTTTATTTAGAAGGCATGACCTATTCCGCCGTACCGCGCATTTTGCACTGACTTCTCTAATTTTTATAATAATATTATAAATTGACCATCTTGCTGTTATATCTAAAGTTTTCCTGACTCTGCTCAAAGAGCACAGAGATGATTGCAAAGAAGCAAAGCTAACGAAAGCAGCCATGCCACTGAACGAGCAATTATAATCCAAATGGGCAAACATTATTAAGCAAGTTGACCCGATGTAAAACTGAGTTATTAATCACCATGACTGTAAAGTGGACTTTAACTTCTTCCACACTGAAGCTATTTTGGGGATTTTCGCCTGGATTTGGCCTACCCAATTTCAAAAGCTTCCCATACCCACATGCAGAGGTTTACATACAAATGTTTGGTATCATTTTACAGGAAACCCTTTGAAATTACATAAAACACTGTTGAAAGTGCTAAACATGGTTGTATGTGATGTCAGTCCTCTAATAAACACAAAAATAAATAGGCGCTTTTTGATGTTTTTTTTTCTAAAGTTTTTATTTAAAAGTGTATAACTCTGGCCCTGAGTGCCTCAGCTCCCTGCAGACAGTTTTATTTGATTCCAGCAATTGCCAGCTTACAGAGGAAAAAAGATTTTTTTCTCTATCATAATCTATGCAAAAGTTATTTTACTCCAACTGATTGGAGGAATAATACCCTTTTTGTATACAATTTCTGCCTAAAAACATTTGAAGTGCTCCCATAACCACATACAGTGGAATAAATGCAATTTCTTTATATCATTTTAAAGAAAACCCTTTGAAGTTACATAAAAAGCTGCTGTTTGTGACAAATAGTGTTATTTATGTTGTTTTCCATATGATGAAACACCAAATTTTCTTTTTTTATGTTGTAAATACTGCCTTTGATAGTGTATAACTCTGGTTCTGTGTGCTCTAGCAGACTGCAAACAGTTCTGGTGGTTACCAGCAGCAGACAGTAAACACCCAAAAAAAGAATGATCTCTTTAGCATGTCGCATTCAAAAGTTATTTTCATTTTACTGAAGTGTCCGAAAATACATTTTTCATATAAATATTAATTTTTTGTTTTGGACATATAATAAATAGCAAGGGATTATTCATGCACACAACCTAAGAAAATGCTGTGAATGGACTCATTTTTTAGAGTAGGACCTAAGAGAAAAGATGGTGTATTATTTGTGGCTATCTGTGCTATCTGAGGCAGTCCACACTCAATTTTCCCATATGTTTACAAAAGACGATTTTTTACATCATTATTCATTCAACTATTGTTGGATATGTGTTAATAATAGAACAAAAATAACGCTGTAGCCTTATTCCTGAGAGTGAGAGCTTTCATTTGATATAAGACTTGCCCATGTTTGTCATACTTGAAAAATATGAAATATGTGAATATTAAATCATATACAAAATTATGGGGGGGGTGATAGTGTAAATTAAGTGTAAATAACTTTCTTACAGTAAAAGATTTCTCAAAGTGATGCATATCTGGAGAAAGTAGAGAGTCTAAGCTTTCAAACAGTATCTCATATGTGTTACTGGGGTCCATGATGGACCATTAAAGATTAAAAGAATATTTTATTTGAGTCAAAATACGAAATTTTGTCCCCGGGACTGGGTCCTTAGGGTTTAAGAGGTTAAAAGCTGGAATAAGCATTAAACATTTCAATCGTCAAGAGAGTAATAACATGGATGGAACTTTCATGGAAATAAGGATTGTGCATCACACAGTCAGGTACAAAGAGGGAGAAGACTAACTTCTATGGGTAAGACAAAAAGTTTAATTTTCGCTACTTGTTTATTGACTTATTATTCATCAGCTCCTGAATATCTTTTCTTTTACTGTATGTTCACACTGCCGCATTCTTGAGCTTCCAAAGAAGCTTCGGCCGCCCGGTCAAGGACTCTTGTCAAAAAGTACTGGGAAGTTTGTTGACGCTTTGGCCACTCTGAAGTCTGTTTTCTCGAAACTAATGTTTTGGTAGAAACGAAAGTTTATATTGTATGTTTCTCCGGAAACAGCCAGCGAAGAACATCTAGGCTATATACCATTTGGTTGCTGAGCTTTTTTCAACTTTCTGATTGACGCTCTGGTCGCTCTAAACGCCCAAAATGCGATGCTGATGGATTTGAGCTCCTTGCAGCTGAGAGAAGCCAGCTTCCATTGTAAATGAATGACTTCCGGTATAACTTTGGAAGCTCAAGTCTGCGGCGGTGTGAACTTATACTGGTAAAGTTTTACAAAAGTCAGAATACAAATATACATGAATATATGTGAAAAAAAGCCATTCTATAGATAAATTATAAATACTATTTTTTCCTTACATTCCCTTGTATATATATATATATATATATATATATATATATATATATATATATATATATATATATATATATATATATATATATATATATTTCTGTATTTATTTATGTATAAATAAATATTTACTCTCCATATTTACAACATTATATCATGTTTATTTGTGTACTTATGTTAATGACTATAACTGATTGAAAACTATTACATACACCATTGCATTACAAAACTTGTATTTTAAATATAGGCCTACTCATACAATCTTTTGTTTGTAGGTTATGAAAGTAAATAATTCATCAATCTTTATTATAGAGATGCAGACTGTGAGTGTGAGACTCTTGTAAGTACAGTACTTATATCTGTACAGTTGTCATCACTCACATTGACAATAGCTTCACTACAGCTTCTTATACTGGATCATTTCTTGAAACAATTCGGTTCAACTTCACAAATTCTCATTGTATAAAAGCAGATAAATGTTGTTGTTGTTTTTTGTCACAATACCACTAGGTGGAGACATTTCACCAAAAATAATAAAAACATAGAAAGCCTATCCAATTATATATCTATTCTATCGGTTTACATCTTTACATCTGATTCATACAAATGCATATTAACATTGAATATGACTGCTACTAAGGATTAGGCAAGAATTTAAGTTATCCTTGGTCACTTCTGTTGAAGGCAATCCTTTATTTCGCCGATTTAACTCCCTTGAATAGAGTTGTTACAGCCAACATCGCAACGTATCCCGGGGGAATTGTAATCTTGTTGTGAACCTCCTGGGAGTGTTTTATTGCTCTTTATCTGGTAGTTGTGTCTGCTGTGACCATAGAGTAAAGCAGAACCCGCAGCTGTGACCGGACACAAAAATGGCGGCGATGACACACAGTGACGTCACATGGTCCTGATGAATTGCTTAAATTCCATACTTACTTAAAAAAATGGATGCAAAAATGATGCACTATATTTTTTAGTAAATCCAACCTTTATTTTTTCCAGTGTAGTGCACAACAATACGAAATTAATAAGGAATAAGGATTTATCTACAGTACATGGCTATCTCTCAGTTATATAAAATATCTTAACTGTTGAGTAAGAATGAAGTCAAATCAGGGAGAGAGGAGGAGCTTCATAATGTAAATCTGAAGATCTTCTCATTTCACACAGTGATGATACTTTTCTGTGTCCTCTTGAAGTCAATGTTGTATAATGGATATTTATAACTTTATTATCTTCTATGTTCTAGCATGTATGTATATCTATTTACATTTACACTGCACATTTGGCAGATGCTTTAATTCAATTATGATCTCCTGGTAATAACAAGTTTCTCATTATAGATCTTACTGAAAATGTATGTTTTCTTTTTTAGTGGTTGTTTCTGCCCTCACACCAGACAAAGAAGAGATTTCTGTCGAAGAGGGCTCAGCTGTTACTTTATCCTACAGTTATTCCTCTGCAGATTACCTATACTGGTATCGTCAGTATCCTGGATCAGCTCCTGAATTTCTTGTGATTATTGTTGATGTCACAATAAATGGCAAAACGTCTGATGCAGATCCAAGAGTGTCTGTGAAGCTCACTAAACAGAAACAGAAACATGTGCATCTGGAGATTTCATCTGTTAAAGTCACAGACTCTGCTCTGTATTACTGTGCCATGAGGCCCACAGTGACAGAAAACCATACAGCTCCATACAAAAACACCAGAGAGAGAGAGAGAGAGAGAGAGAGAGAGAGAGAGAGAGAGAGAGAGAGAGAGAGAGAGAGAGAGAGAGAGAGAGAGAGAGAGAGAGAGAGAGAGGTTGAGGTTTAAGTTCACCTTTATTTTAACAATTTTAAAAAAACGTAAAAGCAGACATTTACAATTTACACTTTTTTACATCATCCTTTTAAAACATCAAAACCAACTCATCTTCATATAATGTACACAATACTTCATTTATCCCCCATATTTCCAAAAACATTAGCAAACCTTATACTGATTTATAATATGCATACTCAACTTTCAAATGTGAAGCTACAAGTCCCAAAAACATAGGCAACACATTCATTGCTCCCTGCCCTAACATTCTGTTTTTTCTGGTTTTCCAGATAGCCAGTTTTGCAGTGCCAGATAAAAAATTAATTAAAACCAACACATTTTTTCTCTGTACTGAATATTTGGGTCCAAAAATAAACAACTGAATGGAGAACTCTTCTCCCAAAGACAAATACTAATTACTTTATAAGTTAATAAGACCAACCAGACGTGAACATTGTGTAAAAAGATGAAAAACTGACTCAATCTCGGGACAAAAAGGGCAACCCACCCCAACACTAGGATTGAGGTGCACCACATGTCTGTTTGTAGCTATTGCTCCATGTACAATCCTCCACTGGAGGTCACCCGTCCGTTTATCAATCGGACGTTTGTACAGAGCACGCCAGCAGCCTTTAGGGGAAGAATTCAGTCCAAAAAACTCTGTCCATCTTGTTGAAGGAACCCCATTCAACAATTGTAGATTAGAGACCTTAACACATGTCAAGTAAAGAGACTTCTTTCCAGCCGTCTCAAAGTCCTCCAAAACCGGGGTACAGAAAGACAATAAGCATTTTTCATCTTCCTCCCAATCTTCTACAGCTGGGCTTACAATAATTGAGGGGAAAAAATAATCATGTCCTTCTTTCCACTGATTTAAAACAGCTGGGTTTTCCAAAAAAGCACGATAATCTGCTCTCAACCCCTTAGAAATATCTGCAACACTGTGTTGTAAAAAACGGATAGACTTCACCCCGCTTCTTTGACATAAGTCTTCCACATCACTTGTCAGTATATGTCCAAGCTTACTGCACCCAGCTGCCAACAGGCGTCTGCGCACAATTTCTGAAGACAAAAGTCCAGAAGATAAAAAGGGGTTAAAAAACAACGGTTCCTCCAATAACCAGACGCCAGCGGATGTATCTACTGGTCTTGATATGGAGAAAATTTTCCAAGCCTCCAAAACAGACCTGTAAAACGGGGTAAGATCCACCATTTGATTCTCATGTATTTTCATTAAAAACAAATGTTTATCAAAACCCATTCCACCAGCTTTTCTTAAGAGAATTTTTGCTGTGTCCATCCATGCAGAATTATTTCCATATAAAAGTCTTTGAGCTGTTTGTAGTAGGGATGGCTGACGCGAAACAGTCGTTCCGAAGCTTTGCGAGATCCCGAAGCGCAGATGTGTCGAATCACTGATCCGAAGCGTGATTCAAAACACCCATGTCACGTGATTATGACCAAACGAAGCCTCGAAGTGTTTCACTAAGTGTTTCATCAGGTGTGGTCTGCCGAATCAGCCTTTGATTGGCACGGTCGGGACCAGACAACACAATCGCACATCTGTATAAAAGTGAAATAAACGCATATTGACCTTGTGGGTTCCTCTGGGAGGAGTTTTTTAAAGGCTGGAGAAATTATCTGTAAAAAAAGAAGTAGGCTAAGGGGCCAGTCACACCAAAAGCGTTTATGGCAGTTGCAGGCGCCTTTTTTGAATGATATTCTATGGGCAGTGTGCGTTTGCGTGCTGTTTATGCGCGCCGAGCGCCTTGCGGTTTTTTGCCGCCTGCCGCGCACGCGTTTTTGAAGGAGCGCTGAGAGCGGAGAAGCGCCCGACGTCATTCGCGTCTTTGCATTGTCCAATCGAATGAGGGGAGAGGCGGGCCTTACGTTGTGGTGGGGGAAGTTTACAGTTGCTTTGAAGAACCGGACTCCACTCGCTCACTCTCTCCTGAGTGTTTGTGCACATCGCACCCTCAAACAAGGTCAGAGCAAGCGTCCTCTTTTTAAAGTTTCTGCTAATATGACAGCAAAAGAGCGCTCACGCTTCAATATTTGATTGACAAGACAGCTGACTCGGTGGTTGCTTAGCAATATGAAAAGCCGCGTCGCACTGCTCTTTTTTTAAAAAAGGCAGTGCGTCGCGCCTTGCGTTTGCAAGCGTTTAAAGCGCTTTTGGTGTGACTGGCCCCTAATTCCTTCCACACACAGCAGATATTTATATGTGACATGGTGGCTTGATATATTTTATTAATTTGTTATTGTTTATGTGGTATTTATTTTTTATTAAATAGACCATCTTACAGTTATTGACAATAATGAGCCTAAAAGCTCATGTAGTTGTCAAACAGATGTTAAAACAACAACAAAAAATATGTAACTTCATTGTGACAACGGTAATAGTAACGCATTTTCCGGGGTTCGATCCAAGTTTTTTTTTGCATGAGAGTCGAGGACACTATCCACTCTCCCACCTGATCACTTGTGTTAATCAATCAACAGGTGGGATACAATTTGTCAGCGCTCGTCTAAAACCTTGTCAAGGCTGCTCTATGGTAATACGTGCGATTGACCACTAGATGTCACTGTGGAGGCAGTTTCGAACCATGTTTCGAAGCCTCGACACAATTGATTCAACTGTTTCAGTGTTTCACGAAGCCTCGCTCTGCCCATCACTAGTTTGTAGTCGAAAGGTCATGATTCTCGACTTGATGTCCACTAAGCCCTGTCCCCCTTCTTGCAGCTGATCGTATCCAGTGTTGTCCTGACCAAAAGAAAGACACCAATCTTCTTTGAATAGTCTGTATCAGTCCAGCAGGTGGCTGCAATACTCCTAATTTGTGCCAGAGCGAAGAAGCCACCAAATTATTCGCAACCAAGACCCTTCCCCTGTAGGACAACTGAGGTAGCAACCAATTCCATTTAGACAATCGGGTGCAATCGGGGGAGTCAAGAGTCCAACAAAAACAACCACTGATCACAATAATGGTGACTTTTAACCCCCAACTAGGGCTGCAGCTATCGATTCTTTTTGTAATCGATTAATCTAGCACTGAATCGATCGATTAATCGAGTAATCGGATAATTTTTTTTGTGTTTTTAAACAACCAAAACAAATAATGCATAACGAAAATGACTTGGCTGTAAAATGTTCAAGCATTTGGCTTTTATTTATAAAAAAAAGAGGTATTTGGCTCCAAGAAATAAGCCTATTTATTTCAATTTTTTACCCATTTAGTGTTTATAAGTGCCAGTGCCAACAATTAAACACTTTAATTTATTAATATGCACAACAGGTTTCATGCTGTAATCTAGCCCTGACATCAAAGTAAATATCTGGTTTATGTACATTTCTACACCTGCAGCATTTACCATTAGGCTTTTAACATATAATATATCATTTCTGGGGTGAGCCTATTTGCTATGGTAACAACCTGTGTGTATGCGCGCACGTGCACTTGTGTTTGTGTGTGTGCACGCGTTCTGTGCGTGAGGAAGAGTGACACCCCAGTCAGACGTTCAGTTGCTTCATTGCATTTTGGTACTGCAGAAATACATACATTACTTTTCAATAGAACGCTGCATTTGGTTTGCATCACTTGCATTGCGGTGCATTTTAGGTTAAGAATCCGTTCGAAAAATCACAACATCACGTCCCGCTGTATACAGTGAATGCATGCAGCTAAAATTATTGTTGCGTGGCTACATAAAAGTTTAAGCATATGTGATGCATTGCGCGATCGGTCTGACTCGCGTGAGAGAGAATAACTTCCTTATGCTAAACTCCAATAAGACAGAGATTATTATTATTGAACAAAATATGTCAGATTACAAGTTGCCCATTATATATGATTGCACTGTGGTGCCGTTTTTTGGTACACACACCTGTAGTGCATGCGTGTGTGTCAAGGGGTTCTTTTTTAATCTATACTGTCCTGCAATTGAACGTGAATACGTTTACTACTTAAAAACATCAAAGCTAAACATCATATCTAGTCAAACCGCATAACGACATCGCAAATACAGTATGGGATTAAAATCAGCGGAAGCTACGTTACCTTGTTTCATCGACGCTTGGTGAAACAGCAGTGGATGTTTTTAGTTCAGATGCTGAATGTAATGATCCCAAACTTTAGACAGTCTCTCTCTGCCGTTTATGGACATATTCGCTCCGCCATCGCGCCAACTAAATTCAAACTGTACCACGCGCAATGATGTGCTTCCTGAACATTGAACAACGGTCCGTGTGAATCAGATCTCGGCGCGTGTAGTGCGCGTCATAGGAATTTAACGAGGCTTCGAGGCAGAATTTTTGCCTCGAGGAATTTTTTGAATCGAGTAAATCGAGTAACTCGATGAATCGTTTCAGCCCTACCCCCAACATCTAAACCTAAGTTAATAAATAACTCTACAAGTAAGATGTAAATGCCTCAGTGTTACTTTTTTAACACCCTGTAATGTGGATCTAAACACTGAGCAGCATTAATTGAACACTGGGGATTTTGCAGTCTACATTAGCTCCCCCAAGAAATGTTTATTTATTTTTTGTAGTTGTTGTGGTTCTGCTGGTATTTTGTCTTTATTCTCTTCTTGTTCATCTTTCTTTAGTGATTCTGTTTATTAACAGCAGGTGTTTATCATTAATGGTCAATCATCACTTCATTCATCTCTTCATTATCTAATTAACTTCATCACTTCTTCAACCCAACCACACCCATACTTGACTTTGGTTTAGTCCACATTTGCTTTAGTTTCTATAGAAGGTTCATGTGGGCTAAGTCAGATGGGGCCAGCATGGAACCCGGGTGCAAGACCAACTTGGTGCCCATATTGCAAGCCCATATGGGGCCTACATTTGCCCCACCAAGCACTGCTGGCTGGGATGTACTGCACAGTTACCTTGCTAATTTTAATTTATATGTGGAGATAAATAAACCATTCATGTCCTGACCACAGGCTAGAGATTTTAAACATCCTTAATCCACACTTACTAGTCTATCAAATAATATCTCATGATCTATCATCATTAGTGAGTTTCTGGTTACCTGTGCTGTGCAGTTGCATATGGAGTGTTTTATGGGCCGCTTTGAAAATGTCTATTCAAAGCAAGATCTCAGTGTATCATTGATGGTATAAAGTTAAGCCCCCTCAAAGTGTCACATGCCTCCTCAGTCATTTGTTCCTGCAGCTGGGTCTGCTTCCAGGCAGCGCTGCCTTGAAGGTTTTGTTGAGGGCTAAAAGGGGACATATTATGAAAATCTGACTTTTTCCATGTTTTACTGCTATAATTGTGTCCCCAGTGCTTCTATCAACCTAGAAAATGTAAAAAAGATCAACCCAGTAACTTAGTTTTGGTAAACCATTCTCTACAAGCATGTGAAAAAATAGGTCATTGGATTTGACACCTCTGGTTTTTGTAAAGCCTCTCTGAGATATTTCATCACTTGACTTCAGTGTGCAGAGTAATATAGAGTT